>NW_027397065.1:12626306-12729334 GCF_003265705.2 Callorhinus ursinus | reverse complement strand
ACCCCGTGTGGAGTCTCCAAACCCAGCAGATCCCTGCGGTGCGTTCCCGCGCCGCTCCTCCCCGGGAAGCAGGGGGAGTCTCCCCGGATCTGCCGTCTGTTGGGTCCCTGCTGGAGGAGCAGTGGCCCGACTGTGCCGCGGATCACAGTTTATGGCAATCCCGAGCTGAGAGCCCGCGCCTCAGCTCCGTCTCTGTAGCCGGCTTCCCCGCTCCGATACCTGGGAGCTCTGCCGCACTCAGGCTCCCCCGGTCTTTCTGTGACCCTGAGGATCCTGAGACCACACTGTCCCGGGAGGATTCCACCCCCTGCTTAGCCACTGCAGCGACGTCCCTCAGCGGAGCCGACTTCTAAAAGTTCCGATTTTGTGCTCCGCGGCTCTATCACTTGCCAGAAGCGGCCGGCGGAGGCCCCTCCCCCGCCGTCTATCCTCCCGAATATCGCCTCGGATTCACTTCTCCAGACGTCCTACCTTCCAGAAAGTGGTCGCTTCTCTGTTCAGATAGTTGTTGCTACTCTCCTCTTTGATCTCCTGTTGAGTTCGTAGGTGTTCAGAATGGTTTGATCCCTATTCAGCTGAATTCCTGAGACCAGACGAAATCTAGGTCTCCTACTCCTCCGCCATCTCATACCTCTGGCGGGAAGAGAGGAAAGTGACGATTTTGAAATATGCTGAGAGTGTTCTCCTTAACAAATTCCTACTTCCAATAAAAAAGACTTTTCAAGAGCCTCATTTCACTTGGTGGAAGGGCATTTCCTTGACTCCAGCTCCTTCTAGCCTTCCTTTCTCACCGTTTGCAAGCTCTGGACTTAGGAGGCTTTGAGTGTTTCCTCTTCCACTTTGCGCTTGCCTAGAGAAGAAGGTGCACCAGCAAGCCCTCTGGTCCTGGGAGGAAGATGAGAGGCACTTGGAGGGCCATTCCATCTGAGCTGAAGCCTCCGTGCAGTCTTGTGCCACTTATTAAATCTCTCTGCTCCTCAGTTTCTCCATTTTTTTTAAGTTAATTAAACAAGACCATTAAATTGAGGTTACTCAGACTTCTGCGGCTGACGTACACGTGCCAAATCTAAACCCACTTTACTCACATATTTATCAGTACTACATCCCATTACTGTGCTACACTTTTGTTTTATATTCTCAGATATACAGTATAATAGACTGCAGTTAATTTACCCAGCATTATTTACCAAAAAAAAAAAGCAGAAAGGGAAATCAAAGACAAATGTTCTTATCATGTCTGTTTTCTAGTTCTTAATGATTGAGCTCATATTGAATTAATTATTTCAGTTAATTTGGATATATCACATGAGCTAGTATTCACTATGATGGGTAAAATAAACAAAAATGTAGTGCTTTGTATGTGGGGAAGAGTGTTCTTCCCATAATGTGTGATAAACATTGTGTGTGTGTGTGTGTGTGTGTGTGTGTGATGTGTCTTATGTGTCCTATATTTACATGTCGGTTGGTGACTCTATGATGAATTTGTTAATGGTAAAATTTTTCATCCTACCTGGACATGATAATAGATTTGATTATATTCATTCAGGAAATATTCATTGTAATATTGTAAAATTAAAAAATACATAAAAGCACTGTCCTGGTTTTGGGAATATAGCCTTGAGCTAACCAAAGACCCTGAACTCATAGAGCTTATATTGTGATGGGGGAAAAAGACAACAAATAAGTCTGACCTTCTCAGCTTCCTACCATCTAACAACCTCAGCAATTCCCACAATTGTCTAGCAATGCTAACGTTGCAAATTCTGTCTCTTATATGGCCTGCCCCTTTATTATAACTATTTGAATACTTCCATTGGGCTTTCCGAGGCTACTCAATATTAATGGTATACAACTGGAATTTTAGAATATAATTATTAAAGAATTTTTAAGAAACAAAATGCTATAAATATACCTGTTTTGAAACATTTTTGAAAAATCGTGTTTGCAAGATATATAACAGGAATTTACTTTTGGTATTAAGAAGATGATTATTTACCCTACAGAAGAATTTTATCTAGTGTTACTTTTTATATATATATAGATAATACATCCTTTTTTAAATTTAAGATTTTATTTATTTATTTGAGAGAGAGCGGCAGGCTGAGGGAGAAGCAGGCTCCCTGCCTAGCAGGGAGCCCAATGTGAGACTTGATCCCAGGACTCTGGGATCATGACCTGAGCTGAAGGCAGACGCTTAACGACTGAGCTACCCAGGTGTCCCTATCTAGTGTTACTTTTAAAGAATAAGTTCCCCTAGTGCATTTCAAATGATTAAAGTTACAAACATCCTGTTTACACACAAGCTGCCTCAAATTCTTATTATTATGGGAAGGTCTAGACATTTTCTCTTGTGACCAGGATTTCCCATGTTTGGTCAACTTATGAATTCAAGAGGGATCACAAGAATGATAGTAACCTATACTTCACTGACTTTGCCCCACCTGCAAAACTTCAAATCTCTCCAAAGGCTTGAGTCTGCTCCCTTCCCTCCCAAGTATTTTTGGGAATTCCTGAAAAGTGTCTAATTATTAAGAACAAATCTGGTCAACTGCCTTGCAGGTAGCATCTGCTTGGCACTTGTGACTACTTCTGTGGATATCATGTGTCTCCCTTGGGCACTGCTTCAGTTTTGGCTCTGTTCTGGACATTGCATCCTCATGATGAGTACCACTGCTAATGCAATGACACAAAGAGCCAAAAATCTTTGGCAAAGTCCTAAAAATGCCTCCTTTCCCTTTTTTCTTTTTGTGGGTGGGGGTACCCTAACTGTATAGCTAATTTGTGCACACTGTCTTAAGAAAGCTTAGTACAATTGTTTAAGGTTTCTCTTTTCATTCCATCTACTCTGAATCCCTATTGGATTTCAGATCAAGGATAGATCTGAGTGACATACACCAGCCTATGCTCAGAATCACTTCTCCCCCAAGATAATTAAGGCATTGTTGTTACTTGATTGGCTTTGTCAGAGCTGGCCAATGTAATTAAATCTGGGTTCTCTTCCAGAAGGATCCTGCAGTCGTGTGTGTGTGTGTGTTTGTGTGTGTGTGTGTGTGTGTGTGTGTGTGTGTGTGTGTGTGTGTGTAGGCTTTTATCAGTCTGCTGCATCTGTTGTCCAACATCAGGACTGTCTGAGCCTTTGACAGTACAAGTGGAGACCTCTCCTACACACTAAACTGATTTATATAAAACTTTTCTCTAGTCTCTGAGCAAAGTGATATACTATCGTACTTTCAATCATACTTCATGACATAAACTTGGCATTTAATCATTAGACATAAGTGAATAATCATTTGGAAACAGTTTTTCTATAGTATTTTTAAAAATTTGTGTGCCTTGTCTGCCATGACACACAACTTTTTAGGAATAAAGAACCCAATTAACACTGATTTTTATTAGTATTTTCCTTTCTAAGCCTTGTTTGTATACATACAAACTTTGGGTTGTTATGAACTATATTGTTTTCTACACATTTTGTTTAGTTTATGTGCATAGTTAGATTTTTAAGGAGTCCACATTTTACAAATATAATGAGCAGAAGCTTTTCCATAGTTTTGGGGTAACAATCATTTGAGGAATGTTAGGTACAGGTATCCCCTACTTTTCAAAAGTTTGTGTTATACCACTGGGCTTTTATGAAAGACCTGCTGGTGGTACCTGTTTTCACTATCCAAAAGAAATCCAAAGAGGATTTTCACTTTTATGAAAAAAAAAAGAAAAAAAAATGAAAATAGCATTCAGTGTGTGTGTGTGTGTTGCAGCAAGCCGTTATAGAGGGTGTGGGCACCCAAGCAGCAAGAGTGGTCCTGCCAAGCTCCCTCCCCGGAATTATACTCAGTATCAAGCTGCGATAGCTTTGAACTGTGTCTGTGAGCATCTGTGCTTTACCTCAATTTATTTTGTATATCCCTTAGCAAGATGTGTCCTAAGGTATCAGAAAAGCCTGAAAGAGGTTATTTTTGGTCTGGAAACAGTCAAAATAACTTTCTGTATAAATTAATGATAATTGCTTCTTCGCTTTACTCTGTTTTGGCTTACAAAATGTTTCCTAGGAATAGAAAAGCTCTTTCTGATAGCAGAGGAAACCTGTATTTGAATTACTTACAATTTATGCCATCCTGAATGGCCTTGCATTAACTATCTTTATACAAAGTATTATTAAGGATTTTTTAAATAGGGATATATTCCCAATATATTGGTATGGGTAATATTAATATATTGGTATTGTTCGATATTTTCAGATTGCTTTCAAAGCATTCCTACCTCTGAGAGTTATTACAAGAATTAAGAGATGAGTGGTGTAACCTAGCCCATAGCACAGTGTTAAATTAATTAAGCAAGGAGGCCATTGGACTGAGGTGGCTCCCATGCCTTAGCAGCTGACACAAGCAAACCAAAACCTAAGCCTGTAAATGCCTCAGGATTATGCAGTCTAAACCTAAGGACAACCAATAACAAACAGCCAACTAGGCTTTCCTAAAGAATACAAGCCCTTGAACTATACCCAGTCAAATAATTTTCTTCTTTGCTTCCATGTCTTCTGTATAAAAGCCTTGCCCCTAGGGGCAGTCTGTGAAGTGCTTCTAATCACTTCTGGTTTGGTGATGCCTGATGAGAATAAATTTTTGTTCAAATAAACTCTTAAAATTTTTAATGTCCCTCAGTTTATCCTTTAACAACAGTTAACTAGTGTGTATTTGGCCTTTAGTAACTGTCCGTACCCTTCCTCCAGATAATGATTTTTTAAAATTACTTTGAGGGGTGCCTGGAAGGCTCAGTCAAAATTCTTTGTTTCAGCTCAGATCATGATCTCAGGGTCCTGGGATCTTGCCCTGAGTCACACTCAGTGGAGAGTCTACTTGTAGATTCCCTCTCTCCTCTCCCCCTGCTCACATGTGCTCTCTCTCTCTCAAATAAATAAATAAATCTTAAAAAATTATTTTGACATTATTAAACATTTACCATTAACTGAGATTTACAGAGTCTCAGAGCATGCTGTGAGCTGGAGGAACATAGCACGGGGACGAACAGAACTAATCCACTTGTGAGTTGGCACCCAAAGGAGGTGGGTTCCAGTCCAAATCCTTGACTGGGCAAGGATGATTCTGAAAGAATTTGTTCTTGAGACTTGACAGATAATACTTGGAATCAGAAGTGTAGGTCTGTATCAGTTGAGTTTGAAGTAGGTTTGAGGGAAGGATCTAGTTAGGATGGTTATCAGGGTTCCAGCCAGTTGTGTGCAAAATCAAAACAGGCTGAAACCCATGTGAACAGGGCAAACTCAGTATTGACTTTTCACCCAAATTTTGCAAACTTTCCCAAAGCAAAGTAGCTGTTGTAGGGGCGCCTGGGTGGCTCAGTCAGTTAAGTGTCTGCCTTTAGCTCAGGTCATGATCTCAGGGGCCTGGGATGGAGCCCCGCATCCAGCTCCCTGTTCGGTGGAGAGCCTGCTTCTCCCTCACCCTTTGCCCACCTCCCCAGGCCCCCCACCACAGGCCCCGCTCATGCTTTCTCTCTCTCTCTCACTCTGTCTCAAATAAATAAATAAAATCTTTAAAAAACAAAGTAGCTGCTGTATATTTAACAATGACTGCCATTTATTGAACACATCTGGTCCATTGAATAAGTTCTGCCACCTTTTGAAATGTAAAATCTAGGTTAAGAAAACATAATTTGCCCAAGGTTACACAGCCTGGTAGGTAGGTAGGTGATAGAGTTGGAATTCAAACCAGGGTCTGACTGAATCCCAAAACTCTTTATTTTCTAATTAAGCTTATACTGCCTTCACTTACAGTGTGTAAAATGTTCATTTTCTTCCAAGCTTTGTGCAAATAAGAGATTCTTTTATTTCTGTATTAAAGCCTTTTAAATACAAATAAATTTGCAGGGCTATTATAAAATTTGGAGGTATTTGTTAACTGTTTCCTAATTAATTTTTATAAGTGTGGAGCACTGTATCATGAGCTGTAAAGAAAACATCATAAAGAAGATAACCATTAACATTATTTATTTTGTCTAACTTTATTACCTGAAATAACATAAGATACAGGCATAATTAAAATTAAGTAAAACCCATAATGTGATCAGATATGGTCACAAATATAAAATAAGTGTGGCAGTGTGGGATTTTTTGTTTTTTATTTTTTATTTTTTTAAAGATTTTATTTATTTATTTGACAGAGAGAGACTCAGCGAGAGCAGGAACACAAGCAGGAGGAGTGGGGGAGGGAGAGGCAGGCCTCCCGCCGAGCAGGGAGCCCGATGCCGGGCTCGATCCCAGGACCCTGGGATCATGACCTGAGCTGAAGGCAGATGCTTAATGACTGAGCCACCCGGGCGCCCCAGGGGTGGGATTTTTTAAAATCTCATTATCCCCTGTCTTTTTTTCATGATTCCTCTCCCAAGGAGAGTCATTAAGAAAGCAAAGACAAAAATAACTTTGTTAGCATGACACAGAGTCTGGTTATGCTTTACCTGTGGACAATATTAGCATGAGGACCTGGTTTTTCTTACAGATTTGTTAATTTCATAAGATGCTTAGGAGGGTGAGAACTAATAAGAGAAAAAAAAACTGGTTGAAACCAATTGGGAGCTAGGACAAACATCAGGAGGTGGGCAGATGGATGAAAAGAACTTAGGGGGTCAATGAGAGTGGAAAACAGGGAAGAAGACAGAAGAGAGAAGGGACAACCAACTGTTCCTCTGGGGTAAATTCTGATAGGCACATATCATAATAGGACAAATAAAGGGTTACATTTCTTACAGACTTTCAGTTTGTGTGTTCATCATTGTCTAATAAGATTTTCTTTCTGGCAAAGGATTGCAATTTCCACATATTAAGGGCGTAATTATCTTAAGCATTAGGGTCATGATGGAGGGAAGCATGTTATTCTAAGGTTAAGAGAAGTATTTGTGGTATGGTGAAGAGTGTTCTCAGACAGATTAGGACTAAAGACAAATTAAAGGCGGGGGTCTGGCAGGCTTCACATGATAGAGGCATTCTCTGATGAACATTTTTCTCTTTCCTAGACAGCTCCAATGAACAAACCTCTAGCACCCACAGCTTATGCTTGACAAAGACAATGGTCTAGCTAAAATTCATTGCAAAGGCTTCAAATTAAAATGGGATTTGTGTTAATCAACTCCGAATTCATCCATATGAAAATATTAACTAGGTATTCAATCAAATCCACATGATATGAAATTCTTCCTAGGTTTGATAAATGGAAAATAATGGAGTGGGAGAGTACTAGGAGGGAAAAAGATGAAGAAGAAGTAGAAGAAGAAGGAGGAGGAGGAGGAATTTTAAAGAAGGGAAACCATAGATTTTATAATTTTGCTTGTTTTTGACCTAGTGATCCTTATTTGAGTGAAGGAAAAACAATCTGTTCAGAAGTCTTTCTGAACTAACTGCTGGTGTTTCTTTTCCTCTTGGCATCATGTGTGAAGCATTTCTTTTAAAGCATATGCCAACTGTCTTCAAAGGGAGCTTTGTTCTCAGATGATCCATTAATTGAGGTATCACTGTAGAAGTTGGGTCAAAATTCCAAATAATGCAGAACTCCTTAGTATGGTTTATTTTTCATTCTCCTTTCTCCTACCCTTATGCCTTCAAACACATTCTTCCTCTTCTCCACTGCCAGAGTGGTTTCAGAAGATTCTGTAACAAGCTCTCAGAGGCCCATTGTGCAGTAACAAAGAATTCTGGCAATGAGCTGTAGGTTCTGTCCTTGCCTGCTTTCCTGAGTGGAAGGGTGCCCTCATCCCTCACTAATGGCAGAGTAGGACAAGTGTTGCCCTGGCCTGCAAACTTGCCAAGCACTAGGAACCCAAGCAAGAATTTGTCATGCCAATCAAACCTGTTGGGTGGATATGTGGGCAGGTGTTGAAGAACTTTTCTGGAAGAAGTATAAGCAATCTCATTGTAAAGGGGATATGGGTGTGGGAAACAATGGGGAATAAAGTCCCCTAGGGTTTACTTGCTTTCCCAGGGACTTACAAAGTGGACCCAGTGTCCCATGTTCTTTTGAATTGTGGTTAGGTGATGTTTTTCGTTAACTTTCCCCCCACAACTTCTTTTTGTCTCAGTCGAGGGGATCCAGAAAGTCATCATGGACCTTATAGATGAGTTTAAAGATGAATTCCCTACCATCCTCAGATTATCACAGTCTAATCAGGTAATGTGATTTCATAACTTTAAAAAGGATTACCAAAAGTATATTGTATTTTTAATATCATATCCATTATTTAATGCTTGACTTTGAGATCAGTGCCTGAAGCTTAGGAAGAAATTAATTTTGCCTCAGAAGAACAAATTTAAATCTTACTCAGTGGGTGGGTCTATGGAAAGCAGAAAGATGGTGGACAAAGAAATGAGATAGATAAATTAAGTTTAAAGAAAATCACCGTGTTGTTAGATTGGAAATGTGGAACTCTCTCGTAGCCACAATTGCAATGTATGTAGTTTGCTATATTTACTTAAGATTTGCTTAATACAAAAATCAGGAAAATACTTAGATATATTTTAACTAAAATCTATGGCAATTAAATTAGTAAAAAAAAATAACCAACATAAATTATAATAATGGAAAGATAAATAAGGTATGGGTGTATGTTTTAATGTGGAAAGAAAATAGTGATATCAGTTTAAACAAAGCATATGTGCATATGTTTTGTATAACCTCTGTTCCCAAAAGGATTTGAGACAGATAAAATATTGGGAGTGGAAGAGGGAATAGGTACAGAATTCTAAAAAGACATCAGGAAAAAGTAATATTTTGTAACCTAATTTACTTAAAAGTACACAGCTCTTAATGGAAAAGTATATTTAGTCATCTAGACCACAGTTGGAATAGAATATGTTGTAAAGTTACATGGTACAGTAATAATTTCCTCATCCAGATATCAGAGTTTTGGTCATATCAAACATGAGGAATATAGCCAAAACCTGGAAGTAAACAAAAAAGCTCTCTGAGTAACATAGTAATCACAAAGTCTATATATTTCATTTCAAAGGAGAGATATTAGAGCCACTTTTAAACATTCATCCATATAACCAGGCATTAGACATTTACTAAATACTTTCCTATTGACTGGGACTGGGGATAGGGAATACAGAGATAAGACAGGATGCTTTTAGTCAATTAGCTTAATCTAATGGAGACAGAATTGTAAACAAGTAATTGTTTTGGAATATGGTAAGAGGTAAATCCAACTTGGAGGAATGAGTGGCTCTACCTAAGATGGTCAGAGAAGGCTTTATGGAGGAAGGATGCTTAAATTGGGTTTCAGAGGATGAATATGAATTTTCAAAGTGAAAAAAGGGATAGGGTAAGTGGATAGGAGCAGAGGAAGCAGTGTCCATTAGGACAAAAAGTGTGAAACAGCAGAGCATGTTCCCAGAATATCAAGTACATATGAACCAATGGCATTAGTCTTGGGTCTAGACTTTGGAGAGGGCTGATACTAAAGTGTATATATCTGGATACCTAGTGGTAAGATGGCATCCCAATGGTGGTCCATTAAGTAGGACAGGATGAGGCTTAAAAGCTCCAGACTACAAACCAGATTTTATAAATCTGTATCTTAGATTCGGTGTCTAGTTGCTTCCCCTTCGGAATTCCCCTAGTTTTAGTATAGAGTCTTTTTAAATGTTGGAGATTTTTCTTGAGTATGCTCTGGAGTATTGGAGAAGGAATGGGCAGGTGACCATGCCTGGTCTAGGATGTGAAATGGCTGAGACTGGCACAGTCTGGGAAGCCCTGTTTCCCCTTCCAAGTTGTGATTCTCTCACCACCGACAACATTAAAGAAACTGTGTTTAATAATCTAAGAAGTTGCAACTTTCTTTACAACTCCCTTCATCTCTTCCTACCCCCTGAATAGCCTCATTATCACTAGAGCCATAAGTTTGGTTTAATAGTGAAATAGCTTGATATTCTGATCCCAAAGAAAGAACTCTGAGTTCCTATTTCCAACACACCGAACTTATTTACTTAAAAGAACTTTACCTCATTCAGAGAAGAATATAAACACAGTTACTTTATGTCTCATTTTCAACACACATTGTTCTTTTTTCCACCATTTACTTTGCTGAAATTGGCAAGAAATCCAAGTTCTTAGGGGATATCGTAACATATTGAAGTTACTTGTACTTCAAAAATAAATTATTCAGAAAACAATGCTAATACTTGAATAACTAAATTATACTTGAAAGGTCAGATTGTAAATACTACAAATTTTATTATTTTGGGGATGATCCATAATTCCCAAGCATACTGAAAGGAGTGGTTTTAAGAATAGTTGGAGGGTTTTAATTAATTGGGTTGGATCTTAAATCTCTAAATTTCATGGTTAATATTTAAAACTTTTTAAAGAGGTTTTAGGCACTTATTTATTTAGGAAAAGACCATCTTGTTGGCCTGAAACAAATAAAAGCTTTGGTGGGAGTGATGGTGGGATTTTTATAGAGGGATATATCCAAGAATAGTGGGTATTAAATAGTTCTTTATGACTAACGACTTTGAAGGAAATTTTCTTCCTGGGGCTGAGGGAAGTTAATTTTAGAACCTTAGCTTGAAGTCATGGCTTCTGATGTCATGTACGCTCCAGTGCAACGCAGACCCCAGTACTTTCAGTATCCACTTCCTTTAGCAAAAACAGTGATTTTTAAAGGTTTACATTTGCAAATTGCAAATGATTTCCATATGAGAGTTTAAAAATACTAAACTTTTACATTTGAACAAATGAAAATGTATTTTACAATTAAGGAACTAAAAAGTTTTAATTTAGATGATCTTTACTTGAATGAGAGAAATCTTTTCTGGTAAAATAGGGTCAATTTTTGTGGTTTTAATTATGAAAGGCAATTATGTGTTTTATTCTGTAATTATCTTGCACTTAACCTTATACTATAAAATTGGGAGTTGTAAGCAGAACATATTAGAATCCATATAAAACTTTGGATTTTTATAACTGTAGATGTACTTTTCTGAATTCTCTTGGCTTCTTTTTTTTTTTTTTAAACATGTAGGACAAAACTCTTGGGGCTGCACCAGTGACATCTGGAAATTACTTTTATTAGTATAGAATTCCTAAATATGATGAGAGTAGGATTGTGTTCTATAATTCAGTTATATTTTTGTCTTTGGCATGTTGTTTCTAGTGGGACACTACCATAATTGTCAAAGTTACAGAGCATATTGTACATTGAAAACTTTCAGGGTGGTTTCTAATTTAATATTTGGTATATTCCTCTATTTCTCTATGTTAATTTGTTATATTTTCTGATACTCCTCATTTATTCATTTCAACAAATATTTATAGAGTACCCTACTATGCACCAGACACTATTCTAGGTACTGGGGAAAGATCAGTGATCCAAATAGATATAAAACACTGCTATCATAGATCTTACATCCTAGTCAAGTAGGAAAACAAGAAACAAGGAAAATAAACTATATATTATGTTAATGATAGGTCTTAAGAAGAAGAAGAAATATGGCAGAGATTTGAAATACGGGTGGGAACAAGGAAAACAATTGACCATTAAGGTAGGGTGACTAAGAGGGTCTTAGTGAAAAAGTAATTCTTGAATTAAGACCTGAGGGAAGCAAGTGAGAAACCTTGGTACCTTTGAAGAATCAAATGGCATAGCTAGTGCTGAGTCCCTGAGGTGGAAGTAAACTTAACAAACTCAACAAATAGCGGGGAGGAAAGGGAGAGAAAAAGACAGTGAGGTTAGGGAGGTAAAGAAAAGACAACCTTTGTAGGGCTTTGTAGACCACTGTTTGTAATTTGGCCTTTATACTGAGTGCACTAGGAAGCCACTGAAGCAGCAGAGCAGAAAAGCAAGATAGGATCTAAGTTTTAATCGTATCTCTCTGGCTGAGGTGTTGAGGAATAGAATGAACATAGACAAGGATGGAAGCAGAGAGACCACTGAGGAGGCTAATTTACTAGTCTGGAGAAGAGATGGTGGATAAATGCAATGGACTGAGTTTTGGCACGGGGGGTATTGAGAAGTGGTCAAACTCTAGGACTATTCAAAGACAGAATTGAATAAGACTTGCTGACAGGCTGGGTTTTTTTGGATGTAGAGTAGTAAAAAGCTAATGTAACAGAAATTGGAGTTCAGCATTAAAACAATTGATGATAGAGAGATGAGTATGGCTCTAGGAAAAAAAACAGGAAAGCAGGATATATCCAAAGAGTGAAATTTGGAGGATTCTCAAAACAATCTGATTAATCGACACTAGGTTTCTTGTGGTAAATGATTATTACTGTTGTGTGTCTCTGAGGTGGGAGGGGAAGGGTTTTCTCACACCTGGTAACGTGCTTAGAAGATAATGATGACAAAAGGAATCATGTAAACTTGCACATTTTGCAGCCAATTCCAGGATGCTTAGGACAAGGGTCCAGCAAAACCAGGGGAAGAAGTGAGCACTTCTTCACTTGGGGTCAGTTAAGTTTACACACGCGGCTTGTTAGGAAAATATATAGCATATATAGTAGACAAAGGGAAAAGCTGGTAGCTCAAGAAAAGGAAAAAAAAAAACCTTTTATTTAACAATTTTTTTTACCAGAGCCTATTTTAAAAATTCTGTGAAGGTAAGAGTGAATTGGAATCGTGCTCGCTTTGGCAGCACATATACTTAAAAAAAAAAAAAAAAAAAAAAGTGAATTGTAATCATCACTATAAACTGGTGATTATTTTTTTTTTTTAAAGAGGAAAATCTCATTCTGCATCTCCAGGACTGTAAGTGGCCTCTCCTCTGTTGTTTCCTTTCTGTTCTCAGAGCCTCAAAAAAACAAACAAACAAAAAAAAACCACTTTACATGCACCTCAATGTCTATATTTGGTTTCTAATACTATTCTGAAAGCAGAAATGGTCTTCTTGGGAACAAGCTGACTGTATGTTTTGTGTCAGAGAAAATAAAGGTGGTCAGATATTTTGTTGCTAGAGGTAATGTTTCTTTCAGAGATTCAGACATATCTATGAAAGTATCGAAAAAGGAAAGCATTTTAAAAACCATGAGGGGAGAGGCGCCTGGATGGCTCAGTCGGTTAAGCGTCTGCCTTTGGCCCAAATCATGATCCCAGAGTCCTGGGGTCGGGTCCCGCATTGGGCTCCCTGCTTCTCCCTCTGCCTGTGCTCCCCCTGCTTGTGCTCTCTCTCTCTCTCAAATGAATAAATGAAATCTTAAAAAAAAAAAAAAACATGAAGGGAAGCACAGTCATCAAATTGTAACGATTTCAGTATTAAAAGGAAACAAAGATGATATTAACTAGGAACAAGTTGAGTCTGTTGGAAAAAGCTATGAATTTATGACAATATTAAAATGAGAAATATAATACAAAGTGCACTGAAGCATTATTTTAATGCACATCTGAATTTTTAAAAATATTGTTTATCATAAATGCTGTATTTTTGTCAACACAAATTATATGATCCTACAGGAGAGTTTTGATTCATGGATTATCAATTACAGATAGTCTTATTCTCTATAGAGGCAAATATTTATTTTTTTTTAAAGATTTTATTTATTTGAGAGAGGGAGAAAGAGAGAGAGAGACAGCCAGAGAGAGCATGAGCAGCGGCAGGGGAAGGGGAGAAGCAGGTTCCCCGTTGAGCAGGGAGCCCAACTAGGGGCTCAACCCAACACTCTGAGGTCATGACCTGAGCCAAAGGCAGACGCTTAATTGACTGATGCTGCAGATGTACATCCTCGCTGAAAGGCTAGTATACTTTTTGGTTATTTCCGGTCACGAATATTAAAACAGTAAGAGAAGCATTGAACTTTAATGACAAAAACAGCAATAATTTATTTCTTCAGGATAACAGTTGAGGCATTTAAAGTAAATATACAGTACACTAGCTCTTAAGCAAATACATGCTGCTCATTGTAGACCAAAACAATCCATCTAAAAGATGTTTTGTACTTACATATTTGGATTCAATAAATAGAGACTCAAAGTTGCTTCTTGTGTTATAAACCATTAGTTTCCCCCAAGTCATATATGAAAAAGCCAGAATAGGCCATAAAATTGCTTAAATGAATAATGGCAACTATACTTGTTGTTGCCTGGAATGCAGTCTAACCACATTGTAAGTAATTTCTCTGTGGTTCACTTTCTGGTACAGCAGGGAAAGATCTACATGTCATATATTTTGCTAATGCCACAAATTTTTTCTTTCAGAATGCTCACAAGTTTTGAAGTTTTTAGAAGTAAAAGTTTCTTAAGTTTGTTAATTAATATATAGGGAATTTGTTTTATTTAGTTTTTAATTGTACCATGCATTATATATGAATGCTTTATCATTTGAATTTTTTAAATAAACTGGGAAAATATTTGTAACAGTTTTGAATAAGAATTATTGTTCAAATAATTCAAACATTGAGTAATATTTGAATAAGAACTGCTTACTTTTGAAAGTGCTCTTTAAAAAATCAATGCAAAAATAAAGAAACCTAGAGAGAAAAATGAAAAATTTAGATTTTTGGCTAGTAACTTAAATTCTGGATATTTATGCTAAGGCAAAAATCATACATTTATTGAAAAGTTTAGGTATGTGGGGGTGGGATATAATTATTGGACACTGAGTATATGCATAGGACTGTGCATAATATGCTGTTATGTGCTACTTGGTCTCGGTCTGAAGGAGATTGTAATAATTCACGGGAGAATCACACATCACTCATTTTTTAGAGGCTTATTTTCCAGAAAAGAGAACCCATGCAGAAACCATCCAAAATCAGAATGGCTGTCGCCTTAGCGAGGATCAACCGAGGAACATTAATTCAAGGATTAAACAGCATATCCAGATCTTCCAAATCAGTGGCCAAACTTCTGCAGCCTCAGCTTGCTTGTAGACTTCTAGAGTTAAGGGACATATCACATCGTTTGCTGAGGGAAGTTAATGCACCGAAGCAACCCCTCTATAACGTGCAGGTGAGTGAATATTAACATGTGCACAAGATATGGACTCTTTTTTTTAGAAACTGTTTTGAAATTGCAAGATTTGAAAATGTAGCACATTTGGTTGTCCTACATATGAAACAAGAATAATCGGATAAGAAATGAATGGTTTGGTCTTTTTTCAATATACTATATATATTCCAGTTTAAATAAATCGGAAAGAGGAAGTAATGTGGACCTTTTTCCTGCTCTGTTATTTGATTGAGCTCTATGAAACTGAATTTCAAATGGTTCAACCTAAATATCAACATATAGATTATCACTTATATGAAACCTAAAAGGAATCCTATAAGCCTTAAAAATGATGGTTTTGTTCCTTTTCCTTTTCCCCCATAACCTTGCTATATTCCAAGATAATCTTTGTTTGACTTAGCATATTTGAATATATTCAACTATAAACTCATTGTGATAGACCCACTGACATCTAGTGTATTTCAAAATACAGCTTCTACATTGTTACATTGAGGCTCTATTATATATTGTTAAGGACAACAGCTCTTAAAACCTTGTTCAGGACCAGTTTCTTTTTTTCTAAACTTTGTGACTTAAAACTCTGGGGGTTTCCATTTGAGCATTATTCCAGGCATTCTAAATGTTCGTTACAAACGATTGGGACTCCTGCAAGCCTGGCACCTGAACCCCAGGGTGCATCATTTTGACCCTTTGTTGAAAGGAGAAGAACCGTGGCTCAAAGGGAGTGAAGCCAAAAAGTATGTATTAGTTCCTGCAGTTGAACAATCCGGAGTTGCTAAGGCTTCAGGATGGAGGTACTCAAATGATGCCTTCAGGGTTCCTTTTTTCTCTTCTACCCATCTCCTGGCTCTGCTTCCTCTGTGTTGCCTCCATTCACACACTGACTTTCCCTTCGTGCTTACAAGATGATTTGCCGCTGTGCCCAGGACTCCATCCTTCCAGGTTCAATTACAGCCCTAAAGAATGACAGTCCTGGAGCCGGTATTCCCAGCCAAGTCCTGAGGTTCACTCTCCGAGAAAGGCTTACCTCTAAACCAGGGGAATGGGGTGCAGTGATTGGCCCAGGACCTGATTCCCTGCTTTCTCCCTACAGTGGAGGTTGGAGCTCCATCCAGACCACATGACCAGAGAATGGGGAAAGGATGAATCCTCAAACAAAATTTGGGTTATTTTGAAAAGATGAGAAAATGGATGACGGTGGCTAAAATCAACAAGCTATCCTTTACATAGGAATCTCTCTTTAATCAAAGATTTTTAACATTTCCAGAAATCATGGGATAGGTTCAACTATGAATTGCCTGAGATAGCAACTATAAAAGGCTCCCTTATAATACCTGATGTTTGAAAGAGTAAAAAACGCTTTATGTTTGTTACCTACTGCATTCTCTAAGCAGTATAAACGTTATTCCTGTATCTTTAGGTTGTCAAAAAGAAATACAGCTGAGCTGTGCAATATCCACTGAAATACATTGCTAAAATGAACATTTTGCCTTGATGTTTCTTTCCTTGCATTAACCCACAGTTTTTATAGAGGGTTGATATAAGAAATGTCCTTTGAAGAATATTTCTGTATGTATTATGGAATCACATTTAAAGACACTGTCCATTATGTCATTCAGTCTTTCCTTTTGCTTCTCTTTGCTAAGTCAGCACTGAAGACTCTGAGATTTTACACTATTTACGAGCTAACAAGTTAGCCTGCCACAGCTGTACAAACACACACACCGATAGAAGGCCCACGACTCCCTTGAATCAGAGACAGAGAGTGTTTATTATTAACTGCCAAGCAGCAGTCAGAGCAATAGCTAAGCCCTCAGGTCCCACAGGGCAATGTGACAAGAGCCAAGTGTGGTGAGTTGCATCACAGTACAGCACAGGAGCCTGAAATTCGGAGACTCAGCTTTTATAGGAGTGCTGGCCTATTGGCCCAGCCTGAGAGAGAGAGACAAGAGACAGAGAGACAAAGGGAGAAAAAGTAAGAGGGGGTTGGGGGTGAGAAGTAAATGTTTCTAGAAAGTTTAAGGAGAAGGCTTTCTCTTTAGTGCCCTGTGACATGTCTTGGGAAGTACGTCTCTAGATCCCTCCAGAGGAATATACTTTCTCTAGCTTCTAAAGCTGTTTGTTATTCAACCATGTCCTTTGCTCAGAAAGCCCAATCTATACAGGAAAGAGAGACATCCACAGAGAATTGCCTCCCAGTACTCATGCAAATTCAGTGGCAGGAAAATAATCTATCTTTCCAGTTGAATTTATGTTTCCTTTTATCCAGTCATGAGAACTGAAGAACACAATGCATTTGCCTTTTTGCCCTAACTGACAGTGGGTTTCACAGGCAAATTGAAAGCTTAATTGTGATAATGTATCCCAGGAACCTAAGTTGAAAGAAGCAGGGGGACGGAATAAATGACCTAAGGTCCATATGCTGACTGTGACTGTCTCTGTGACATCAGTTCAAAATCAACACCCATGAAATTTCTTCTCCTCTGCTCTTACTCTAATTGTCTTAGAATCTAGCTTTGATTTTTAAAATTCTTATCAATAAAACATTTCAAAACATTTTAAAGGTAGTGTATCAGAAGTCTCATCCAAATGTAAATTGGTAGTAATATTTTGCAATATAGATTTTGATATCTCCTTTATAAAAAGAAATATAATTAACCATGTCCTGATCCAGTCCCCACTTTTTTCTCTACCAAAGGTAATCATTTTCCTGAGGTTGATGTGTGTGCATTTGTGTGCATACTTTTATAGTTTCACTACATGTGTATACATCTATTATTCTCCATATATTTAAAATTTATATAAATTATATTGTACTGTACTCATCCTTCTGAAACTTTTTTTTCACTCAACATTTTTGAATGTGTAGCTATGGTTTATTATTTTAATCTTCTTTGTCATATCTCATTGTAAGAGAAAATTATCCACAGTTTATTATTGGACAGATGGGCAATTTAGTTTCCAGTTTTTTTTTCGTTTTGTTTTGCAAACAGTATTTCATTGAACACTCTTGTAAATGACTCCTTATCTGTGTGTGAGAGACATTCTCCAGGTATACATCTAGAAGAGGGATTACTGGGTCACGAGGGATGCATATCTTCAGTTTTATTAGCTGTTGTCAAAATGCTTTTTGTGAATCATAGTGATTCTTAAATCTAAGGATAATTTTTTCAGTTTTGGGAAATTCTTAGCCATTGTTTGTTCAAATATTACCTCTTTCTCATTTTCTCTAATCTCTTCTGGAGTATCTATTAAACATACTTTGGACATTTTCATTTTATTCTTTATGTCTATTTACTCATATTTTCCTTTTACTTATCTCTCTTTGATACTTCCTGGGACATATACTCACACACTTATTGCTCCGCCTTTTAGTTCCTGGCACAGGGAAATTTTCTTCCTTCCTTCCTTCCTTCCTTCCTTCCTGCCTTCCTTCCTGCCTTCCTTCCTGCCTTCCTCCCCACCCCTCCCTCCCTCCCTCTTTTTTCCTTCTCTTCTTTTTTGTAAACTCAGTCTTGTATTACATTTTGGAGTTTGATTTTATATAGAATTTCTAGGGGCATTTCTAGGGGTATTTATATAGAATTTCCAGAGGGTTCCACATTAGCTCAGTCTGCCCTACTTCTGGAACCAGATGTCTTTCATCTGGTATCTTTTATGAATTTTAATATAAGATCGTTACATTTCTTTCTGGAAGTGATGTATTATTCTACTTTTTCATTTATTCAACATATATTTATTGAACATTGACATGTAAAATCACTAAGTTAGATACTAGGATTCATAGATGTCTTGCTCTTGCCCTATATGGACTGTGTGGATGATCGGCAAGTAAGCAGTGTCAGTGGAGTGCAGCAGGTGCATGATCAGAGTGTGCAAAGTGTACTATGGAAGCATCAACAAGGGGCATATAATTCCACAGAATAGTCAGTGTTGTACTGGATCTTGAGAGAGGAGCTATTAACCAAGTGAAGAAGTAGGAGTATTATTCCCAGAAGTGAACATTGTATATTAAGATGTTGAGGTCAGAGAGAGCATAACTTATTTAGGAAATGTAAGCAGTTCCATATGGCTAGAGTGAGACAAGTGGGAACAGTCTCAGGTCAGATGTTTCCGGGTCCTTAGGGGTTAGGAATGAGGAATAAGCTTTACTTGGATAATATGTATTAGCTAGGGTGGAGAATCAGAATTTCTACTGAGAGGAATTATGTTGTAGCAAGCAAGAAAACAACATATCTCAGATATAAAAGTCCCAGTGAAGAAGGAATAGAAGTATAAATAGTGACGATAATGGCCTGGAGAGTCAAAGGAACAACAGAGTAATATAAGAGGTGTGGTGGAGGTCAAAGGATTGGTCTGCGAATGGAGCCTTTCCAGGGTACCAGTGTACCAGAGAGATAAGTGGCATAGCATGAGGGAGCTACACCAGCCCTGGTACATACATTGCTAGGCTGTCTTTCTATAGTGACAGAGTTTAGCTTATCCAGAGTGGCTTCCAGCATGAATTCCTTCAAGGATTGTCAGGCTGCCTTTGTCAAAGTGGAACTTTCTGGTGTGCATAAGTAAAAGGAGTGAAATCTGAGATTGCTAATGCAAAGGGATATGCTTTGTAGATGCATGGAGGACATCACTTTATATAGGAAGGTAAGCAGCCTAGTTAACCTATCTGAAGGTGTTAAAGATCCTCTTCATATGTCTGACTTCTCACTGATCTGAGGATAATTAATGACAGAAAGATACTTGTGTGCATAGAGCACCTTAAATGGTTCTACCAAAACTCTGTTTGATATTATGTAGCAGAGGTTGCCAGTGAGGCAGATTGCTCCCTCAAGAACAGGTAATAGAGGAGCATTTTCATTAGGATACTACCTATGACTAGGATAGTATTTCAGCCCCCTGATGTGGTCTGAGATGAAGCATACAGTAATAGTCTTCCTCAAGATAATTAGAGTATGAATGTTGTTACAGGAGCTCCTTGACAATATGCCCAAGCCTTTCTGATTATATGCTCAGCCCTAGAGCAAGTCCTATTTATGTTAGCATATTCAAAGATATTGAGCCCAATATGAACTATCCAAAGACCCAACTGATACAAGTGACCTGAAGAGACCCTAAAGGCTTGTTTTAACATGAGCACATAGTTGGAGTCAGTCTTCTCCAGCTTGTTAAAAGAGACTCCCTTTGCACCTGTCTTTATGGGTGATGAGTCGGGTTGTTTCTCAAACCCTTCCAGCTTATGTAGGGCTGAGAGTATAGCAAGTTATCTGCTAGGTCTAAAAGGGCCTCAGGAATGGAAAACTCTGGTTAGATCATTTCTTGGTGATTTTCAACATCCCCAGCATCAGTACTTTAAAGAATGGTGCATCTGCTTGGCCTTAGAAGCTGTCTGGATGAGTAAAGCTTGCAGCTGCTCTAGGCTGCAGTGACCTAGATAATCAGCTTGAACACTGACTTCAGCCAAGACACGTCAGCTCCCAGACGTAGTTGTTGACTTTGGCAGGGCAATGCAGGGCCACAGGAGCTCTTGCTATGATACAATCTTCCTTATATATGTCACAATCTTCCTTATAGTGGCATTAGAGATGACTGTTTCTCCTTTGTACAGGCACTGTGGAGTGCTGTAGGCCAGATGTGGGCAAAAGTGAAGAAAACCCTCACCATCTACAATGGCTGTGATTTACATGGATCCCAGTGAACTTGTGCTCCCTTTTCAGGATGAAGATCAGACACTTCTCTAAGTATAGTTTCTTCCTCACCCCCAACACGTCAACGTAGACTGGAGTTTAAACTCAAACCTCACATATTTTATGTAAAAAATATATATATGTAAACCTCAAAAATATCAAGAACTTCTATAGGTTCTCGATGGGCCTGCCATGAGGTTATCTTGGGTGGTATAATTCAAGACCTGGGGAAAAAGGACAATTCCTGGAAAGTAGAATCCCTGGAATCTTGAAGACATAACTTCTCCAGGTTGGCCAAGAGATTGGGACATTTAAGCTTTTATAGGACCATGTGAGTAAGAGCTTATTCAAGAACAATATTCTACAGGATAGTAATACTGGGATAAACGAAGTCCAATAGCTTTCTTTACTATGGACTGCTAGGAGTCCTTCCTGGGTTCATGAATACTGTGGGTTGCTCAAGCAGAGACAGAGTCATGTAACTTTTCCAAACTTACAGGAAATACTTTTTTTCTGGGCCTATTAACCAGTCAGTGCTTCTTGCAACACTTGTGAATCACTGAGTTAAAGTTTCTCTATTACTCCCCACGTATCCTTTGTCAAGGTGGTTTTGGGAACAACAAAAACTAATTTGGGCCTGGTGATTCTTTAAACTTCGAGTCATCTATAAGTGGATCTTTATTATTTTCTAAACTGCTTATGGTTTGCTTTTTTGTGATTTATCTCAATTTTAATGAAAATAAGATAAACACAGATACTTCTTTTATGAGATGAGGTGTCACAGTTATGTGACAGGTGGAACTCAAAATTATGTGAAAGAAATTTTGTTAAAGATTGAAATGTTTTTACTGTTGAAATATCTATATATCTGAGATGTTAGTATGACCATATAACATATCCACATATCTTATATATACATATATATTAATATTAAAAATTCAAAAAAGGAATATATGGGCATAATACTGATATCAACATTCCTTTAACTTAAATATGCAAATAAAATTAATATAAGTTCAGATAAAATTTTTTAATTGGTTGGGATGATGTAAATACATTCTTTGATTTACAAATCTCTCCTATTTATCTGTTTTATCATACACTATTTCTGCTTATAGCAAGCCAAAAATGAAACAGCATGGTTTATAATATGAAAAACATGTATTGGAAGTAGCTCATAAAATTGAAAAATGGCTACTTGCCAGTAGCCACATAAATTTTGGAGGAAATATATTTTCTACAGGAATGATTTGTTACAGGAATAGCAAGTATTTATTAAAAGCATTAAGATGGTGGAAAAGTAACCCTTAGGCAATATACAGATTCATCATTCAGAAGCATAACATGTATCAGATATATAATTTATTTTGAAACTTTGAAAAGTAATCAGTTTTAATTACTTCAGGTGAAGGACAAAATGTGAAAAAAAAAAGATGCGGTGAAACAGAAACAGAGTAATTTCTCATGCATGCAGACCCCACTTTTATTTTTATTGTATATGGCCTACCAGTTATTGAGTATAGACCTCCCACTGCACATCCATATATTCACAAACTCATGAATCTTTTACTCTACTAGGAGGCATTTTGTTGGAATATATCTACTGTCTTTCCTAGCGTCTGCTCTCTACTTGTCTGTCTGTCTCCCTGTAGCCTAATAGTGAGATTCAAAAGCATGCCATCAATTTGACTCTTCTAGCAAGAGGGAAAGAGCAGGAAGCAGCTGCTTCAGTTCCTGGAAACTCTTTCCAGAGGCCAGGAACTCTGGGAAGTTTTCCAGACCAACTTATGGAGAGAGTGGGCTAAAACTGCCCCTACCTATTCCCCTATCTAGGACTCAGTATGGCCTGGAAGACAAGGAATAAGAAGGAATGCCTCCCTCCCCTGACCCGCCCCCGACCCCCACCCCGCCTCTCTCTCCTAGCTGGTAGGCTGGATGGTATTCTTGGCTTCAGCATTCCATAAATCACTTAAGAGAGAAGAAGGTAAATTGTGATGGGCAATTTTCTTCTTCCTTCAGCAGTGGCAGCAGTGAGCGAAAACTGAATATACTGCAACAGGCACTTAGAACACAGTGCCATGCAAACGTTTGTTCAATAAAACGTTATTACGCATTCTTCAGAAGCACCTTTTAAAAGGCTGCAATATGCCATTGAGTGGATAGAGCTTAATTCACCTAACCATTCTGCTACCAATTGTTTCAATTTTTCAGTGTCGTAACTAACTTTAATGTACACATACATACTGTTTTTCTAGTTTTTATGCATTTTTTACTGTGCATTTACATGATTTTATTAGCTACAGCCTGTCCCTTTGGGAGTTATTGGAAGCCATTGAGTGTCTTGGCACTTAGTTCAGAGGAGCATGGCTAACTGCCACTTCACTGCTGAATGGGAAGGGAATGTTTTTCCCAAGGCCCTCCTTTCATATCCTACTCAAGGGAACAGAGGTGACCTCAAAGAGAGTCTAATCCCTTAAACTAAATATATTCTCTTATGTTTGAGGCAGAGACGCTTATTACCAGAAACTAGAAACTTCTGAGACAAATTCATTATTGGTGTAAACGTTCTCGGTTTCAAAAAAGCCTGCTGGATGTGAGCACAGAGCATTTCCTGAAGCTTAATGATCATCTAAGGTGAATGCTGGCCTTCAGCAGTCTCATGATTAACATTTCCAATCAGGTCATTAATCTGCAGGAAGTGCTTAGTATTTCGATTGCTGTTTGCTTAATGAAGAGGTGAATAATTTAGTAAAGGATGATTACAGGAATTTGAACAAAGAAAAGACTGTTTTTCTTTTTTTTGTTTGTATATGTGCTTTTTATTTTTTTTAAATTTTATTATGTTATGTTAATCACCATACATTACATCATTAGTTTTTGACGTAGTGTTCCATGATTCATTGTTTGCGTTTAACACCCAGTGCTGTTTTTCTAACATGCACAGTGGCACCCCCTAGTGAGCACACTTGTTAAATGTAAAAAAGTTAAAGTAATTTAGATTTTGGAAATGCAAGATTTTTTATAGATCTGTCATAGCAAAAGAAAGTACCTTTTTGTAAAAAAACTAATAAGTAAATAAGCCAATATATTTTCGGAATGTGAAAAAAGATAGACCCAGCAGATGACTTTCTTTAGAAAGAAATATTTAAATTCTCATTTTACAGTAACATTGTAAAATTTAATATTGTAACACTGAAAACTTTTATTATAATAAGAAAACTTTTTTTCTGTTTTTGCAGGTCAGAAGGGGTTCTTTGTTTGAAATCATTTCTTTTCCAGCAAAGACTGCTTTAACTAGCATAATGTATGCTTCATATGCAGCACTAATTTATTTGGTAAGTTAAGAAAATTATTAGAATCTAGATATAAATATACTTATTTCATGTAATGTTAAAGATATAGATATATTATAAATTCATAAACCAAGGTACTGTTCTCTTGTTACACAAATAATTTTACATTAAAAATTACTTTTCTAAAAAAAATTACTTTTCTGAGATAAAATCAACCTATTTCTGAGGCAAGTCAATCCACCAAAAACAAATTTACTTGAATAAAATGATTTTCATAAAGTTTATTATTATTTGGTCAAAACATTTTGGTTTTATTTTCACTTAGCTACGTTTGTTTTGTTTCAGCCATTGTGCCATGGTTGGCTAAAGTTCAGTATTCCATCATTTAAGTCTATGATATTGGGGAACACAAATATTAGTGTATTTTGAATTGCAAGTGCTATAATTCAAAAGTGTTCATTACAAAGTGTGACAAAAGGAGCACCTGGGTTGCTCAGTTGGTTAAGCATCCAACTCTTAATTTCAGCTCAGGTCATGATCTCAGGGTTGTGAAATTGAGCCCCGCATCAGGCTCTGCGCTGAGTGTGGAGCCTGCTTGGGATTCTCTGTTTCACTCTTCCTTTGCCCCTCCCCTGCCTTTCACATGTGTGCTCTCTCTCTCTCTCTCAAAATTAAAATAAAACAAAATAAAATAAAAACAAAGTATGACAAAAATATAAAGGATTTTATAAATTATAAGGTTATTTTCTTTTAATCCACTGCCATTTATACTTACCTCTAAATTTTTTTAAAAAAATATAATACACAGAGAGAAAAGTACACAGCTTGATGAATTATCACAAAATCTATTTATCTACCATACACATCAAGAAACAAAATGTAACCATCATCCTAGAAACCTCTTTCTCACTTTCCTCACAATCATGAACCTCTTCTATAAAGGGTAACCACTATTTTGACTTCTAATACCATAGACAGTATAAGTTGTATATAAATGAAATCATATATTATATATTCTTTTATATTTGTCTCTTTTTGCTCAGTTATCATTATGAAATTCATTCATTGCCTATAGCAATAGTTGTTGGTTTTCACTGCTGTGTAGTATTTCATTGATTGAATACGTATATATTCAATATTTATAAGTCACTATCCACACTATGGTTGACATTTTATATTACTTACAGTTTTGGCAATTGTGAATATGGTTTCTATGAATATTCTTGTACATATGTTTTAGTAAAATTTCTGGACCACAGAATATGCACGCGTTCATCTCTAGTAGATACTGTCCAACAGTTGCTATTGTCAGTCTTTTCCATTTTAGCCATTCCTGTGAGTATGTAGTATTATCACATTGTGCTTTAATTTACATTTCCTTGATTATTAATCAGACTGAGTTCCTTTTTTATGCATCAAGTGGACATTGGGATCTTCTTTTGTGAATTTCTGTTAAAGTCTCTTCTGTTTTTCTATTCTATCTTTTTTATTATTGATTTGTACTTTTAAAATATACTCTATGCATAAACCTTCTTTTGGTTATTTCTTTTATTCTGTGACTTCCTTTCACCCTTTTAGCAGTGTCTATAAAACAGAAGTTTTTAATTTTAATGTGGTCCAATGTATTAATCTTTTCTTTATATTAAGTGCTTTTTATGTCTTAATTAGAGCAGCTTGACCTATATCCAAGGTCATGAAGCTGTTCCTTCTGATATATTCTAGGAAGTTTATTATTTTACCTTTCACTTTTAGATTTATAATCCGTCCGGAATTGGTATGAAGTAAGGGACAAATTTTTCCTCTACAGGTATCCAGTTGATCCAACTCAATTTACTGGGGAGAAAAAACTTTTCCTATCACCCCAGAACACTTCTTTTGTCATAAATCAAGTGTCTATATATGTAGGTCTGTTTATAGATTCTCTGTTCTATTCAATTAATCTATTTCTCTATTTTTACACTGATTCAACATTGTATTATTTACAAGAGCTTTATAAATCTTGATAACTAGTAGAATAAGTCCTCCCTTCAATCCATGAGCATGGTATATCCTTTTATTTATTTAGGTCTTCTTTAATTCTTCTTAATAATTCTTATGGCTTTTTTGTTAGAGGTCTTACACATTTTTGTTAATATTTTTTATCATGAGATACACAATAATAAAGATTAAGTTTTCCCCATTATCTATAGATTGATTGCAGTCCCAATTAAAATATGAGCAGCTGTGTAAGTTGACTAGTTTATTTTAAAATTTACAGGGAAATGAAAAAGGTCAAGAATAGCCAAGACATCCTTGAAAAAAAAGTAAAGGCACTTACTTTTATAAACATATCCATAGTTTTAAAAAGAACTTATATTTTTTGCAAACATATTTTGCAAGTGTTTAAAATTTTTGAGAAGTGTTCAGTGTCTTAAATGTGAATCTCATACAAAAATGACATCAACTGAACTATGATGCAAATATACTGCAAAAAATGAGTGGGATGAAATAGCCGTGGTGAAACTAACAAATTAGACTAAAACTAAATTAAACTCTAATTTATTGAAGGCTTTTGAAATCATCCCACATGACTTAGGATTCTATAAACTTTCTAAGTAGGTATTAGAAACAATTTTTTGGTGACCTGATAATTGGTCATGTATGCACCCAAGGTCTAGGAGAGGTCAAGGCTGGAATTATGATTTTGAAAGCAAATAATTATATGTTGGAAGTTAATGTCCGGTGAGTGGAACCATTGTGGAAAGAGTGAAAAGTCTGGAAGTGAAAAGAGTGGAAAATCAACAGAAATGTAAAAAACAGCAACATTTAAGGTGAGCTAAGAAGAAATCCATGAAAGAGACAAAGAAGCAATAATCAGAAAAGTAGGAAGAGAATCAGGAGAGAAAGTGTCAAAGAAATACTCAGGAAGTTGTGAGCAGTTAAGTGTCAATTACCAGCAGAAAAAGTCAAGTAAAATAAAGATCTAATAGTAAAGATGTTGGAGTCAACCATCTTGTAACTATTTCAAGGTGGTGTGATAGAATAACAAAGACAGAAATAAGAGGTTTCAGTGAAGAGGAGATGATAAAAATTAAAGCCATGAATATAGACCCTGGTTTGATCAAGAAAAGCAAGCACATATAGCAGTCAAGAGAGAAACAGGGTGCCAGGGATTTTTATTTTAAGATAGAAGATACTTGAGCACATTAGAAGTTTCAGGGCAAGAGGCAGTCAAGAAGGAGAGGCTGAAAAGCCATGGAATAGTTGTAGAGAAGAGGTAGGGTATGGATTAAAAATAAACACAGAGATACTGACCTCAGTCAAGACCCTTCATTTTCTGTGACTGCGGTAGAAGTGGTTAGAATGGGCACAGATAAAATTTTGTAGGTGAGGGAAGAAGAAATATATCAAATAGAACAGGGCTTCCTGATCTGTTTTGGGGGGAGGGGAAAGGAGGGAGAAAGAGAGCGAGTGTGTATGTGAGAAGGCGAGCCAGGGAAGGGGCAGAGGGAGAGGAGAGAGAGAATCCTAAGCAGGCTTCATGCCCAGCCTGGATCCCGCCACAGGGGGCTCGATCTCATGACCCTGAGATCATGACCTGAGCTGAAATCAAGAGTTGGGATACCTAACAGACTGAGCCACCCAGGTGCCCCACTAATCTTTTTTCACAACAAGGCATACATAGAAAATGATCCTACTAGGGGATAAATGGATGAAGCTGTTTGCAGCTGGAAGTGATGGACCTCAAGGTTTATAGCTCTAGGTTGGGATATGCTTGGATGCAAGTAACCAAAAATACCTGGCAGTGCCTTAATTGATGAAGACATTTAAATATCTCAGTTAATCAGAAGTCTAGAGTTAGATGGTTCCCAGGTTTGTACAGTTGATCTACAATGTTATCTGAACCCAGGGCCTTTCCATCTTTCTCCTGTGCTGTCTTGTTTATCGTTTTTGGTCCTCGCTGCCTCAGGCTCAGGCATCCTATCTGTATCAGTGTCCAAAGCAGGGGGAGGCGATAGTTAGACGCAAAAGACAAAGAGTCTTTCTTTTTATACAGGAGAAAAACTTTCAAAAATCCCTCCTGACCTCCTCCCCAGCAGATATATTTTATCTTGTTGGCTAAAACAGGGTCACATGACCACATACGAACTGCAGGGAAATGAAGGAAAGCATCTGGTATTCCCTCATTCTATAGTGGGGCGCAGGCCGAGAAAAGAGGAGGCCGGAGATCGGGAAGAAATTGAGGTTGGTCAGCCAAGGCCCTCAATCCTTTCTCTATTGCCCTCTTTAGGAAAACTTTCTAAGAGCTTATAGCCTATTATGTGAGCTTTAGCTATTGCTTTGGTAAGATAAGCTAGTTTAGGTCTTCTCATATTTTATGGATTTTATTATTCTTGTTGCTTGCCTTAGATACTTAGCAACATCATCATCTTCATCATTATAGTTCTTACTGATTCCCAATTTTCAGTTATATCTCTCTGTGTGTTTTGTTTTGACACTCAAAGTACTGAATGGCATTTTTTGAGGGAAAATGGATCATGTGTTTGCTTAGAAATCACTTATCAACTAGCTTACTAAATTCTAACTAATGTGTTTATGCCCTTTCAATTGTACACATAGGTATAAGCAAAGCGTAGGGGGAGAAAGTAAAAACAAGAAACCTACTTTGAGATATTAACACATTTGAGGACAAATTCCAACTCCCAGAAAATGTGTCATTTAATTCAGAAGAAAGGAGTCTCATTTAATTAAATCCGAGAGTAAAGATAAAAAACATTTAATGAATTGGGGGGGCGAAGAGGTAAAACATGTCTTCATTGAAGCATACTATGCTTTAATTTTCTTTCTAGATGATGGTGTAATATATTTAGGACAAGGAATCAATCTCCTGATGTTTATCATGTGCCAGGAAAGGAAGTGCTTCTTTATTAGAATAAGTAGATTGATGACTTTATGTTACACATTTTATTGGACTTATTACTAGAAGTTCAGTAGCTTAAACAGAAACTTTACTTTGCAAATTTTTTTTTATTATTATTAGACAGTCTGTGTTAATGCTGTGCTGGAGAAGGTAAAGAAAATTTTCCAAGAAGAAGAATCCATAAGGCAAAACAGAGAAGAGAGTGAAAATCTTAGAAAAGCCTTTTCTGAGCCTGTGCTTTCTGAGCCTACATTTCCTGAAAGTGAAATCAAAGCAAAACCTTACAGGTCATTACCGGAGAAACCAGACAATATTTCAGATCGCCCCAAACTTCCTGCTAATAAGTTGAATAATAAGATCCAGGTTTTACATTCTGTGTTTGACCAATCAGCTGAAATGAATGAATGAGCAAATCAGAACATAAATATCACTGAGTGGAGCTTGAGAGTTATTATCTAATCACATTTCATCTGACAAAACCAGGAAACTAGTTTTCATATATTGACTGCTCTGCTTTAAAAAAGGGGTGGGGAACTACTAAAATGTCATTCTCAAGTATATATATGGTAGAGAAAATAAAATGAATCTTGATGTAGAAGTATGACTATGATATTTTTTAATGAACAAGAAAGTGAACCCTTTGGAGGGTTAGACTTTATGCTATCGTTTATAACGGTATATTTATAATACATTTATGTTTTTATAAAGACCTGTTTCAAGTACCTTTCCAATTATAGTTGGCCCTTGAACATGGGTTTGAACTGTGCAGATCCACTTATATGCAGATCTTTTCTGATAAATAAATTACAGTCCTGGAAATTTATATTCTCTTCCATATGATTTTCTTAACATTTTCTTAACATTCTCTCTTAACATTTCTCTCTAGCTTACCTTAAGAATACATTATATAATATATAGAACATTCAAAATATGTGTTAATCAACTGTGTATGTAATCAGTCAGGCTTCCAGTCAACAGTAGACTATTAGTAAAGTTTTTGGGGAGTCTAAAGTTATATGTGGATTTTCCAGCTGTGTGTGGGGTTGGTACCGCCCCCCCTACAATGTTCAAGGGTCAACTGTATTCATCTGGAGGGAAAATACCCTCCATATCAAAATGCTACATATCTTCTTCAGAGATAATAAAAGGATATTTATTTTCTATCTATAGGCTAAATAGTTTGAATATGCCTATTATCGATCCTTTTTTAAACTCATCTGTAAAGTTATGAAGGACTTATAATTCTCAGATGTAATAAATTTATAAAACAAAATATTATTTACAAATCTTATAGAAAATTTCTATATATGAGGGTAGGATATGACATGACATTTTTTCATTTCCAGATTTGTTGGAACACATTTAGAACCAGAAATCAAGTCCATATTACTCATTGTTGCCACTGGGTCCTGAGAGAAAATGCTTCTGTAACTGGCCCTGCAAATGAGGGCCACTGTTTTGCCTGCAGGAGGTACTTTGGTTTCTTCCACACGTCTTAAATTCTGGACACGTGTTATGACCTGTGTGGTCATTGGAGGATTAGCACCTGATATAATAGGCTAGGATTTACCCATCGAGTGATAATACATTTCCTGTACCTGGTAAATAGCTACTGCCATAAAAGTATTTATAAAAAGCCAAACCTTGGCTTTTTAGTAGTCTGAGAAATGAGTAACAAGTGTTCTATCACCTCATGTTACCCATATTCCTTCAGAAAAGGAAATGTAATAATATGTAGCAAAGGGCTCCTCTGTAAGCAGACCCTTAATTATAGGTACTTAATTCACTTATTATTTTTATGAAAACCAAGGAAAAGAGTCCAAGTGGCCCCCCCTAGAACGTTCAGTATTAGGTCTGGGGCTTTAATTCAATCCTAGGCCACTAAGAAGATTACTGTGCTTAGAGACAAAATTCCAATTTTGACAGTTTTTCGCACTCTGAATTCATAATGTGATCATCCTGGTTCTTATTCTACTTATGGTTATATTCTACTATATGCTGCCGAGTTTTAGATGATAAGCACCCAGGGTGTTACAGTACAGTGTGGGCACCAGGCAACCAGAATAGTGCTGGCCATAAATAACGGGCCTATGAAAGCAGGGTGGGCCAATTGAACATCGACCCTGCCTGTGAACTCAGCAGAAAGGACTGAAGAACAACACCCTCTATCTCTTCTCTGTAACAGTTACGTGAAACACTTAGTTCTACTACATTACAACATTCTCAAAAACAAAACAAAACAAAAACAAACCTTTGTTTGAAAATTTCACGTAGGACATTCATAGTACTTTGGCTCACTGAATAACAAACTTCACATCTCTCATGGCTGGGCAGCAGCTGTGTGTGTCTTCCTTACTTTGAGAGTATTTGCTTTGACCAGAGAGAAACTGAGCCAAGATTTGTTTAGTTTCGATGTGCAGTACAGGAGGATTAAGGAGTGCACTTGTAGTGAGCACTGGGTGTTGTATGGAAATCTTGAATAAGTTTCTTATTTTTAAACGAAGCATTGTAAATTGATCCCATTTTGGAGGCATTGTTTTAAGTGTAAAAAGTCTACTCTATATTTGGAAAAATTGACTAGTTGAGATTTAAGCATTTCAGTGTATTTAAATTTTACCTATAAAAAGAAAGAATAACAACCAAATGGCGGGGGGTGGGGTGGAGAATGTGTCGAGGTATCAGTGAAACAAGAATACAGGAATAGAAGAAGGGAAGGATGCTGATAATTGTTGAAGTTGGGTGATGAGAGTTTATTATGCTACTCTGTTTAGTTTGTGTATATTAAAACTTTTGCATGATAAAGTCTGCTAATCAAAATAGGGATTACCTCCCCCATACTTTTTATTAGATCTAATTTTTTACCTTTCCTTCACTGTGGTTACTGCAAATATTTTCACCCTTCTTAAAATGCACATTACAAACCTATAACCTTCAGGTTCCAGTCAATCCAGAGGACTAGATGAAATGTATTCTATAGACCCTGATAATAATCCTTCCATCACACTAAATATATGTACTTCTGAACTGCTCAGCTTTATGTGATTTTTAAAGATAAGTAATAAATGTGCCTATGTTGGAAAAATTAATACTCTTTGGTAGTGAAGCACAATTATTCTAATATATTCAAAACATACACAACAGTTTTCATTGCCATATAGTTTTATCAGAAAGAACTCCGAATTACTTTGAAGTCTCCAGTGGCATAAAAATCAGAGTCACACTTAAAAGGTTCATTAGAAAGAGTCACATAAATATTCCCATTGTCCACCGTCACTGTATGGATCCTTTGCTTTACTCCTTTGGAGCACCACTTGGGTTTTGCTGATGGATCTCTAGGGTTTATAGACTGATACAGTCCTTCTCCTGTTGCCAAAGTAATTTTGTATTTATGCCAGGGGCAAACTATACATGGTCGTCCATCAAAATCCTGGGAAAGGAAATAAATGATTTAATAGTCTGACATTTCCAACATTCACAATAAATCTCAGACTCAGAACAGATTCTATTGCAGAAAAACCAGGTTAAAGAACAGGCCAGCTTCTCTTTTTTCCTTCCATTTACAAATTATTCAGCATAAGGCAGAACCTAATCTTAGCAGTCATCAAGTCCCTACTGCATTTGATTATAAACCCAGTGTGTTAGAACTCTATCAGAAAATGAGCTCAGGCAGCTATACCATGTGCCTGAAGCTATGATGTTATCTATTAGATGTTAATGTCACTTCCTTGACAGAAATGGGGCAAGAGCATCAAGTGCTTCTAAAGGAGTTTTCACTAGCTGCTGGAAGAATGGTAAGCTTCAAATATAAATTTAAGAGAGGTTACTAAAGGCACGAGTGTGTATGTTAACTGAAGAGCAATTTGTGATCCAAAGTAGTCAATTCCCAACTTTTTAACTGTCTTAAGTCAGTGCTTCTCAAATTTTAAAGAGTATGGGAATCACCTGGATCTTGTTTAAATGCAGATCTTGTTTAAATTCAGTAGTCCGAAGATAGGGCACAAGATTCTGTAGTTCCAAGAAGCTCCCAGGTGACACCAATGTTGCTGGTCTATGGACCACACGTTAAGTAGCAAAGTCTTACAGGTCTCATTATGGTCCAAAACGGAAGGAAATTCTTTCACATTATCATCACTAGGTGCTTACATTTGCTTCTCTACACCAGAAGTGCAGTAATACTGATCTTGTACCCCCACAGACCAGTCAACAAACATCACATTTTCTTAATTCATAAATCCATGTTCATTATTTAAGCACACATATATCCTTTAACATGAGGACAGGTGTGGAAGTAGGTAGATATGAAGTATAGAGAGAGTGGAATGCTAAGTTTCACCTTGTATTTTGTACCAGTGCTGGGGGGGGGGGGGGTGGCGGGAAGGGGAGGGATAGAGAAAGATCAGTTTTATGAAGTAGAAAACAAGAAATTAGGCAGCTAGCCAGTTTGGGAATGCAAGGAAGTAAGTTCCCGCATTCCTTCCTCAAATAAGCCTTCAGTGTGTGGTTTCCTTTTTAAAATATACATATTTATATTTTTACTACATTATTCATGTAATATATACTCACTGAAAAAACTCAAAACTGTGTAGAAGTGTATAAAGTACAAAGTGAATATTATTTTTTATTTAAAAAGTGGGATCTCATTAGACCTATCATTCTATGACTTGCTTTTTTCACTCAAAAATATATTGCTGACATCCCTCCATACCAACACATACAGATCTGCCTCATAAATTAATGAGGCAGTTGTTACATAGTTTTCCACAGCATGGCTATTCAGTTTATTTAAACTGTTTCCTATTGTTAAAACATTTAGGTTGCCTTCAACTTTTCATTGCAACAAATAAGGCCACAGTAAACCTCTCCGATATATATACTTGAACATTTGTGCAATGATATCTGTAGGGTAGATATCTCAGAGTATAATTGCAAGGTCAGAAGCCATGCATACGTCCCCTATTTATCTGTGAAATAGTTTTCTTTACATTGTAGGACTGTGAATTCCTGGAATATTAGCAATTATCTCAAAGCATTAAAATATAGTTCAAACCCAAATATAAATTATTTTTGCATACAGAATGAAATAATATAAATAAGAAATATGTGAATTTGTAGAGGATAGATTTAACTTTACATACCTCTATATCTCCCAAATGTAAAGGTCCTCCTGAGTCTGAAAAGAAATTGAATATTACATCTAGTCACTAAAAAAAAAAAAAAGCCTGAAATTTTGATAGTTTTGTGGTTAGTAAACAAATATACAAGGTTTACAAATGAAAAATAAACTCTTACGGTAACAGCGAATATCCATAGCATGATATTCTCCTTTGTGGTAGAAAATGACCACTTCTCTATCATGGACAACAGCTGTCATTCTTTCAGATTTTTTAATGTCCTCTTCTCTCCCAACATAGACAGAAGAATATTCCTTCATTTCAGGATCTTGTTCAGAGCCATCAAGATCCATGCTAGTTGTACAGAAGAAAAAAAAGCAAGTAGTCTTCCACAAGTTTGGCTACAACTTAACTCACAGAGATCATCATCATATTATATATATATATAATTTCTTTAAGATTGATGGAGGCTTTTTTATAGCTATATAAAAATAACACATTCATAAATACTGAATTATAGTTAGTCACGATTTTGAGTTAGAGATTCTTAAAGCTTGCCCAAATTAGGGAAGACTCCCCACTTTGAGGCTGGACTTAGATTCATTTCAATGTGTAAGATGGATATTTCAGAAGTCCCAAGACCCAGAGACTGAAGTTTCACTGTTCTTTTATTCCCTATCATTTCAATGCTAAACAACACCCAGTTATCAGTGTTGTTTTCAGCCTTCTCCTAAAGGTAGGACTCTTTGATAGTCTGAATAGTCTTGGATCTCTTGGTTGAGATAACTCATTTGATTCTAGTACAAGGAGATAAGTATGAATGGGCACATTTCATTTTCTTAGACAAAAATTAACATTACTTTCTTCTGCCTTATTTGGGAATTCAAAGAGATGGCTTTCTCTTCAATTAATTTATATAAGCATATAAACCCATATTTCTAAACGAAGAAGTATTAGTAGAGAATCTTCAGGTACTCTATTTTTTCTCAGCGCAGATATTCAGGCTACTTTTTTGAAAGGAACCCTTTCAAAGAGACCTTATATATACTTTAAGAACATAGTCATAGTCTGTTAATTCCATGTGAGAAGGAAACATCAAGATACATCAGTGTCAGGACTGTCAGGCCTTGTAGAGGATTTTCCTAAGGACCTCCCATTTGAGGGTTTTTATTTTATGCTATGACAGTTTCTGAATAAAACTATATATCCTGTTTTGCCAAGAACTGCTATATTTTTTCTTTCTCCACTCCTAACCCCAAATCTTTCTTCTTATCCCCACCCTCTTTCCATTAGAGTTGTTATCCCAAATTTTCTGGAAACATTCCTGCCTTTCTTCCCTATCTCAGGATAGAGACTGTGGTGGTCTATAACTTTCAAAAAGTGTAAAGAATGATGTATAATATTATCTTAGGGTTGACAAAGAATTTTCTTCCCTAGGCAAGAGCACATTTTGAATCTTTTGTACGTAGTGAGATAAAAATCACAAGACACAAACTGAGATCACTCAAATGACCTTACCTTTTATTTCTTAAATAATTACATTTTCGGATATCCCTGCATGGTTTCTGCCCTCTGCTGGAGAATGGGAATCTTCAACCATCTGGACAATATCCAGTTTCACAAATGGCATAAGGCAAACTCACTCCCCGATATGGTGGACAGGAAAGAGGCTGCCTACAGCATTTGGGCATGAGATCTTATATGTACCTCGACCATTATCTTGGACCAGCACTACTTCAACCCCTTTATTATATGAGAGAAATGAAAAGTTCATGGTAACATCTAATCACAACCTACTTTTTTCTTTGGGTCACTGATGGACAAGTTTCTCTGTAATCTATTTAGAGAGGAATAAATGCCTAAAAAGCAAGCAAGCAAAATTCTCAAGACGTGACTACTGAAAATAATCTTTAGCAAAGAATTACAAAATTTCAAAAGAAAAATTTCAACAGTGGATCTTCAGATTCTCCTTTTGCAAAGTTCTCTTTCCTTGTCAGAGATTATCATTCATTTGATAAATATTTTCTGAACATGTACTATGTGACTGGCACTTCAAGGAAGTAAATCAGATCAGGTCTCTGTCCTTTGGATATTATATTCTAGTTGGCGAGATCAACCACAAACACCAGTAAACAAATACACAAATGAGATAATTACACACTACTGTAAAGCCATGAAGAAAATGGACTGGGCAATATGAGAGAGAAAAGGGGAGGCCATTTTGCAAAGAAAAGTCTGGGGAGGTGACTCTAAAATGACAGTTGAGCTGGAACCCCCCCAAAATGCAAAGGAACTAGACATTTTAAGCGTTGAAGGAAAAGCATTCCAGGCTGAAGGAATGTGAAAGCCTGAGGAAAGGGGGAGGTAGGGGGAGGAGGCTTGGCTAATTTGAGGAACAGATAGGAGACTGGAGCATAACGAGTGAGCTTGATGAGACAGGAGCCAGGTCATGCAGCACTGTGTATGAATTTTATTCTAAGAGCAATGGGAAGGCACTGAAGGGTGTAAAGCAGGGAAGGGTGACATGATCTATTTTTAAAAGAATGCCCTCTCTGTGTGGAGAATAGATTCTAGCAAAATAAGAAGGAAGCACAGAAATCAGAAAGCCATTGCAGTGGTCCATGGGAGAGAATATGGCGGTTTTGATCAGAGTGTTGACTCTGTTGGGGGAGTAATAGTAAAACAGTAAAAAGTAATAACAGCAGCAGCCGTAGCTACAATCACACTGTGCTAACTACGTGTCAAGCACTGTTTGAGGACTTTACATTTATTTAACTCATTCAATCTCCCAACATATTACTACAAAAAGGTATTACTTTAATTGTACAGTGAGTAAACTGAGTGAGGTCCAGAGAGGTTGGGCTCATTAACTGGAATAAAGGAATACAGAAAAATAAATAAGGGTGCCTCCCAGGTTTTATTTTTGTGCAACCAGGTAGATTGTGACTGTGACAGGAAAGACTGAAAAAGGAATGGTATTTTCAGAAATGGAAAATCAAGAATTAGCTACATTTTGCACATAGTTTGGGGCACCTAAGAGACATTCAGATAGCGCTATCAAGTCTACACTTGGATATATGAAACTAGAGCTGAGAATCTTTGGAGAGATAAATTTGGGAGTTGTCAAGTTACAGAATTCAATGGAATCACTTGGAGAGGGAGTGTAGACAGTCTAATACAATTCCCAAGGCACATCAACATTTAGAGGTCAGATGAAGAGAGGCTTAAGAGAGCCAAGACCAGTAGAGTATCCAATCGATTTCTAATCAAATGAAATTCACTCACTGCTCACTACTCTATCCTACATTCTCAAATGGCAAGTGGCAACCCAGCAAAAAAGGCAGGCAGTGAGGTAAAATCCATTCTAATACTGGCCACCTAGTCACACAATGAATGATCCATGAACAAAATGTGGGCTTCCTAAGAAACTGTCCCAAAAGACTGGTTCTTTCATGAAGAGCTCGACCTACACTATACCCCTTTCTCCTTGTAATTTCACTTACTCCCTTAACCTCTACTCTCTTAGAAATCAAATACTGGTTAATATCCAAGCAATGGTTTATATCCAGAATTATTATTACTACTCTTTTCCCAGTATTTTTAAAGTTTGTCTCCTATTAGACTCTTAAATACTTTTTTGGCCAAAAATAGAAATTGAAAGGTGAGAAAAATCAAAACTAAGAAATCTCTCAATATTGTTCATTGACACTGGCTCAAGGGTCAACTCTGCATAGGTCTTTTCCAGTCCTCTTTTTAAAAAAGATTTTATTTACTTGAGACGGGGGAGGGGCAGAGGGAGAATCTCAAGCAGACTACTCCTCACCCCAACCCCAAGCACAGAGTCTGACTCGGGGCTAGATCTCAGGACCAAGAGATTATGAACTGAGCCGAAATCAAGTGTCGGACCCTTAACTGATTGAGCCACCCAGGCACCCCTGATCCAGTCCTTGAATCAAAATAATGATTTGTAAAAAATAATAATAATAATAATAATGATTTGTATTCATCACAGTATAACATTTAGGAGCCATTATTTGACATTCAAAATTAAGCACCAGTCAGCCTTAAATATGGCATATATGTTCATTTTATTTTTTTTCTTTAATATTTTGGGGCCTCCAGCCTTTTTTTAAAGATTTTATTTATTAGAGAGAGAGAGAGAGAGAGCATGAGCAGGAGGAGGGGCAGAGGGAGAAACAGGCTTCCCGCTGAGCAGGAAGCCTGACCTGGGGCTCAATTCCAGGACCCTGGGATCATGACCTGAGCCGAAGGCAGGTGCTTAACTGACTGAGCCACCCAGGTGCCCCCATATATGCTCATTTTCAATCCAAAATAACTCTCCAGTCATAGTATCTCAATAGATGTTTATGTTGACACAAGCTTTCCAAAACAAGGAAAGGTCTTACTCAACATTTTCAATTTCAGTTCCATTTTAACAATTTTATTATTTTATGGATTTCATCAGATTGGGAAACTAGGGAAAGTTCCAGATAACTTGAGAGGCATCACTCTGCCTTACACAAGATAAGGAATTACATATAGAAAAGGAAAAGGAAATGAATCAAAGTGATGGTCCATGATAGTTGTAGAGATCCAGATGGTATTAAACATTAGGACAGTTGCCATGGGATGCTCATGATATTAAACAAAATACAACTGCCTATAATTTAAGATACTTACCAAAATGATAAATCACATGTCAACTTCAAATATTCTAATTTTGAAAGATGATCCTTCCAAATCCATGTTTGCTTCAAAAACAGTAATATTGTCATATTCATAGGAAGTTGTACAGGATGATGTACCTTTCCTTGATAACAGGAAACTACCTTTTTAATTTCACTCAAGTCTTACTTTAACATTTTACATACAAACACATATATTCAACTTCTTTAAAAAGGTCACTTGGACCTTGATGAACCTAGCTTAGAATGGTTATAAACTATAGACCCAATCCCCACCCCGCAACAAGAGGGAAAATTTGTTATGTGGCAGCACCAAGAGTCTTCAGGCCTTCTGATGGCTTCTCTAAATATTTAATCTTGTATGACTGATTGGAAGTCTAGAAATGTTGGGAGGAAAAGAGCATGGATCATTTAAAAAATAAGTTTGTAAAACAGAAATTATTATTTAGAAGTAAAAATCTCTATGCGACTGTGTTAGGAGTGAGCTTTAGAAAGAAGGAATTTATAGGCTACTATTTTGAGAAGGGTAATTCTGAGCCATAAGGAAAATAGATATTAGATCTTACATAAGCCTGGGCTTTAAAACTGAGGTGTAGGAAGTGGGATGTTTGTGTGTGTGCATGTGTGTTGATGAGAAGAGGCAGGAAGGAGCTTTGAATTCAAGGTATAAAGGAAAGCATTACACAAATCAAGCTTAGGAAATTACAGAGATGTCAAATTTGTACTCTGAAGTTTGCACTGTTAACTCTTGCTCTAACTAACCTAGTTAATTTTTAAATGATGGAAAAAAGAACGTGCTATTTAAAAAAAACTATTTCACAATAAGTCAAGCTGAGAAAGACAAATAACATGTGATTTCAGTCAAATGAATAAACAAAGTAACAAAAGGCAGAATCAGACCTATAAATACGGAGAACCCGATGGCTGCCAAAGGGAAGGGAGTAGCGGGGAATGGCAAATCGGTAAAGGGGAGTGGGAGATACAGGCTCCCAGTTATGGAATGAGTAAGTCAAGAGAATCAAAGACACAGCAAAGGGAATATAGTCAATAATACTGTAATAGTGTTGTATGGTGACAGATGGTAGCTACACTTGTGGTGAGCATCACTTAATGCATAGAGAAGTTGAATCACTATGTTGTACACCTAAAACTAATGTAACATCATGTGTCAACTATATTCAAACAAAAAAGTTAAAAATTATTTTACAATGAAAAACAAAAATATAGTATGTTTACGAAAAATCAATGAGGACTATGCCATGATTTTCTGGATTAGCTATGGCTGACAGAAGGCTGGATTACTACAACTCTAAACAGTTATCTTGTTTTGCTTGATATTGGCAGGTACCCAAAGTATACAAATTGCTCAGGTGGTAGTATTTACCTGTGGAGACAGTATTGGGTGTGCAGCCTTTTTCATATTCTGTGACAGGACAGATAGAGGGGCAATAAAGAAAAATGGGAACAGATGAACTGAAATAGGCTGAAATAAAAAAGAAATATGGAATTTGCAACACATATAACTGACAAAGGATTGTGATTCAGAATACATGAAGAACTTCTATAAACCTGTAAGAAAGTGCAAAAAAAATTTGAAAAATGGGGAAAAGATACAAACATTTCATAGATGAAGAAGTCTGAATGGCCAGTGATCACACGTAAAAATGCTCAACCTCATCAGTAGGAAAAAATAAAAGAAATGCAAGGCAAAGTCACAAGTGGGATATTATTTTCTATCCAGTCCACTGGCAAAACTTATACCAAGTATTGGTGAAGATACGGAGAAATTGATAGTGATGACATTGATTAGCAATACCACAATTTGGCATTACCTAGACTTTACTAACATATCCATGACACATTAATCCCCCTTTAAGTATATTCCAGAGAAACATGCACAGGTACAACAGGAGACATGCTCAAGACAAGCAAAGGACAGGAAAAAACTCAAAATGCATCAACCGTAGAATGCAGAATTTTTATGTTCATTTGGTGGAATGCTATGTAGTAGTAAAAAATGTCTGGGTACCTCAAGTTGGATTAATTTCAAAAATATAACTTTAAAGGAAAATCTTTTTCAAGAATTCAGAGTATGCTTCTATTTTTACCAAATGCAAAAACAGGCAAAACAAAACAATATATAATGGATATATGCAGATAGAGTAAATTTATAAAGAAAAGCAAGGTGATAGTAAACACAAAATTTCTTATATGTCTCACAATATTACATTTAGTCTTATATTTAAAATTACTCTTTTAACATTTAAGTTGTATCCTACTTTTTTAAAAAATATTTTATTTATTTATTTGAAAGAGACAGCAAGAGCGAGAGAGGGAACACAAGCAGGGGGAGTGGGAGAGGGAGAAGCAGGCTTCCCGCCAAACAGGGAGCCCGATGCGGGGCTCGATCCCAGGACCCCGGGATCACGACGTGAGCCGAAGGCAGATGCTCAACAACCGAGCCACCCAGGCGCCCCAAGTTGTATCTTACTTTATATTTATATAGCAAATGATCCAAAAACCAAGAAAGAGGGGATATAAATGGCACTTTCTATCCTCAGAAAATGTGCCTGTGCACTTAGGTCATGAATGGACTATTTGAGGAATTTTGTTCAGCTTATTTAAAACTTGGCACTAGAAAAGGAAATAAATGAATATTTACTTTTCTTTTTCCAGGCAAAAAGTTAGAAAAGAAATACTAGTATCAAGCAAGCAACAAAATACATGAGATGTGGAATAGCATCAAAAGTTAATTTAGTTCTCCCCCATTTCCAAATAAATGAGAACGAAATACAATCCTTCAAGTTTCAGTCTCTTCGAACACAGAGTTTTAGCAGGGTTTGCACCCCAACCAAGGAAAACTGCAGTGAACTTTGCAGGAGCTGATAAGAAATGAGCAGAGAACGCTGGGCTCAATGATAAAGGTTTCAGAGAACTATGATTACAGTCTTGCATTTTGCTTAGGAAAGTATTATCATCTCTCTCAAATAATGGTCATATTTACTTATGGTATCTGGTAATATTTATAATTAACACCAACATTATTCTTATTTAAGTATTGTGAATATCACAGTCCATTCAGACAAGAGTCAATGTGTTCACCTTAATTACTATTACTTTGATGCACTATTCCATATGCTCCCACACATTTCCTCTATTTTGAATCAACTTTAAGATAGCAGAATCTTAATTAAATAAAAAGAAAGTGAAAAATTAACTGGTCTATACATTTTGGGGGCTAAATGAAGAAAAGTTACTTCTGAAAAATTTAGGCATTTTGCTCCATTTTCCTCTTAAATGTTTTTTGGCCTGTGCCTCAAATAAGTTTCTAAAGGTGCTAGCACCATATAAAATTACAGATTAGCTAAATGGATCATCAGTCTCTATCAAATACCTTTCCAGCATAGGTTGAATTAAAAAAAATTATGTTTCCATAAGACATTGGAGACAAGAGACATGAAATTAAAGGAACTTGTTACTCTTGAGCTCTGACAAAGGTGCTTTTACTAAGCCTGCAGCCTCGGCCTAGACATTATCAGAATGCATAACTCTGGGGTGACACCCTTGCCTTCAGTTCAAAGAAGAGAAATGCCTTAGATAGTAGTTTTATATTTCTTTGGATGGCAGAACAATAGTAGGTAAAACTAGTTATCCTTCAGTGAGTGCCAACCTCTTGGACTGTTTGCATACCTGAGTTCATTAATCCTCGCAAAACCTCCAAGGGGCAAATAGTTTATTTATTTTCCAGATGAGGAAACTAAGGGTAAAGAACCCTCTTTAACAAAAGGTTTCCTAAAACCATAAAGTAGCAGTCAAGATTCAAACCTGTATCTTCTGAGTCTAAATTCGGTGAACACTGGTATACAAATCTTAACATTTCATCTAAGTAGCAACCCACAGGTTTATAAAAACATGTGGCCTGCAAGTAAACTGTCTTAAAGATACAAAACCTTTTAGCAAAATAAAGGTATCTGTGAACGTATATATGTGTATCTCCAAACATGGTAATTTTTTTTTTTAATTTAGAAATGCTAATGTGCAAGAGTTGTGTCAACAGATGTTTAAAACGGAATAGTTCCCTAATCATATAAAGTCACGTAGCTGCTCTGGAATCCGCTACCATCGTCCCTATTAGAGATCTGTGATCACCAGGTGAGTTCATCTGGGTTTGTATCCCTGCTCTGTGTGAACTGGGGCAAGTTGCTTAATTTCGCTGTGCTGCAGTCTGCACGTAAAAAAGGTCGGCCATAGCGGCTGTGGTGAGGAATAAATGCTTCACCATAAATCAAGTGTTTTAGAGCAGGACCCGCCCGCGAGAAACGCTCCAATCATGTTAGCTGTCATCTCTGAGGTCCTTCCAGCTCTGACAATTTATTAACGCATGACTTCAAGCTGTATTTAACATTTTAGTAAAGACGGTCTACAGTAGTTACACGGAGAGGCGCTCAGGAACCACAGGCACAGTCTCACAGTCTACGCGTGGCTGTCCTGATGAGGTGGACTGCTCCACCTGCAGACCTCGGGAGACGCATATCTACGACGGCCGGGGCTGCAGAAACCCCGGGGCCGGTTTAGCGCGCACAAATGCCAGGAAAGCTAGTTTTTTTAAAAACGCCCCTCCTGCCCCACCCAGGAGGCGGGTCCCGCGTGGGCCCAGACTCCAAGGTGAACAAGCTCGGCGGGCCTTGCTGTGACTGGGCGGAAGCCTGTCCGGAGGTTAACGGTTAACGAACGCGTGCCCTCCCTGAGAAGGACCAGGAGCAAAGGCCGACACGAGCCCCTCGACCGCTCCAGGCCGCCACCGCCGCCGCAGCTGCCGCCACCGGAAACCAGAGATCAGGCCGGCCGCCCAGCCGGAAGCAGCGGCGCTCGCGAGCCCCGCCCAACCCCGCGCGAGAACAGGACTTACCTTCCTCGAGTTCCTCGCTCCGCCTCCGCAAGACCAGCCAGCCGCGGAATCCGCGTGACGCTACTGCGCCAGCCAAGGTTCTGACCGCCGCGCGGAGCGTCTTCGCGGGGCGGGGCGAAGTCGCCCACGTGACCCGAGAGCGCCTGGCCTCGGAGACTGCTTCTGTGGCACTGCCGGCTGATGACCGCCCCCTCCGAACCGTGCTCTGCTGGGACCGCCGAACTGATAGTCGTAAAAGTGTGCTTGACAAACGTAGGTGGCATTTATTTATTTATTTTTAAATGTTCGTTAATCTCACTACATTTATCCACATTTTAAGTTTATTTGCTTATTTAAGCAATCTCTACACTCAATGCGGGGTTGGAGATCCAGTCTCAGGCTCTTCCAATGGAGCTAGCCAGGCGCCCCTTGTACACTTTTTAAATGCACCCACCAATCTCACTCTCAGGAATTTACCTTATAAAAAAATTCCCAAAAGTTCGTCACGATGCATATAATCCATGTATGAGGCTGCTTATTGCAAGGAAAGAGTAAGAATAGCTGAAGTGATCAGTAAGAGGGAAGGATGGTTAAATAAAATACAGTGTGGACGTGGGAATTACTTTGGGGCCATATACTCACAGACCAGATTTCATGAATGTATTGAATGTTAAAAAGGAAAGTACAGAATACACAATTCTTTAGTGTAAATAAAAATTATTTCTCAAGATAAAAATAGGTATGTTTGTACATAAGCTTTTTATAAAAAATCTTTTTAAAAACTTAACAGTGGTTGCATTGGAGGTGGTGGTTTTTTCACTTTAATTTTTTGAACATTGCAACTTTTTTTCTGTACTTTCCGAGTTAAAAAGAAACAAACAAAAACCCACTTCCTACTTGTGTTCAAAGCTGGAAGCAAGTTGAATCTGGCATGTTTTTAAGAAGTGTCCTTGACTGTCTTCTAATGCTGTATTTTTTTTTTAAGATTTTATTTATTTATTTGACAGAGACACAGTGAGAGAGGGAACACAAGTAGGGAGAGTGGGAGAGGGAGAAGCAGGCCTCCCGCTGATATTTTTTCTAACTTCCCAGGTGACTGCAGTGTGAACTCGAGGTTGAAAACCACGATCTATATTTAATAACCCGAATACTGATCTCAGATCCTAGAGTGGCCCAATGGGTCTCAGGCACCTGAAACCTAGGGGCCTTGTCCATTTACTCAGTGTGCCGTGCAAATACCATTTTTTCTATAAGCCTCAACATATAAGAATTTGAGAAACCCCAAATAATGGATTTGCCTCCAATGCTAGTTTCTTTTGATTTCTATTCTGTTTAGTAGTTTTAGGGTGATAGTAATATTTTATGGGATAATTTCCCTTTTGGCCATTTATTTCATTGATCCAAGCAAAAACTAACCATCAAGTTTTGATGAACTGCTTTACCAAAGTGATAATAAAATATATTTGGACTTATTATAATTTACATTGTCTATTAACCATGCAAATTATTTTATGGCACATGTAGGGTACTAGCAGTCTTTAGCTTGTGTCATGGACTAAATAAGTTTTGCTGTTTCTAATGAAAAGTCCTTCTTTCTTGCCTTGGCATAATTTGGGCATTAAAATGAGACATATCTTAGATTCATTGACCTTAAATCTGATTTTTTTTTTTGTCAAACATCTTACATTCAGAACAGTACAACATAGCAAAACCCCATTTATTACATTTTTATTTCCTGCAAACTTAAAATTTTTGAGGCCCCAATGAAGACCACGAACCTATTATCAATTTTTAAAATTTTCCAGCTTCCTGAAAAAAGTGTGGTGTTTTGGGCTGATAAATGTAACCTGTTGCCACAGAACACAAATTCTGACCTGGTGACATAAAATCATTCTGGCAACCTGACGTATGGCCAAGATTCTAAGACTACAGAATAAAGGCATTCCTTTGGATTCTGTCCTTTAATAGTTTTCAAAGGACAACCATAAAATGGCTTCGAACTCAGTAGAGACCTTGATCAAAGCATGTTAAAAGTGGGCAGGTTTGCAGACCTTGGGTAATGCATGGCAAATTCAACAGGCCAAAGGAGTGAGTTTTCATGATGGGGCTCTCACCACTCACTGGTTTTGGGCCAGTTTTCCATAGCCTCCTCTCCCAGCATCATAGTCCTGCCGATACTCATCTCATACCTGGCCCCCAGATCGCCCACGGCCATACTGCCATCCCTCCTTAAAGCCTGCGTCCCAGTCTGTGCGAATGATCCAGTCATCCAGACGAGTTCTGTTTATGTACCTCATGGCATTTTCTGCATCTGCTCTTGAATAGTATTCCACAAAGCAGAACCCACATGCTGTTTTCTTCATCTTATCCAGGCCCATAATGATCTTCTTTATGTCACCACTCTTGCTGAAGAGTTCATAGATTTGTTCTTCAGTTGTGTAAAAGGAAAGATTTCCAACATACAATGTACAGCTCTTCTTCAGTAATTTTTCCTGTTCTTCATTGTCACCCCAGAAGTGCTGGTCCCGGTACTGGCTCAGCTCCACGTAGGAGTCGCTGCGCAGCGCCTTCAGAAGGCCACTGGACATAGTGCAGAGAGGTGGACGAAGACCTTAAATCTGATTTCTAATAAACTGAAGACTTCAGTTGTTATGCATCCATAAATACACAAGAGGGAGAGAGAGAAATGCAAAGTGTCTTTTATTTCCACCTAAGGTATTAATGGGGTTAATCATGTAATAATATGAAATGCCTGGAGAACTTTAGAGGGAGTGTGGGGACACCTTCTACCTTTTCTCTCCTTGGAACCAATCTGCATCTTCCTCTAGAACCTTTCTCCATTTTTTCTTTCATCTTTTCCTTTCCTACTATTGACACCTAGTGGTAGCCCTAGCGTGAGTTTTATTACCTACCACGGAAAACAACTTTTTCTCTCTGAACTTACTCATCAGTGTCTTTGTCTAAAAATAGTTTTAAATGTCCCTTCTCACCTGTGTGAGCCCCTCTCCTGTTCTCTGAGCATCAGGCTGTGTCTAGCAGGCTTTTGGGGGACCAAACCCTTCCTCTTAGAGAAATTCAAAACCTACCTTCAATCCTAAACTATAATCTCTTTGTGAGCTAATGAAGACATCAGTGTGCTGATAGTTTCACTACAGGTAGGTTTGAAGAGTATCAACCACTCTGGATTTCCTGTTCTTTCAAACCAGCAAAGGGTGACAACACTGCTCTTAATAGGCTAGTGGGATTCAGATGAGAAAGTGAAGGTGGCTTTAAATACAGCCTATCTGTTTATGACTTCTAACTGGAAGTCTCCATGATATTCATTTGTTGTGGATACCTATGTGACATTCCTACCTGGATATTGTGGCAGAAACAGTGGTGTTCACCAAATATCCCATCTACTACCCCACATTTCCCATAGTGAGTGTGACTGCTTTTGGCCAGTGGGCGAATATGCCATGTGTCACTCCTAGATTGAAGCGTCGAAGAGCTCCTATTCCACCTCTCCAGTGTCTCCCTCTCTCTCTCTTTTTTTTTTTTCAACAACCACAGACATTCTAGATGGTGGACCTCCACTAGTCTGGGTCCCTGAGTGACCATGTGGAACAGAGACCACCCACCAGTCACTACCTTCCACCAAGCCATGAAAGATATGTAACAAGTGAGAAATAAACAGTTGTGTTAAGCCACTGAAATTCTGAGGTTGTTTATGATTGCACCAAAGCATAATTTAACCTGATATCTCATTGCTTTTCAGTTTTATGTGTTCAAGATTGAAATATTAATGTTCTCCTGTAAACCTATACTTCCTTTGTTCCCTCCATCTCCCTAAGTGACAGCTCTGCTCATCTACATGCTTAAGGGAGAAACCTGGATGCCATACTCACATCTGCCCTTTCCTCACTTCTCCTGTGCAGAAAAGAGTTGACATAGTTGACCTAAGACTGCTGTCTTTATAAAGCTCTGCTTGTAAGGTTGGCCCCTGGCTGACATCTGGGAATTTGGCTGGCACATAGTTCCCTACACTGATACAAGATTTTCCCTAAATAAAAAGGACGCCTCACTGTGACTAAACTGTTTGTACAAACAATATGGTTTATGTTGACCATGACCTGCTTTCCTTCTGGGATTCTAGAACTTTGGTACATGCTAGGCAGGGGTGCCTATATGATCACCTCCCAATAAAAACCTTTGGGTGTTGAGTCTTTAACGAGCTTCCCTGGGCAAAAACATTGCACACCTTTTTGTGCATTTTCATTGCTGGCAAAAGAGTGAGCTCTGTGTTACTCCTCCAGAGAGGGAGAGAACATAAGAAAGCCTGCACCTGGATTCTTCCATTTTCTACCTGTGTCTTTTTTCCTTATTTTCCAGCTGTGTATCTTTATAATATCATATAATAATCTTAGCATGAGAAGAACTATATAATGAATTCCATGAGTCATTCTAGTGAATCCCCAAACATGATGTGGTATAAGAGACCCCTGTAGGTATCCCCCCATATCTAATCCAGCACTGAATCCTGTCAATTCTACTTCCTAAAATATACTTCAAATTATTGTGCTGCTTTTTTTTATTTGTTGTCACCACTCTGGAAGGTGCTATCATCTTTTATTTGTATTGACCTTTAACAGGACCCCATAAAAAACACCCTCCCTTTTTTTTTTTTCCCCTGCCTGAGTTTGGAACCAACTGAGAGATACAGTAAGAGATCAAAGTGTAAACTTCATTTAACAATAAAAATCTAGATTGGGATAGCTTAAATGTGCAGCCAGATGGATTTGCTAACATCTCCAGAATTAAATTTATATGCCCAAATTGCTGCCCTCTGCCTTAGAGCTGTCCATCTTGAGAGGATGGACCAGATTGTACTCTCGTTAGGCACACAGTTTTGCAGAAAGGAGAAAGAAGAGGCTGAACTGAGCATACAAAAAAAAAAAAGAGTGAAGGTTGCAGGTTTTAAGATCTCTTGCTCACTGTGAATTTTATCTTCCAAGTGGAACTCCAAGTCCTTGGCATCAAGCAAATGATATACATGCTGACCATGAGTAGGCAGTGGAGAAGGGAGCGTGGTCAGTGAACACCAGGTTGTCCGGAGTGAGCCTCAAGCAAAACGCTGGCCATTTGTACCTAGCCAGGCTAAACAAAGTAGGCACAGAGCTCCGTGGGCCCAGCGAAGGGCCTTCGGTAATATGGGTCTCAGGGTGCAGGCTGCTGCTCCTTGACCTTGAAGCGTGTTGGGAACATCCTCATTCTACCACGTTCATTCTCAGCAAAGGTAAGAAGGCCAGAAAGACCTCAGAAAGCAGGCATAGCTAAGGCAAGGATTAAATTACAGGAAAAATGTCTTTTCGTATTTACATGGAATATTTCCTGCAATTAGAGATAGTGAAGTTAATGAAACATAAGCTTCAGGTCCCTTCACATGTGTGGGCCCTTTCCAAGGTCCTGAGCAGCTCTAGTAATGTGTTCCCATGGTCATCCTTTATATCCTTTTACTATAATTTGGAAGCACACAAAATTACACAAAAGTAGTACAGGGAACTCTATCGAAACAGCCATTTTAGAAGTACGCTGCTAATCAGATGCCACATCAGCCCCTAATGCTTTAGTATGTATTTCCTGCAAACAGGGACGTTCTTCTGCATAACGACAATTTCCTTCAGCCCTCAGAATCGGGAAGTTACCCTGACATCTAATCCTCAAATCCAGTTCAGAATCAAGTTGATTTAGTTGTCATGTCTGTTTTGCTTCCTTGTCTGGGACAGTTTCTCAGTCTTTCACTAACATTCCTGACATTCACATTTTCCAAGATTATAGGTCCTATATTTTGCAGACTGTCCCCCAACTGCAGTTTGGCTGACCTGCCTTTATGATGAGATTCAGATTATGCGTCTTTGGCAGGAACTTCGCACAGACTGGATCTGGAGCCCCTGTAGGGCTGCACTTCTCTCCCCTTCTCACTCAGCTTGAAGGAGACTCATTATACTACCACATTGCCATCTACCCCACTTGGCCTCTGTCTGTCCTCTCTAAGCCACTCTGTGTCCCCCCAACCCCCGAGCCAGCATAGGTGTCTACCCTGCCCTGTCCTCCCTACTGGCTTTAGGACTGAATTGTTCGTGAGGGAAAGAGAAGAGGAAAAGGAAATAGTTTTCCTCTGTTTTTGTAAAAACGTGCAAAAGTAAGATGACTTAACTTCAGTGGATGAAGGCCATTGTCTCTTTTCCTTCTGTCACGCGGGCATTTTTGGGATTTGGTTAAGAGGCATTTGAGTTGGAAATGTATTTATTTTGTGTTTGGTGGGGTATATTTATATGGTTTGCGGCCAATTGTGGTGTATGGTTAAGTTTTTGCTGGCCATCCCAGTGTAAAAACAGCCTCCAAAAATCCTCCCCATGCCCACTGTGATGACTCTCCTTATATGCTAGCATGCAGGCCAGGGTTCTATCAAAGTGTGAGTATGGGCTGTGGTGTCTGCCCCAGGGAATATGGAAGTCTTGGAGGAGAAATAAGATTTAAACAGGTAGAGCCAGAAACTATGCTATGGAAAGTTTTGTCTTACATCGTTAGACTTTTTGGTAAAATTGCAAACATAGGATTCTGTTTCCATAGTACACATGGGATGCACTCAGTAATACAGCCTAAAACTATAAATTCATATATCTTTCTTGATGGGAATCACGTGAAATGGAATATATCATAATTCCTATGTCTATAAGTACACAAACCTATCCTAAGACTACCATTTGTTTTATGCTCTCTGCCAACTAAAAAAAAAGATTAACTGTGCTATAGGAAAGATCCACTTGTCTTTCTATTCTCTTTATGTAAAATATTTTAAAACTGTTATTATATGAAGGGACGAGTAAAGAATAGGGAGACAAAAATTATAGGTAAAAAGTATGATGGTGGTGTGTCTAGCAATTAATAACTATTTGTTATTATGTTTGGTTTTTAATATTTGTATTTTTTGTAATTATTTGCCCATTCTGAATATTCACTTTCATACCTAATTTTTTAAATTTATTATTTTGTATCCTTTTTCTTGAAGAGAGCCTCCCCCTCCCGCCCACTGTGACCTGGATCTACCCTGAGCTACATCTAAACTGCAGGGTGGCTGAGCTCTGTGCCCACTACAGATCGCTAATGAGTATCTAACTGGAAATTGTCCATGACAGCGTGGGTAGGCGGCACTGCCTGGGCTGCTGCAAATTCCATTTGCATTCTGGCCCAGAAAGGGAAGCATGGCAGAACTAGCCTTGGATTCGTGTAGATGTCACATGCTCAAAGTCACTCCACACCATCTCATTGAGTCCAGATGGTGCTGGAGAAAGCATACCTAGAGGCAGATTGCTTAGCCAAAGTCACTGGAGGCAGTCACTGAGGCACAGGACTGAAAATACATGCTCCATGAGAGCTCCATGGCCCGACATAGAGGCCCTGCTCAATTAAGTAGGAGGATTCAGGATGGATATGACAATGAAGAGATTTTTGATCTGTAAGAAGGAAGGACACCTGTAAGAAGAGAAAGAGACAGGGACCTCTACCTGTGAAAATTTCTAAACTTGTAAGAAGGCAAGTTCAACTGACTGTCTCAGGTAAATGCATAAATGGATCTTCTCCTCATGCCCAGAGTTGCTAAACATGATGCCAAATTAACCTTTTATGAGTGGATTTCTCCCAGTTGAGTTTACCTCACAGGTTGTAGATCTGGACCACCTGCCTCCACCAACTGGCATCCACTCTGGGGAAGCCGAGACCAAGCACATTTCTTATCTCATATCCTAAGCCTCTTCTAGAGAGTCTTTGGTGACACCAAGTACTGGGTTCTCAGAGTACAGTTTTGCTTGGCATTTGTTCTAGGAGCGGGGGGTGGTTTGGTTCCTAAGTTAAGTAGGTGGGTGAGGAACCAGTGCTGCAGTAAAGTTCTGCTTCCTGTTAACACTTTGAACTCTTAAAAAGAGTGAGGGTCATCATAAAATGGGAATTGAACAAATAGAACCTCAGAGGTCCTAAAGGAATATCTGTTCATGATGAGCAGCTACTGCTGCTGAAGGAAGGATCCACAAATCCCCCATGCTTCAGGGGGCTCTCCAGCAGAGGCTCCGTGGAATTGGCAATCAAGGAGGTCTTTGATTTTTTCATACAAGGTAGGAAATTTTGATTTTTGAACTGCAGTTCTTTGGATTTTGTTATCTTTGGGCTTTAACCTGCAAGAGGATTTAATCTCTGAACCTCATTTTCTCCCTAGACATTGGTTTAGGGAGAATGTTTTAGTTTCGACTGTTGTTGTTTGTTTTGTTTTTAATTTGGCCCCTCTCACCCCAACACTGGAGAGAGTCCAGGAGTGTTAGTCTAGTTGAAGTTCCCTTCACATGAGGCTAAGGGGTAAGGACTGTGTGGTCCTATCTGACACTCTGCTAAGCCCAGTGTTTCTGGCATGTGTGTGCTGCATTAAAGGTGTCTCTGTCTAGTGTTAGGGTCTCCACATTTCTTGAGAGCAGCATTTTAAGTCTTGACACAGTGTCTGACTTCTCCTCTTGTTATAGAATTAATTAGGTTCATACAATATGCTGCCAGGGATGATTCCCCAGTATTCCTCACCTTTACTCCACCTGGGGTATCAATTTGTGGCATAGTTCTGACACTGCTATTGATGCTTCTGAATCTGGTTTCCTCAGGCCTTAGGGAGCAAAAATACCTCTGCCACATATTCTTCAAAACTATTGCCTTAACCTCAACTCTGGAATGTTCTGGGCTTTGCCTATATATGGTAGAATATATCTTCAATGCTTCAGTCCCTTCCGCTATGCCCCTGTTCCTTCTAGGAAGTCTTGGGTGAGTTTCTAACAGGTTAACTTGCTGCTTAGGTTGGTCTCTTTATCTGCCATATGCACTGTTTGCCAAACTGAGTGCCTTCTTTCCTTCCTTTAACTTTGTCCTTGCTTTCTAGCCTGGACTTTTTCCCCCTGGATCTTCCTGAAAGAGGCACTGTGCAAAAACAAAATTTCCTTTAGTTGGACGATCCTGAGAGAAGCAAACCTTCCATGACATCAACATCTAAGCAAGACCTATGCTTGCTCTGGTATTGTCCGAGCTGGCTTGACTTTAGTGTGTCATCTTGGTTGTGCCTTCTCTAGGGCCCCAACTCAACACATTTCTACTGCCTATTCCCTCAAAGTGTAGGCATTACCAATATCCTACTTTTGTTATCACTTTTGAACTCACCTAAACTGAGTATTTTATCCTGATTTTCCCAGTCTTCTTCTCCCTTAAATCCGTATTAGTCTTCAAGGAGGTGGTTCTAATGGACTAGCCCCAGAGGTCAGGCTACAAGGTCCATATGTGACTGCTGGAAGTCCTGTGTGTGTGTGTGTGTGTTGAAAGTGGGGACAGTTCCCAAAGAAAGGATTATTTCAAAGAGGGCAGAGGTTCCTAAAACGTGTTCGCTTGGAGGGTTGTTTTGCACTTAGCATATTGAAGGCTCTGAGAGGTCCTGCTTTCAAGAAACCTAGTTGGGAAGCGAGGAATCAAATAGAAGTTATCATAAGGAAGTACTCAGAAAAATTCAGAATGTGGGATATTCTGCAAGACAACTGGCATGATCTTTTCAAAAAATACAATACCTTTTTTTTAAAAGGTCAGGGTGGCTATTTTGGAATAAAAGAAACTAAAAAGATATAACAACCAAAGGCAGAGTATACACTGTAATTAGATTTTGGCTCAAAAGGAAAATATTCAAGTTATGTTGAGGACAAAAGGAAAAATTTGAATATGGACTAAGTATTAGCTGATTTTAGGGAATCATTAACTTCCTTAAGGGTGGTAATGCTCTTGTGGTCATGCAAGAATGCTTTAGGAGATGCATGCTCAAGTATTCAGAGATGAAGGGTAATGATACCGTGTTTGCAACTAATTTCCAAGTTATTCAAAAACAGCAAAATATATATAGATGTATAAAAGGAAAGATGGCAAAATGTTAATGACTATTGAATATCAATGGTGAATATGTGGGTGTTCTTTTGTATTATTCTTTAACATTTCTATGTATTTTATAATAAAAAACTAGAAAGAGAGATGTATTTAACCTAGTGTTCTAAACATTTTTCCTTTATGATATATTAATATGGAAGCATCTGTTGCTTCGCAAAGTATACTCTGGAACATGTTGGCTTAGGTCAGGCTTTCAGTGGCTACATTTAAGAAAAAAATATGCAGTAATGATAAATGCTCAGTGAAGAATACATATCTTTTTTAAAAATTCAGGATGCCCTCAAAAAACACCATCCAGCTAGCTGAGGAAATGTTTGCTACATGTTTGCTACCTCATCTACAGTGCAGCAGTTCTAATACTCTTTTAACATAGTGGTGTGACTTCACTGGCCAGAGGAATGAAGTTCACAGCTTATAGAGTGGTTCTTGAATGTCTAGCATTGCATTATCCAAATCCTTTGTTTTAATGTTACCTTCTGGATGATCCAGGCTAAATTCTCAATCAACTGTATCCTTCCGTGCTTAAAGAATTAGGTGAAATGATAGATGGCTTAGAGCACTTTCAGGAAGAGAGAGAAACAAAAATTTGCAGGCATAATTGATACTTCCTATCTGGGATGAAGTTATAAGGAAACCCTATAGTATCTCCTGATGGTCAGTTCTATGTATCAGCTTGACTGGGCCAAGGAATGCCCAGATATTTGGTTAAACATTATTTTTGGGTATGTCTGTGAGGGTGTTTCTGGATGAGATTGGCATTTGAATTGGTTGTCTGACTATATAAAACAAATTGCCTCCTCCAGTATGCCTGGGCATCATCTAATCCATTGAGGGTTTCAGTAGAACAAAACAACAACAGAACACAAGACGGGAGAAAAGGAGAATTCCCTCTCTCTGCTTGACTGTTTGTGCTGGGACATTGGTCTCCTGCTCTCCATCTGGAACTGCACCACCAGTTCTCCTGGGTGTCCAGCTTGTAGACAGCACAACATGGGATTTCTCAGCCTGTATAATTGCTTGAGCCCATTCCTTATAATGAATAAATATATGTGTACCCACACACTATTGTTTCTGTTTCTCTGGAGAACCTTGACTAATACATTCCTTACATCCACTTGGATGGCTTTAGAGGAGACAACAACTCAAACTGATTAAACAATGAGGAAATTTATTATTTCACATGAGACAGTCTGAGGTTGGATGACTCCAGCTTTGGTTAATTCAGCTGCTCAACTACATAATCAAAGACTTAGGATTTTTACCTTTCCATTCTTTGAGCTGTATGGTGTTGGCCTTCTGTTAAGGTTATCTCCCCTCTGTGGGTTACAAGATCGCTAAGAGAGTTTTACATCACATCTATAAACTACACCATGCAGAGGAAGAAAAATTATTGCCTCTACTGATATCTCCTATTTAAAGTGAGGAAACCTTTGCCAGAAGCTCTTACCTCTAGTTTCACTGTACAGAACCAATCAACCAGGCAGAATGGGATGACCATGGTTGACTTAGATATCTCCCAGAGCTGTGGGGAGGGTTATCTTCCTTAATGGGTGGAGTGGCAGTTGTGAAATATGACACCAAAATCTTTGACACTTCTTCCATTAGAAGGTAGGGTTTACACCTTTAAAATCTGGGCAGATTTGTGACTGCTTCAACCACTAGAGTACAGAGGAATCTGTATGACTTCTGAGACAAGGCCCTACCAAGCCATGTGACTTCCACCTTGCTCACTAGAACATTTGTTCTTGAAAACTTGAGCTGCCTTAGGAGAAGTTCAGCTGCTCTAAGGCTACCATGCAGTAAGAAGGTCAAAGCCACATGGAGGACCATGTTTAGATACTGTAGTCAGTAGTTCCTGATGAGCCCCGCTTTTGAATATTCCAGCCAAGGCAGCAGACATATGAGTAAAGAAGCTCCCAGGGACTCGTAGACCTCAGTCATTTGAGTCTTCCCTCATTAAGGCCGCAGTTATCAAGGAAGAGAGACAAGCCAGCCCTCCTGTACTCTGTCCGTGTCCTGACCCACAAAATACCTAAGTGTAATTAAATGGTGGTTATTTTACAGCGCAAAATTTGGGATAGGTTGTTGCATAATAATAGATAACTAGGACATGTTAGTTCTGGACAAAATTAGGATTTTTTTTTAGTAAGGCAAGAGAATAGTCAATGTTATTGTGGACAACCACAGAGCCTGCTCCATTTTTGATGCCAGGTCTTGTACTGATGTCCATGGGCAATGGGTTTCTCTAACATACTCAACTTTTTGATTTTTTTTTAAAAACGAAAAGTGTTTCCTAAGGTTAAGTGACATCCTTTGGGGCAAATGACATCCCAGGGTGTCTGGGTGGCTCAGTTGGTTAAGCGTCTGCCTTCAGCTCAGGTCATGATCCCAGGGTCCTGGGATCGAGCCCCACCTAGGGCTCCCTGCTCAGTGGGGAGTGTGTTTCTCCCTCTTCTCAAAATTCATGCTCTCTCTATCTCTGCTGCTACCTCTGTCTCTATCTCAAATAAATAAATCAAATCTTAAAAAAAAAAAAGACATCCCACAGGCATGATTTGGTTCAGACATTTTGGGCCTAGGGTCCTTCCTCAAGCCTCTGAAGAGTTACATTCTAGACTTGGTCCATCCAAATTAACACCAAGCTCCCCTGCAAACACAGACGCCCAGTGGAACAAAAAATGAGAAGCAAAGCCATTCTTTAGTCTAATCTAATACAACCTCAAAATATAAGTTGAGATAAAGACTAGCTGTAATAAGGAGACTCACAAAATTCACTGGCCTAAAGAAATTTATTTCTTTCTCACATAATCTTCTACCCATTTTAGGCTGTCTTTCTCCCACAAGATCCGGAAAGGACCCAAATTCCCTTCATCTGGTTGCTCTGCAACCCTCTACGATGTTGTCCTCATCAGCATGGCTAAACCTGATCATCGTTAGATTGTGTGATTGTCACATCATATTCTCCAGCCAACAGGAAGGGGAAAGACAACATGGAGGAGCCCAGCCCAAGCCCTATGTTTTAAGACCTAAGTCTGGAAGCCACCCATGTCACTTTTGTTCCCATTCTGTTGCTGAGAACATAGTCACATGGCTCTAACTAGATGCAAAGGAGGCTGGGAAATGTAGTTCCTGGCTGAGCAGCCACATAAGAAGGGGAAAATGGATTTTGGTGAATAGCTGGCAGTCTCCTCCATTCCTAGCAAGTCATTTCTGTACTTGGATAATTTGGAGGCTAAAATGATGAAACTCTCTGATATAATTGTATAGTTTCTCTAAAATGCATTTAATTCTTCAGGCAGCCATTTTTTTAATCTAGCACATTCTCTCCCACCTCACACTTGTGTGTCCAGGCTGCAGCTCTAACAGATACATCTTACATAAAGTAAGACCTGTATCTTAGTCTTGGATGAACTTCTTGGCTGTTACCTGTTCAAATGACAAAACAACACCAACAACAATGATGAACCCTTCGCAGCTTTACCTCTGCCATTTACTAGCTGTTTGACTGCTGGCAAGTTATCCTTAGCCCCAGTTTTCTTATCTATAAAATGGAGAGGATTATGATATATCACTTTAAGTTGTTGTAAGGATTAATTGAATTGATGCTTGTAAAGTGCCAAGCTTCATAGAAATTATTTAGGGCAACCTTCTTGGGTCCCCTCTTTCTTCGGGGGCTTTGTAATATTACTCAAAACTATTGCTTAATAAACTTTGCTGCCCACTGCTAAAAAAAATTAATAAATTTTAGCTATCATTATTATGGTTTTATTATTTCTCTTATGGGTATTTTGTAAGGCACACATTAGTACCTTAATAAAACCATACCCAGAACTGCCAGGGTTTGGGAGCAGATTTCACCACATGGAAAAAGGACTAACTCTTTCCCTTGAGCTTGATATTCCCTTTGGGGTTCTCTGCATTTCAGGTTGGTGTGAAGTCTCATCAAATCACATGGTGAGCAGTTAAATATCCCAATTTGACATGTGGTGGAAGACTAGAACCCATATGTTCTGATATCTGGGTCATTTGACTTCCATTTTTAATGTATCTAACACCATTTTACTACTCACCATTTTACTACTCTGACATCATTTAGTTATCTATTGCTGCAGAACAAACCAAACCCCAAACTTAATGAATATGAATTCTTGTTTCTCACAGGTCTGTGGGTTAGCTCAACAGTTCTCTCTTCATCTCCCCTGGGCTCACTCATGTGGCTGCATGTAGCTGGAGAGTCAGTTGGGAACTGGGCTTAGCTGCGACAGCTGAGTAGCTGGGCCTCCCTCTCCATATGCTCTTTCATTCTTGGCTTCTTCATGCCATGGTGATGTTAGGGCAGCTTTTCTGAGAGGGCAAGTCCCATGTGTATGTGCTTTTCAGTACCCTGCTTGTGAACGATCTTCTGATGACCACTGCCAAAGTAGGTGACATGACCAAGCCCAGACTCTGTGGGAATAGATTACACAAGGGTGGATATCAAGAAGAGTGATTCACTGGAAGCTATTATATAATTACTCCTACCCATTTTGTGGTTGTCAATTCCAGGTTTGGCCAACCACTAATAGTTGGTCCTAAGTTCCCACCCAAAATTTTAAATGGGATGTATGTCTATGATATGTGATATATCTATATATATAAGTTCATATGTACTTCGCACATGATGGATCTTTAATAAATACCCAATGACCGAGTGAATGAATGAATCAGTCATGTCACCAATGGTAAGAATTTGCAAAGAATGTCCTATAACATTAATAATTGTAAGTTGAGATTTCTCAGCAAAGTCCTTACCATGAAAGTCATAGTTCTTCATAGAATACAAATTTTTTAAATACAAGAGTTACATCTTTGGTTTTCTTCCCTTTGCCCCACTATGCTCAATATAGTGTCCAATATGGTTCTTCAATACATACTGGCTGATGGACTAAATAAAAGTACACTTGGAATGTTCTTATTTCTTTGATAAAGAACATGCAGTAAGCTAAAATGAGACTCTTTCTTGCCAAACTTCTTCAATTAGAGCTTGCTGTGACAAATAACAGAAAATCCAGCTCAAATGCCTTAAGCAATAAGAAAATGTATGTCCAATAAGCATGCCTCTGGTGTTTGACCTGACAGCTCAGGGAGGTCATTAAGGACCTCAGTTCATCTCTCCACTCTGCCATATGCATAGTGTTTTCATCTCTGGCTGGTGCATCTGATGGTCAGAGGTGGGCTGCCAGCAGTCAGGAGCACTACATGCTCCCTCATTTACCTTCATTGGGAGAGAGAGGGAGAGAGCATATTGGGCTCATGACTCTTCTAAGAAGAGTTAAGGACTTCCTTCCTAGAAGCCTCAGCAACTCCCCTAGCCCTGCAACACATCTCGCTGGTCTTAACTGGATCACATCACCATTCCTGAGCAGGCTGTGGAGGTAAGGGGAGTGAAATTACTTTGATGTGCTTAGACTAATTAAGATCCAGTCTTAGAGCTTCCCTCAATGCACTTTTCTCCTCATAAGAGGCATTAGATACAAGAATCTGATTCCTGTTAGAAAAGGAGAAATGGATGCCAGGAAGACAGTAAACAATTACCGTGCACAGTATACCTTCTGTAAGGCCGAACTTCCCTATTATTATGTGCCTCCGTTGTTGCATTAATCTTCCATAGATTGATTCCCCAAGATCCCTTGCTTGCCTTCATGTAGTATTGCTCAACTAGATTTTATCCCTCACCACTCAGTGTTAGAAAATAATAATAACTATCATATATTGAGTACTAGGGTGAATCTGAAGAGACAGACTGACAGGATTCTCCCCCCTCCATCAAGTATTTTACATTTTTACATACATCAGTTCTATGAAGTAGATAATATAAACCCCATTTTTACTGATAAGAAAACCAAGACTTGAAAGAAAGAAAGAGAAAACCAAGACTCAGAAAGATTCAGCAAACAGCCTAAAGTCACACAGCTACTAAGGGTAGAGATGAAATTCAAGTCCAGGTCTGTAGGCTCTACAGACTGCTCTTTTCATTATACTGCCTCACAACTCAGCAAAATATGTTTAATTTAATTAGACTTCGTTTTCATTATATCCTCTCTTTGATCAAGTCAGAACATTTTAGGAATGGGAAGGAAACTGCTCCACTTTTTGACTTTATTTTGTGTTTCCCAGGAAGCTTCCTAGGAAGCTTAGAAAAAAAATCTACCTCCTCTTCCAAATATCAGCTCGACTATTCTATTTTTAGTAAATGAGTTATAGCTAGTCACTAATTGTGATTTTAGTTCCACTCCTGGCTGTTTCCTACATACTCTCTGCTTCAAATTATGTAATAGGTCATGTTTACCTATTTTAGCTGTATGTTACCATGCAGCCAGTTATTTTTTTTAAAAAAATATAGAATTCTTTGTATTTAGGCCTTAAAGTTCTGGTGGTGACATTTACATTGCCATCTCTATGAATAGTGGCTCCTGGAGTCTTACAGTCTAGGCCTGTGTGCGGCAGCCTAGTTAAAATCTAACTCCAAGGGGAAATGTGCAGTGGATGAGGATATGTTATTTGATTCCTTCCAAACTCCAAATATGTGATCTGGTTTCTCTTCTAGTCATATTCTATTTAGGTGATACCTAGAAAAGAGATCAAGTTCAGGGTCAACTGTTCACATTCCTTTGCTGTGAAGTTTGAATGGTATGTCCCACTCAAGCAAGAGCCTAAATTTAAAATAACCTTTGGGGGCTTCCTTGATGGGGACAGAACTGAATCTTTGAGTTGTCTATAGCAGTGTAGGTTCCGGGGATCAAATTCTAAGGTGATGTTTCAAATTTCTTAACCTACAAATGCCTCTAAAGATGGGAACCAAGTCACCTAGATCTACCTTCAAGTGTCAGATTTAGTTAAGATTAGAGGAAGTTCCTTAGCTATGGAAATATTGTACTATGAATTGGGCTCAACCAACTCTTCCACAAAATCTTGGGAAAATACAGTTTAATTTCAGATTAACTACATGAATATGTATTCTGTATTTTTGGCCCAGATGGAGATTTCTTATAATTTCTGGATGGCACCGATGAAAATCTCTAATAGATTATATAAAAATCAACCTAACAATTTGGCAGTTGTATAAAAGTTCAGTCTTGCCCTCCCATAAGCATTTCCCCTTTTCTTAAAAGAAAAAAGGGAAGTCTCGTTTTTTTTCACTGCTTTACTGTGCAACTCCTATCTTCAGCTCCATGTCTAAGCCATCATGGTGGCCCCATTTCCCTTGCAATGGTCTACATATGGATATATGATACAGTTCTGGCCAATGAGCCATGCAGGAACATCTGCTTGGAACTTCTAAGAAATGTTTCTTCATTCCTATAGAGTAAAAATTCTTCCTTTTCTGGACATTGTCATATATGAATGTGATGCCTGGAACCGTAGCAGCCATTTTGTGACTTCAAGGGGTACGGACCTTAATGTCAAGTCCACCAGTTCAGGATGGCAATAGATGAAAAGAAGCTAGGTCTGATGAAGTTATGAAGCTACTCAAGTAACCAACTCTGGAGGAGCTCTACCACTGGACTTCTTGTTATGTGAGAAAATAAATTTAAACCAGCTGAACTCATTTTTCTGTTAGGGTGCTCTCAGTTGCAGATAACAGAAACAGCAACTCAGCTGTCTTAAATTCTCAGTTGGGAACATTCAAAGTGACACAACAGGTCATATTTTGAGTCTCTCTCTGCTTCTGCCTTGATCCCAGCCTTTACCCCATTCCCCCCTTCCCATTAGTCGGTCCTTCATACCATCATTGGAATGACTGCTTCAGTCTCCTGAGGTTGTCAGATTTTTTTTTTCAGTAACCCAACATCCTGACTGGAACTCTTATTTAAAGCATATGTGCTACTGTGCAGTAATTGTCAGATTGTCTCCTACATATGATTATAAGGTCTTTGAGGGAAAGATGTGTGTTATTCATGTTAGTATGTCCAATGCCTAACACATTGCTTGGTACACAATAAGGAATTAATGTTTATTAATGAATAAAAATGCTAATGAGTATCAAATGCTAATGAGTAAAAATAATGTCATGAAGACAACTGTGTTCTGTCTTTGGCTGACTTATTCTTGGTACATTATACACCATGGTATCCTAAGCAGGGTGGGGAAGATTAGACAGATGAAGGAAAACCTTTAACTATAACATTTTTTGACAGAATTTGGGAAAAAGGTAAATCAAGCTTAGTGGAGATTTTTGTAAATCTTGTATCCATTCTATCTTTGCCTGACTCGTATGATGAATTATTCAAAAATATGTATTGAGTGCCTAGTACATGTCAAGCATTGTTTAAGAGTTTGGGATACATCAGTGAAGTAAACAAAGAAAGCCCTCAAAGACCATTGGGTCTACAAGTGAACTCTAGCGATCATTTCCCCTTTCTCCATCTTAGTTTGCCATTTGTGCATGAACAGGAAGCACTATCATGGAAAGCTCGCAGATTCTCAGATGAAAGACACCGGTAAACCTGTGGATATATTGTTCCTAAAGGCTGCCACTTTCTAGAACCAAGGACAGTTAAGAGGAGGAGGTCACTGATTAAATCTGCTCCTTGACTTTGTTAGCAACCCACGCCAATAGGCATTGCCTTCATTTTTAAAAAGGGAGTTTTATATAGACCTGCAATATTGGGAGGGTGCAGCTCTCTTCCCAGCTGCAAATCTCCATGAGATTTCTGGGACAGTGAGCCCGGTGCATACACACCAACTTGGTGTTTTCCTTCTCCAGTTTGCTGGGGACTCTGCACTGAGAGCCTCCACCTGAGCACAGCACCTTAGCTGTAGAGGCTAGTTTGGACACAGGCACAGTTTCCTACAGAGACTGGGCGTATTTGAAAGGGACTAAGGGAAGCTTATTTTATGTGTCCCTCCTACAACCCTGGCTTCTACTGAAGTGAAGACTGGAAATAAAGGCCACACTGATTTTCTTCTGAGAAAACACATACCATGGGAAAAAAGTACTAATTGCTCTGTGGGTAATGTTTTTATTTTACAAATGCTCTGTGGCTCTGCAGTGACAGCGTGGTTACATTTCTGACAGTATCACTGGTACAATTTCCAGGCCCCTCAGGGAGAGCACTGTGGGAATTTTCCTCCTGGAAAGAAAGGCAAATTCTCTGGTCTCAAAGGTACACTTGATCTAAACACGATTCAAAATAAGTAAAAAACGGATGATAACACAGCAAATAATGAAAGCTTGACAATTCAGCTAAACCAAAAGATCTTATCCAGAACACTATGGGAGCGTCAAAGAGAACTGCAAAAAATAACTGTGTCTTTGACTGTTTTTTACAACTTCCCAGCTGCTCAAACTCTCGTCTCCGAACTGGGAAATGTGAGAAGAACCAAAGGGGAGAGAAGAAACTGGAAAAGTGTAGGGAAATGTAAACATTAGAAAGAAATTGAGTGTAGGCTGGGGACAGCTTCAGGGTCAATGTCTGGGACTCTCTTGCCCGGTATGATCTAGATAGACCTGGGCCAGCCGCGTGTTCCGTGGAGGCTGGGTGGCGGCGACAGATGACCCGTCTGGCCATCGAGCGACTAGAACGCGCTTTCGCAGGAGCAGGGCAGCGGCCGGGGGCGCGGCGGGGGTGGGCGCAAGCCTCCCTCCACCGGCTGCTCGCGTCTAGCGTGGTGGTAATGGGGGTGGGGCCAGCGGTGGCGGTGAAGCGCTTGGTGGTCCCCGGCCCCCTCATCGTCCTCCGCTCTTCCCTCCCACGAGCAGCAGGCTGCGCCCAGGCACCTTCGCAGCCGCCTCAGGAGCTGGCGGCCGCCCGCCTGGAAAAAGAGGTAGACGAAGGGGTTGAGAGCGCTTTTGGCCACCCCCACGAGGTGCAGCGCCGCCATCAGGTTCTCGGTCTCCCAGTCTCCCACCTGTCCGGACGACCACGCGGCCGCCAGCCGGACGACGAAGTAGGGAAGCTCGCAGCTCACGAACAGCAGCGCCAGCGCCAGGCTCATCTTCAGACTCTGAACCTTCGCGCGGGGCAGCGCGCAGGGCGCAGGGGCTCGGCCAGGAGTCGCCGACCAGGGCGCTGAAGGCCGTGGGGCCTGGGGCAGGCGCTGCCACCAGGCGCAGAGCAGGCGGCTGCATGCTACGCCCGTGACCGCGACCGGCGCCACGAAGCCCGCGACGGCTTCATAAAGCGCGTAGACCTGCAGGTGCCAGCGCGGCAGGGGCGCGAAGATGTCGCGGCAGCGACGCTCCCCCGCCCAGGTGCTGGCTGCCAAGGGCGCGGCAGGAGACGGCGAGGGGGCGCCCCCGCGCACCACGAAGGCGGGGGGCAGCGCCAGCAGCAGTGCCAGCAGCCAGCCCAGCGCGGCGAGGGCGCGCGCGGGCAGCGGCGGGCCCTGCGGGCGGCGCACTGCGCGCTGGCGTTCGAGGGCAATGAGCACCACTAGGTGGGCAGAAGCGCCGCGGCCAGACGCCTGCAGCAGCTGCACGAAGCGGCACGACAGGTCTCCCGCTGCCCGGCGCGGCTCGCCCAGAAGCTCCCAGGCCAGCTGCGACAGCGCGGTGCCTCCGCAAGCGTACAGGTCAGCCAGGGCCAGCTGCACCAGCAGGAAGTCCATCTTGCGACGCTTGGGACCCGCCCAGGGCCCGCCACCCCCGCACAGGCGGCACAGCACCGTGGCGTTGCCGGCCACCGCCACCACGAGGATGACCCCCAGGAAGACCAGGCGGATGCCGCGGCTGGGTGGTCCGGGAGGCGGCGGCGGCGGCGGCCCGGGGGCTGGGGTCCCCTGTCCGGAAGTGAAGTTGAGACCCCAGCCAGGAGAGACAGGTACGGAGACGTTGGATGCCGGCGAGAAAGTTGAGGGGTTGAAAGGATCCTCCATCCTTAGCCTGGGGAAAAGGAGGTACGGAAGCGGGCCGGTAGGGCGCGGGAAACCCAAGTGGAGGCGAGGCTGCCAGGGGCACGACGCCGCGTCTACGAGTTCCCAAAGTTAGTTGAAAACGCACACACACACACGGAGGGAAATGGATTCGGGTAGACTTGCGCCTAGTTGTTTTTATAGGTTGTCCTCGTCATTTGTCACTCAAATGTGGGTTGTACACTCGAGGAACACACATGATTCTTATTCTCCACCTTTTCCGTGTCTCTCCTCCCAATCCCGCTGGTTGCCCCTCCAATCTGCCGCAGCTCCCACGGTGCGCTCGCGGTAGCAGCGGACCGCACAGCTCTGGGTGCCTCTCGGTTCGCTATTTACACGTAGAGCACAGCAGGGCCGAAGCTCGCTTTGCCTGGCCTTTGCAAAAAGCTCCTGTTAGCTGGGACCAACATACCAGAGGGGAAGGTCCTGACCGAGATTGTACGTCTCAAAATGGTTACGGATTGCCGGAGGCGGGGGGGGGGGGAAATAGAACAGACACTAATTTTGATTTAAAAAACTCGGAAATGGGAAATGCCATGGATCTGCGTGTACTAGCATGAGAAAAACAGGAAACACTAGAAACCCAACAGCGTTTGGGGCAAAGAGGAGCCCAGTAGATGAATCTTTGATAAAGATATGCCTTCCTCTGGCCAACAATCAGAGTATTTACTTGCAGAGAACTAAAGTAATGATACTGCTTGGCATTTAGGAGGAGCAGTGATTTGCAGATGTTTCAAATACTCCTCATTACTAGAAGCAGTGGATCGCAGCTGCTCTCTCGGTGATGTAAAATTCACTGCATTAGTCTGAAGAGAGCATTAATAGGTTTTATGCAAATGGTAGTACATTTGTTGATTTTTCCCTTAATATTTTCATCCAGTGACGGATGTGTCATCATGGCTCTTCATTCTCTTGATTCTGTTTTTCAAGCAGATGGAGGTTGCTGGGAGGGACTACGCCCCCAATAAGCCTAGAGAAAAGGTGACTAAGAAAATGATAAGACGGCCAATTTTTAAAAAAGAAATCTAAGTCACAGGAGATGGTTTAGATTCAATGCTATGTCTTTTACTTTAGCCTTATCTGCCCACAAACAAATCTTAGTTTTCCTGTTGAAAGCTTCAGTTTGTCTTTTATGCACCCTCCACATGATCACTGTGCAAGTAGATTTCCTGCGCTTCCTGGTCTGGGCATCTGCTGGGATTCACTGTCCCAGGCTGACGACACATTTGGCACTTTAAGATGCTCCAGAGAGGAGGGTTTGGTGGATGCAGAAGACAGTCCTCTTAGTTGCCTGGAGGAATCCTAATTCCCAAAGTGTTGTCCTTCGGCCAGAGACCTTTGCCATTTTTTTTCTTTTAAGATTTTATTTATTTATTTGACAGAGACACAGCGGGAGAAGGAACACAAGCAGGGGGAGCGGGAGCGGGAGAGGGAGAAGCAGGTTTCCCGCTGAGCAGGGAGCCCGATGCGGGGCTCGATTCCAGGACCCTAGGATCATGACCTGAGCGGAACGCAGACGCTTAACGACTGAGCCACCCAGGTGCCTGACCTTTGTCATTTTTATTATCCTCTCCCCAGTGCCTAGCACTGGGCCTGACACAGGCGCAATATCAGGAAATATGTTTTGAATTGCTGAACTAATGGATATATGATGCATTTCAGAGAACTTTGAGCAAATGTTCCTGCTTTGACGATAAACCCATCAACCTAAGAAAAAAAATGCCTTTCATACCTGTGCCAGTATCATCCGGAGGAGCCCAGGGAAGCTCTGGGGAGAAGGGGGTTAGAGCCATTCTTGGTGGAACACTTGAAAAAGAGGTAGAGCGATAGCCTTGGGAAATCAAACTCTTGGTTTAATTTTTACATTCTCCCCTCGGAGGCTTTTGCCGAGGCCTTTTTCTTTGTAACATACATCATCCCAGCTTATGATCCATTCCTTTCAGGGAGCTCTCTCTGAGCAGTACCCATAATTCAATGATTTCTCTAGCCAATATCAGTTTAATATTTCTCAAGATAATTCTATAATTTGTCTCAAATTTGTTGAAATGCTCTCATATAACAAGACTCTACCAGTGAAATTACATTTCGCAGAACTTAACTTTACCAAGACCTGATAAATCATTGATTTAAAAAAAATAATTTTTCTCAAAATAACACATACACAGAGCTTGGAAAGTTGGATAGAACTAGAGGGCTGACAACATCGTTTCCTGTCCACACACTCTCCCGCCTCCTTCCCCTCTTCTAGACGGAACCAATTTAGAACCGATTTACTGTTTCTTCTGGCATTTACTTAATTCCAGAATTCTAAATAGCAAATGTGTAATGTGCTATCTATTAGCTTCTCATTAGATAATTTCTCCTTTCCCAAACTTAATACAGTAATACTGTAATTTTGGGTTAGATCTATATTTAGTGTTTACATTATTGTGAAATGAAAATATTCCCAGGTGAATGTTATAGATATTATGAATATCATTTTCTTTTTCTTGAAGTTAATAATTGCCTTAAATTTCATTGTTACATAGCTAATTCTTCCTATACCTCTAAGTAGTCCCTCAGTTCAGTTTTGTAACAAAATGTAGCAATTCCAGTTTATTTTTCTTGGAAACGTTCTTACCAGAGCCCTCCATTTCCTTCCTGTGTGGGCTGGTTTCTCTCTAGGCCTACTATACAACTATCATTCTAGAATCTCTATTTGTTGTCATCACTGAAACTGCCTTTCTTTTGGGTTGGAATTCTTGTTTCTTGGATCTCTGGTCCTTTTTCTTGGTTTCTTTCCCTCTTGGTAAAACACATCATCCAACATGTTGTAAGGTTAAAAAGATTGTGCAGAGGCTGAGGACATAGCTGTGGGAGTCTTGTTGCACCTATTTTTCGAGTCACGTTGCCCTCCAGGACAGCTGTTACCCAGGCATCTCCCTTTACCATTATCCTAGAGACTCCTTTTATTATCTCATGCTGGGTTTCCTGCTTTCTAATTTCGTGTGTGTGTGTGTGTGTGTGTGTGTGTGTGTGTGTGTGTGTGTTCTTGGTTTATTTCCCTGCTTGGGTAGAATGCATCCTTCAGTGACTTCTAGAGAAAGGATAAATTTTGGTGATCTTGCATGTCTGAACATTTCTTTATTTTACCATCATTCTTAACTGATGACTTGGCTGGAGTTAAAATTCTACGCTGGAAATGCTTTCCTTCCGAATTTTGATGGCATTGCTCCATTCCTTTCTGGGTTCTAAGTGTTTGTGTTTAGAAGCCTAAAGGCGCTCTGGTTCCTGATTTGTGTAAATGTGATCATTGTTTTGTTCATTCTAGAACTTGATTCTTCTCTTGTCTGTGACAAATTTCACAAGGATGTGTTTAGTTGGATCCACTGCATGGGTTGTATTTAATTGCATTATTTCTCTAGTGACCTTTAATCTAGAATGATTTCCCAGTCTTTCTTTTTCCTTTCATGACTCTGACAGGTCTGAAGGGTCCATGACGCATGTTTGGTAGAATGTCTCTAAAGTTTTGTTTCCACATAATTAAATTTGGATTAAAGTTTTGGGGCTGAAATACTACATGGGTAATACTGTGTTCTCAGTGCATCATTTCAGGGACATACAGTGCTAGTCTGTCTCAATACTGGTGATGTTAAGCTTGGCATATGTTTTTAAAACATAAGGTTTTGGGTTCTGTGCTCGTCCTCCAGAGGTAGCCACTCCCTGGCCCATATCCACCTGGCCTACTGAAGGGGCTCCATTCGATCTCTAGCCCTGCCCCCAATCTTTCTCATGAGTGCTGCTTCAGGTCCATGAAAAAAGTTCATGGTGGTTTCCCTTGTGTGGGGGGCTCCCAGAGTTTCTATTGTTATTATCACACACATTGGACTAAAATTTTAAGGGTTTGTTAAAGTTATCAGTTGTTTGGTTACCCATTCTTTTGGCTGCTAGTTCCCCACCCCCCTTACATTCTGCCAAAGGTGACCCAGATTGAGTGTCTCACCCCTTCTCAGAGGAGCTTGCTACCCTTTTGAATTCAGTTTACCTGTTGCCTTGCAGCTTCAGGCACCTGATGGGCTCAAAAAAAGCTTAGATTATCTAGCTTTTTTTTTTTCTTGATTTTGAGGAATATTCCCTTGCAACCTTCCCTATCCTATGTGAAAGCACAACTCTCAGAACATTATTTAAGGATACCAATCCTTTGCTATAAATATTATAAAATTGATGCTTATTTTGTTGTCTAAACTTCTTGAACAGTTTATTTGCTCTTAATAATAAAAAATTTAAGGCTAAAAATATTCTGAGTGTAGTTCTGGTTGTGTGTCACATGTTCTGAGTTTTCTTATTTTCTTTATTTTAAAAATAGCATAGAACTGTAATTTTTTAACCTAAGAATTAAGATTCTGCTTTATAACTTTATTTTTTAAAAAGATTTTATTTATTCATTTGAGAGAGAGAGAGGTGGAGAGAGCACAAGCAGGGGGAGCAGCAGAAGGAGAGGGAGAAACAGACTCCCTGCTGAGCTGGGAGCTGGACATGGGCCTTGATCCTAGGACCCAGGGATCATGACCTGAGCCGAAGGCAGATGCTTAACCATCTGAGCCTCCCAGGCACCCCTCTGCTTCATAACTTTAAATTGTGTTTTAAAGGGCTAAAAATCTTACCTGAGAACTTTATAATTATAAACAACACACACACACATCCATAATATATGATCAGTGTACAAGGGAAGAGTTCTAGCACAGGTCTAGATCTTTCCTGTCTTCCCACTGATTTTCTTCCACCTAGTTTGTGTTGAGACATATCTTTTTCATGGCCCCTCATTGCCAAGTTCTTAGTTTGATTCAGTGATTTATAGTATGACTTAATAGCCAGTAAGAATAGTCTCATCTTAACTTTCTTTTTCCATAATTTCATTAGATATTTGAGACTTTTCTTCCATGAAAACTTTAAGATTGTTTAGTCCAATTAAGAAAAAAAAATTCCCAAACCCTATTCAGATTAAAATTAGAATTGTACAAAATTTATACATTAATTCTGGAGAAGTGATATTTTAACATCAGATCCTCCCATCCAAGAACTTGCTGTCATTTCATGTTCATATCTTGTTTGTATACTTCAGTAGAACCTTATAATTTTTTCATCCAGGTAGTGCCTCTTGTTAAAATTTATTTTATACTTTGTCATAATGTGAGATATTTTTCCTAATTTCCATTTTTACCTAGTGATTATTCTTAGAGATTTATATTTATTTTTGTATATGTAGCTATTTAACAAATTCCATCAATTCTAGTAGTTTTTATTAGGATGCCCTAGGTTTAATGAGATGGAAAACCACAAAAAGTAGAAGGATAAATACAAAATCTACCCTTTTATTTTATTTTATTTTATTTTTAACAGAGAGAAATAAAAACATATAAGCCTCCCAGGTGATGTGGATGTTTCTGGTCCAAGGACCAGAGTTTGAATAATAAGGTTCCAGAACCTTGGTTCCCAGATTTTGCTACACATTAGAGGCATCTGGGAAGCTTTTAAAAATCTCAGAGCTTAGAGGTTGGAGCCAGGCATTAATAGTTTATAAACAGCCTCAGGTAATTCCAGTTTGCAGCAAAGTTGTGAACCACTGTTCTAGACTAGGGGTTAGCAAACTGTGGTCCACAACAGGTCAAATCCCGTGTTTTTGTCAACAAGGTTTCATTGAAAAGAAGCCATGCTCATCTGTTTACATATTGTCTATTGCTATTTTCACGCTCCTCGGGTAGTACTGAGTAGTTGTGAAAAAGACCATATGGTTCACAAAGCCTAAAATATTCAGTATCTGGCCTTTTTCATAGAAAAAGATGAAGAAGAATAGAGTCCCCTCGTCAACTCTCCTGTGCGGGCTTTTGCTAGAACTTACTGTTTTTAGAAGGCTCTACTTATTGAGAGCCTAATGTGTTGGTTTTCTAATCCAGTGTGTTATCTGAAAGACTCTAATTTCTAGCCAATTAATTCAACAAGTATTAATAATCTTCCGTGTGTCAGGCACTTGGGATACTTTAGGAAACTAAAAGGACAAAAAGCCATGCCTGTACAGAGAGCTTTCATCCTAGTGGGGTAGGAGGGATGGGGCACAGCATAAACAAATTAAATAGGTGAAATATACCCTGCATTGGATGGTAATGATTACCATGGAGAAAAATAAAGCAGGCAAGTCCTTGTGAGAAAGGTAACACTACAGCAGTAATTTGAAAGGCGCAGCAGAGTGATCCACGTGGCAATCTGAGGAAAGAACTGAATTCCCAGCAGAAAGCATCGACAAGCACAAAGGTCTTGAGGTGGTCCATGCCTGGGGTGCTAGGAAACAACAGGGATGCCAGTGTGGCCGGAAGAGAGTGAACAAAGTGGGAGTGTGGGAGGAGAGGTGGTCTGTGAGGGAACATTCAGCCAGATAGTCCAGGTTCCTGTAGGCCTTTGTGATGATTTTGGCTTTTACAGAGTAAGACGGGAAACCAGTGGAAGGTTTTGAGTGTCCGGTGAAGTGATGTGATATATCTTTAACAGGATCACTCTGGCTGCTGTGTTGAGAAAAGACTGAAGAAGCCCCAGGGCAGGCTCAGGGAGACCTCTTAGGGGGCTACTGCAGAATTCCAAACAGGAGATTATGGTAGACTGGAACAGGATGGAGCAGCGGAGGCAGTAAAAATGAATCCCAAAGACTGTCCTCAATTTAGTTTATAATTCGTGTCAGTTTCTCTCAGATCCTGGCATTCATTTCTTAGCTTTCCAAGTCTTTCTTCTTTTTCTGTTTTAATGGTTGTTAGATACCAGTTAGAGTTAGATTTTGTCCTAAAAACTCAGTTGTACCTAAGTATGATCCTATATCCAATATGCTTAAAACATTGTGGATGATTGGTAAGTTCTAGCAACAAATGCATCTTGAAGGGTTTGGGTAGAATGAGATGGATTGTATTATCTTCACATGCCTATGTTTTCAGAACCACATTTCTATTATTATTGCTTTATTTTCCCCCTGTAATTAGCATATACACCCACACACTAGCTATTTCATGTTCTTTAGGTTTAACTAGGAGATGGGAGGTAGATTTGTGTATTTTCATTTTAATTGTAATAGTCTAACATTGAGATCTTTTCCTTGAGGGCTTTATAAACTTCAGAATGTATCTGAAGCGAAATTTATTTCTCAGAAATTCATACGTAACTGCAAAGATAAGCTCATACAAATTCACTGAAGAAGAGTAAAAAAAGGAAATGAAGTGGCCCATGAAGAAAACTTCAAAGACAGTTTGAAGAGGAAGTTAGGTAAAATTATTATTTGCAGATCAGCTTTTTACCTGAACAATATAAGATACCAATTGAAAAACTATTGGTACCAAAAAATATTATATTATTGATGCAAAATTAATATACAGAAAAAGAATCTGCATATATAAACAACCAGTTAGAAGATACAATGGAAGAAAGATCACTTAAAATAGCACACCACCAACAAATGATAAAACAACTAGGAATAAACTCATCTCTGCCTACACGTCAGGATCATTAGCTAGAGAGCTTAAGGGAGCAATAAGAAAGAACAGTGCCCAGGGTGCCATTCCCAGAATTCTAGGATTTCTAAGAGGTTTTAATTTCATTAGTGTGGGGTGGGGCCTAGGCATTATTTTTTTAAAGGTCCTTACTTTTCCAAAAATCTCTATAGAAACTGATCCATATGAAGAAAACTTAGAATACTACTGTGAGATCAAAGAAACCTTGAAGAAAGGGAAAAGTGTGCTCTATTTTTTAGAATAACTGAAGATCATTAAGAGTTCAATTCTCCCTAAAATAGGTTATAAATTTCATATGGTTTCATAAAAAGATTAACAAAATTTTTCATTTCTGAGCCAGGCAAACTTATTCTAAATTTGTGTGGAAAACCTAAGTTAGCAAGAGTGGCCAGGACAACTCTGAAAAAGGAAAGTGTTGGAAAGGAACTAGTCTGACCAGAGATGGACTACTGCATCAGTAAACAAAGTAGATTGGTCCATGGGAAGATAAAAAATGTTCTGAAAGGACCCAAATGTAAATGAGACTTTGGAATATGATAAAACAACATTCCAAATCAATAGAGAAAAAGATAATTTATTCAATAAAAGGTGTTATATAATGAAGTGGCATTTTCTAACCAAGGAGACAAATGTTATTTACTCAATAAAAGGTCATTTGGGTAGCCATCTTAAAATAACTAAAGTTAGATTTCTAATATAGAATACATTCCAGAGGGGGCAAAGATCTAAGGACAAAAATAAAGCTCTAAAAGAAGTTAAGTGGGGAATACCATGCTGAATATGTATGACACAAAATCCCAAAACCATAAATGCAAAGATTCATAAATTTGATTGCATGAAAATAACAATTTCCACAGGTTAAAAACACCAAAACAAAGTCAAAAGACAAATTACAAAAAGGAAAAAAAAATGTGCAGCTTCTCTTACAGACAAAAAGCTAAGATCCAAAACCATGCCTATAATAAAAAATACAAGCAATAGAAAAATAGGCAAAGAATAGAAATAGGAAAGGTCACAGTGAAGGAAATTCAAATGGCTATTAAATATATGAAAATATCTATCTTACTCATAATAAAAACATTAAAAAGAATATATTTTTTATTTATCAGGTTGGTGAAGGATGGGAGGAAGTGTATTACTGGTGAGAATTTAAATTGGTATAACTTCTCTGGAGTTATTTTGCTAGATACAGTCTTGCCCCAGCAATTTCACTTCTAGGTATTTTTGAGTAGGAGGAAAAAAGGGCAAGATGCAGAACATTTTATAGAGTAAGCTCCCTTTTGTGGGGAAGTGAGGAATACAAAGTTTGTTTGTTAGATATACTGTGTGTCTTTCAAAGGATACTTAGGAAGGTGGTTATAGTTGCCCCAGGAAGGGGAACTGGGAAAAGAGGGACACTTCATGTTCATTTGTTCTCTCTTTTGTACCTTGTGCATATATTACCAATTTTAAAAACCAGTAATAAAGTCAGCCAGATCCAGGATCTGTGTGCCATCAAATAATCTGAATACTCCCATCAAATACATCCAAATGATTTATGCCCCATCAGATGCAAATAACTCATCAGACACCATCAAATACAAATAACTATTTTATGGTTCATAAGTCATAATTGTTAAAATTGTCTATATTCCATATTATTCAGAGGAATATAACTTTATATTATACTACTTGCTTCCATCCTTTTAATACGTCAAGTTGTTAAAAGAAAGAGGTCTTGATAGTAATCATTTTTGAAAATATATAATTCTGTAACGATTACTACTTTATCTTAAAATAGAATACATTCTTTAAAAGTAACTAAAAATCAGTAATTACTAAAACAAACATATGAATCATGATCTAATCATGATCTCTTACCATTGTCTCTAGATGTTGCTTTAGAACATTACTTTCTAGCTTTAGTTCAGATTTTTTTAGGATTAGTGGGGGTTTTAAGCCACTGATCAATCGCACTTTCATACTTCCTTGGTTCTTGCAGCCAGTCCTGATGCCACCTGAGGTTCGCTATAACATTTGAATAGTTCTGCCCTATACTTTGTTTCCACCTGATAAACTGCTCTTTATTGTATTGGTGGACAGAAGCAGAAACCTTAGGGTAGTTTATAATGGAACGAAGCTTCCTATCCAAAGAATATGTAACTTCTGGAAATTGTGTAGCAATATTTGTTAGTTCATCTGGATCTGAGGAAAGATCTGGAAGAAAAAAATGAAATAGCTGTCAAAACAGCTACCTGCTACAAAAACATATTTTAGAATGCCATTACTCTGTGACAGATAATGTATTTGAGTTTATTTTTATTTTCAGTTCCTCTTAGCACAATAAAATGAAGGAAGTTCTCTAAATCTATGTCCAAATTACCTTCCTATGATCATCCTGCTATCTCATGTTTTTTTCTTATCCATTCCTGGATGGCAGAAATAGATGAACTCTTATCACTAGAAAGCTGGCTTAGCCCTAATTCTTTCTGGTTTTGATGCCTTGTTTACTATGACATACAGAGAAAAAAAATAGTAATGCTTATAGTCTCCCATTTCAACAGCCCCACACTTTCCAGATATAAGAATTCTTTACATAGTCAAGTCATATTCTTGCAACCTCACTTATTCTTAGTTTTCTATATATTTTAGCATCTTGTGCTTGGATTTTTGAACATTCAGTTCATCAACACTGTCCATTTGAGCAAATAGCCATGGAATAAGAATGTATCTCAATTGCTACCACCAAGAAAAGAATGATAAATATTTCAGAACATAAATACCCTTTTTACCTAGGTAAAAAGAAGACAGAAAATATAACAGGATGCCAATCTAATTGGAAAAATAGCAAATCAAAGATCTTATGATGATTTACTTAAGATAATAAATGAACATTACATGTTGATGGAAAAACCTCGATGAACCTATGTGGTGCATTTGCCAGAAGAGCCCTGAAGACATTTGACTTTGTTAGATGACTTCAGATGGTACCACTTTGGGAAAGGGAAGTCAGCGAATAAACCCCAGAGAATACAGGAAAGGCAGGCTCACCCACTGATCCATTCACAGTCACATCTGCTTTTTTGCAGAACAGGTCCAGGGAATTGGGCAAGAGATGCCCTTGCATATCAGGATGAAAATTTAAGGACTTCCTTTTGAAGCCAAGAATCTCCTGCTCTTTGAGTTAAGGGGGGGAGGGGGAGGCCAATCAGTTTAGCCCCTAAAGAATTATTTGGAGTTAATAATTTTGACATTTCTAACTGGAAAGGAAACTTAGGGATAAATAAATATTAATAATGGCATATTTTATGTGAAAAAGGGGGGCAAAGGATACGTAAAACCTGAATTTAATAATGTTGCTTTAAAATTAATTCATAGAGGGGTGCTTGGGTGGCTCCATTGGTTAAGCGTCCGACTCTTGATTTTGGCTGAGGTCATGATCGCAGGGTCCTGGGATCAAGGCCCACGTCAGGCTCTGTGCTGAGGTGGGAGTCTGCTTGAGAGTCTCTCTTTCCCTCTCCCTATGCCCCTCCCCTCTGTGCACGCTCTCTCTCCCCAAAAATAAATAAATAAATAAATAAATAAATAAATCTTTAAAAAATTGAAAAATAAAATTAATTTATGGAGTAGTGAAGCTAGCAGGCAGGCATCTTTGTGGAGTAGAAGGAGCATGGATTTTGAAGTTACACCTGGGTTAAAATCCCAGTTCTGCCACTTAGCTGTGAGATCTTACACAGGTATTTGAATCTCTTTCACACCTAGTCTTCTCTATAAAATGAGGATAATGGTATCATCTTATATAATAAATGTAGAATGTCAGGCTTCACAAGATACAGGGATTAATCTCCAGAACAGCTGAAACCAAGGGATAATGAGAGGGTGTTGACTACTGTTTGGGAAAATAACCATGAACATTAGAAGACACCTTGATCAGAGAAAACTGTGGTTTCAGTCTTGAGACCCTGATCAAAAGCCTTTGGACACTTGCTCTGGAATTCAGATGATTTGCAAAGAAGCCGCACCTCACATGGGTAACCTTTTGTAGATTGTCCTGGCCTAAGAAGCAGCAGATATTTATTTATTTAACCAATGGAGACTGGATCTCTTGAGCAACACTATGGAGGTCAGCTCATTACATATAATTCTACACTTAAAAATACATCAAAAGGTTTACCAAAGAGTTGAGGCAATACTGAAGTACCATCAGAGTAGGCTATATACTTCCACTGGTTGGTCCGAAGCATATAGGTGGAAGCATTCACATTGCATCCATGGAATTCACTCAGAATCCAGGGCGGATGTAGGTTTTTGAATTTATACATTTCTGATGATAATGGCAACAAAGAGTATCCACTCAGGTTCTGAAGCAGAGGAGCTCCAGCAATATCTATGTAACAAAATAACATAATATTTTTAAATAACTTATTCTTTCATTAGTTGAAATATTCATAAATGACATCGTTAGAGGTTGTGGAGACCAAAGACCATATATAGATTTTGTAAATAGATGGCCTAGGTCCAAACGCTTACTTCATTAGCCTTGTGCCCTTGGACATGATATTAACCACTCTGAAGCTCAGTTTCCTCATTTGTAAAAGGTGAATAATAATCATACCTGTACTTCATACACTTATTTTAGGTTTAAATATGATAATTTATGTAAGGTTCTGAGAACAGTACCTGATAGGAAACCCTCAACAGATATTAATCAGTCCTTTATTTCTGAAAGATAAATAATTACAGTTGTTTCTCAAATTTGTTTCACCAAATACTAAGATAAAAGATCTATATGAGAAAGGGGCTTAGTAGTCATATATCTTTGCAAACAGTGATTAAGTAGGCAAATTTGTTGTAGATGTAAATTTATTGCTGATATATATATCATAAACCTTTAAGGGTGGTATAACAGTATGCCATTTGTCCCAGAGTTATTTGATGACATAACATTTTTATCCTCAAGCAGCATATTGAGGGGCTAGTATTTTGCAGAACATACTGATTTAGGGAAAAATAATTTATTATCCCTTTATCAAATATAAACCTATAAAATATAGCATGAGAAATGTCTAACTTAAAAATGAGGTATTTTTATTTTATTTATTTATTTTTTTAAAGATTTTATTTATTTATTTGACACAGAGAGACACAGTGAGAGAGGGAACACAAGCGGGGGGAGTGGCAGAGGGAGAAGCAGGCTTCCCGCGGAGCAGGGAGCCCTATGCGGGGCTCGATTCCAGGACCCTGGGATCATGACCTGAGCCGAAGGCAGATGCTTAACGACTGAGCCACCCAGGCACCCCAAAATAAGATATTTTTAAAAAATGCTTTTAGGGTATTTGGAACTCAAACTATTTTTTCCTATAGAAAAACTACCATTAATTATGACTGGGTACTTGGGATAGTTCCAAAATGAGTTTGCAGTTGCCTTTCCACCCCTTTTCTGGTTTCCATGTTCCATGTTTTTAAGTATAATTAAATATTTCCAATGAAAAATAGGAAGTAATATATCTGCAATGCTAGGAGTTAAGCAAAATTGAATAAGAAAATTAACATGACTAAGTATTTGAGGAATAATAGGTTAATTTCAGGAGAATAAAGAGGTAGAGAAAGACCTCTATAAGTCTTTGGAAGGTACATGTTTTACATATAACATAATTTAAAAATCCGTATTCTCCCATTTCCTTGGAAGGGGCATATTACAAGTACTAATTTCCTGCCAATCAATCATAATCATGGACTTTTTTGGAGAAAGAAAGAAATATCGGAGGTAACTGGTTAAAAACAAAAGGAGCAAAGACATTAAAGAGGATGTGAGAGAAAGGGACTGCTCAAGATAAAACTTACAAGGCAGTAGGCCACTACTATGAGGTCTACTATAAGGAATGCAAGTAGCAGGGCAACAGGCTGGGTCAGGCTGGTCTGCCTGGCAGCCATTAGGGGGCACCACTAGGGAGGTGTAGGAAGGGAGAGAAGGGGACTTCAAAGATGATTGGGAAGCAGAGACCAACTGGTATATATCCAGGACTGACAAGTTCCTGTATTCAGCATTTTAAATAACCTCTGATGCTTAGAAATACCTTATTTCAGATCTATTCTTAGCCTAATTTTCCTAAAAAAGTTGGGAAGACTAAGAAAATTGACATGGTTCTCCTGTGTTTAATGAGAAGTCAGTAGTAAATTGGGATAAGAGTGCAGTTAAATATTTTTTTTTAATTCATTCAATGACCTAGGTGCTGTTCCAGGTGTAAGGAAACAACAGTGGACAAGGCAGGTAAGCTCTCCTAGAGCTTACATTCTAATGTGTGGGGACAGATGAACAAACATGTCAGATGGCGCTAAGTGCAATGAAGAAAAATAAAGCAGGGCAAGGGAGACAGAATGATGGCGAGTATGTGTTCAGGTGCTGTTTTATATAGTGTGGTCAGGGGAGGCCTCTCTGATGAGGTGACATTTGAACCCCAAGGAAGGGCCAAGGTGAGTCCTGTAGATACCTGGGGGAAGGGCATCCTCCCAGGGAAGAGCAAGTATACACACCCTGAGGTGGGAGCCTGCTTAGTCCATTCCCCAGACACCAAGGAGCCCTGAATGGCTGGAGCAGAGTAGGTGAGAGGTACGTAAAAGAGGACTGAGAGATTTTGTTGGAATCCCAGGCGCAAGGAGAGATTTTGAATTTTACTCTGTGTGAAAGGGAAACCAGCAGAGGCTCTTGAGTAGAAGCATGCTGCGCCTGACGCTAACTACTGCATGGTGAATTGACTGAAAGCGGTCTGAGAGGAAGGTGGGTGCAGGAAGGTACTGCAGGAGTCCAGGCAAGAGAGAACGGTGACTTGTTGCCAGCTATAAGTAGTGGTATATTACACCTTTGTACACTGATGAAGAATAAAACCCATGTCACATACCCACAGTATTTAATAAATACTTTACATATGTATTAACTTTTCTGTGCCACAGGAAATGGGGTATTCACTTCTCACATATTTATCAATGATTTCCTTAAAAGCACTTTAGCTTGACCTGCATTTCAAAAAGCTCTTTGATCTTTGTTTAAAACCATTTTCATGTGTTTTTTTCTTCTGGCAGATCTGTCATTCTAATTCTGTTTTAAGTAAGTTTCATCTTTCTTGGTAGTATAAGCAAAGATGAAAAGTAACTGCAGAATTCTCAACAAAGTGCCTTGAATTTAAAACAGTAAACAGGGAAAAATGCAGACCTGGATATATACGATGGTTTCCTGAAGAGAGATAAGATTATATTTCTTCCTGAGCATGAGTAGATAAAAGATTAGACTGGTATGGCCATGATGCAAACTATGTACATTTTTTAGGGCATACTGAAGAATAAAAACTACTAATGATGATAATGCCTAACATTTAATTGTTTGCCATGTTCCAGTCATTGTTCTAAGCTTTGCAATGGCCACTATTATTTACATGTTATTGATAAGAAAATTGAAGACCAGAGATGTTAAGTAACTTGCCCAAGGCAATACTGAAGGAGGGATTTGAATTTAGGCAGTCTGACGCCAGGATCTCTGGATTCTTCAGTACTACAACACAAGTCTTGCTTTACTGTAGTTACTCAACTTCAGAATATTTTTTAGATAATAAAAACAAAATAGTCTGTGTAGAATGCTTCTCCCAACCCTCCACTAAGATCTTGTAACAAGAAGGGTTTTGCAATTTGAATCCTTCACAATTAAGCATTCTTTTAAACACAAGTGCATTTTTATATAATTACATTTTCACAATTCAAAAAATATGGATTTATCTTTTATGTGAGGGGAAGGCAGGTGTTTTACAAAAAAGATCAAGTATTAAAAGAAAAAATTCACATGAAAGTAAGTATAAAAGAGAAAATCAAAACAATTTTAATTTTAAAGTGAGACTACCTTTATTTCTAACAGAGCCAAAAGATGCTGATAATAGATTATTAGAGAAGAAAAAATATCGTCCGAGTAATTTTTAAAGAATAATCTCTGAAGTGATATCAACTTTAATAGTATAAAGAATTCCTGTTCATAAAAATGGCACTTTTCTGCCAGTATTAGAAAATGATAATGTGATAGTATACCATAAAGGACTATTAAGATTAACAGACTAAGAATACCCTTTCTACTTTATCGTAAAATACCATTTTATAGGAAAGAAAAAAAACGCTTTTAAACATTGGGGAGGGTATGTGCTATGGTGAGTGCTGTGAATTGTGTAAGACTGTTGAATCACAGACCTGTATCTCTGAAACAAATAATATACTATATGTTACAAAATAGAAGAAGATAGCAGGAAGGGAAAAATGAAGGGGAGGAAATTGGAAGGGGAGACGAACCATGAGAGACGATGGACTCTGAGAAACAAACTGAGGGTTCTAGAGGGGAGGGGGGTAGGGGGATGGGTTAGCCTGGTGATGGGTATTAAAGAGGGCATGTACTGAATGGAGCACTGGGTGTTATATGCAAACAATGAATCATGGAACACTGCCTCAAAAACTAATGATGTAATGTGTGGTGATTAACATAATAAAATTTAAAAAAAAACTGTCATCTAATTCGGAATAAAAAACAAGCTCAGTACCAAAAAAAATAAAAAAACAAAAACCTTTTATATTTTTCCCCAAGTTTTTATTAATTTTATTATGCTGTGCAATATTAGTTTCAGGTATAGGTAAATACCTTTCAAAAACTATTTGTAAATTCAGACTTTTTAATAAAAGCATTGTAGCCTCTTAAATTTGAAAAGGCTCTTCATAGTAAGGTAGGTTTATTAAAACATGAATCCCAATTGTTTTTTCCTATTTAATATCCCTCTATTTCAGGTGCTTTTAATCACCATCTTTTATATGATATTTATGAGATCCATAAGTGTAACGGAAGAGGAGGTCTGGCTTGAGGCTTTGATCTAAGAAATTTAATCCCATACTCTGGGTGTAATTTAGAGTCATACAAAATAATACAGCTATGGCTAAGCTAATAAAGAAAGGGCCTTTAGAATCCTAAGACTAGATTATGTTTTATATCTATTGTAAACTCCTAATTGGTTAGAAGAATCACAAAATAAAAAGTTGGTTGTAGATACGCTATCACAATCTGTATATGTTATTTATTAAGCAGAGGTGAAATAGAACATACTGTCCTGTGGGTCTAATTTTTGAGTTAATCTTCACTGAAGTAGCTTTAAACTCTTCCAGTACTGAGCAGTTTCGTTTTAAAAGATAGATTGAAACATCAGATTAAACACAGACTATCAGAACAATTTTGCCTTGTGGGCTGGTGAGAGTGTTCAACAAGGCAATAGACTCCGTTTATGCCTGTTAATCCTGGTGTAATTGTTAATAGTCTCAAAAATGTGCTGATTTGGACAATATATTAGATACACCCTATCTCAATAAATAAAACAAAAAAACTCTGTTTATACAGTTTAAAGCCTACATTTTCATTAATTCATGGGTGCCATTTTCACATATCATTTCACCATTTAAAATAAAATTGACTATTTTTTACCCAATCTGTTTCTACTCGGTGTTCAGATTGTTTCTAATTCTTTAACTTAATGTGATACTACAATAAATATCCATGGAGATAAATCTTTGTATATAACTATAGGTTATTTTCTAAAATTGGATTTTCTAGGTCAAAAAGTATGCGTATTTCTGAGTAACCTGGAACATAATGCCACATTGCCTCCAGAAAATCTGCCAGTTTATACTCCCAGAAGCAGAAAAAGGAAAGGCCTATTTCCAAGAGAATATTTTCTAATTCTTTTTTTAATCTTTGCAAACTCTATATGTGAAAGAAAATTGGTATCTTCTTGTTTTAATATTTTTCTCACTACCAAGTTTGAACCTTTAAAATATCTTGGCCAGGGCGCCTGGGTGACTCAGTTGGTTAAGCAACTGCCTTCGGCTCAGGTCATGATCCTGGAGTCCCAGGATCGAGTCCCACATCAGGCTCCTTGCTCAGCAGGGAGTCTGCTTCTCCCTCTGACCCTCTTCCCTCTCGTGCTTAAATTCTCATTCTCTCTCTCTCTGAAATAAATGAATAAAATCTTTAGAAATAAATAAATAAATAAATAAAATAAAATATCTTGGCCATTTGTGTATCTTCTCTTGTGAATTATTTGTTTATATCTTTCGGTCACTTTTTGGGTAGGGTATTTCTCTTTTTCCTATAGATTTGTAAGAGCTCTATTAATATTAATGCTTTATCATTTGCAAAAAGGTTAATTTTAGATAAATGATAATGTTGTCATGCTGTTTCCTGGCTCCAGCATAAGATTCTTGCTGTACCCCTTCATTCTCTTTCTACCTTATCTCCGGTTAACATCTGGTCAGTGGGATGTTTCAATATTTTATATAAAAAGACCCATGTACAGATATTCTCCTTCCTGCCCCAACCACATAAAAGTAACTTTTCCCTTTTGGTGATAAAAATATTTGTGATGAAACATATTATAAACTGTGCTAAGGCTGAAGATGCTAATTTCCAGTTTAGAATTAGAGAGACGCTGATTTTTGGCTTAATTTCCTTTACTCTAGTTGGGCAGATCTAATCAACACATGATCTAAATGCTGTTAATATATTCTGTAGGGAAATGTGACTCAGAAGGAGTCTATTACGAAGAATCCATGAAAGATAAAAATAAGTAAAAATCTACAAAGAACTATGAGTTTTAGAAAATTGTAATAATTAACAAATTGCAGAAAAAAGAAATTGGAGAGCACCTACATAATTTCCAGAAGAGTAGGGAAGGAATGGAAGGAGTTTCTGGCAATGTTTGGTTTTGGCTAATGAAATGCTTATTGTTGTGCAACACAAATTAGCCAGGGATAGGCAGGTATTCTCCTAATAATAAATTCCCTCATTCTAAGCAATTTTATTTAGTGTTTTCTTTTCTTTTTTTTTTTTTTTAAAGATTTTATTTATTTATTTGACAGAGAGACACAGCGAGAGCAGGAACACAAGCAGGGGGAGTGGGAGAGGGAGAAGCAGGCTTGAAGCAGGCTTCCCGCTGAGCAGGGAACCCGATGTGGGACTCGATCCCAGGACCCTGGGATCATGACCTGAGCCGAAGGCAGACGCTTAACAACTGAGCCACCCAGGCGCCCTATTTAGTGTTTTCTTATATAATCTGTTAGCTAAATACATTGTGAAATCTTCCATTGTGAAATCTTGCAGATGCCTTTTAACTTTTATGATGTACAAAATGGCAAGTAGTGTTAATGGTGGATCAAAAATGTAGAGTAGAAAAATTTGCATTGTAGGCAAATATAAAACAAGATTTAAAGAAAAATGGCTTAAATAATGCATATTAATCACCTTATGTTATCAGGTGATAGGTTGACTAAGCATAGATAGAGTAGGACTCACTGCAGACAGCTTCCTGTACATAATGGTCAGTTGAGCTGCTAGAGTCAGAAAGACAAACAAAATGTCAACTATCACTATGAAATATATTGAGGGGATACTGAGAAAGAATCATCCCAACCTTTCATGATCATTTGCAGTTCTGGTCACTGCCCTTCAAAAAAACAGAACAAGGTTAAAAAGTTCAGCAAATTTGGAAATGGGGTGGAGAGACTTCTACATGAGGAAAAACTAGGGGAGGAAACTACAAAAAGATGCCACCATCAAGAAGCACCCATTCCTAAGGGCACCTGGGTGGCTCAGTCGGTTAACCGTCTGCCTTCGGCTCAGGTCATGATCCCAGGGTGCTGGAATTGAGCCCCGCATCGGGCTCCCTGCTCAGCAGGGACCCTGCTTCTCCCTCTCCTGCTCCCCCTGCTTGTGCTCTTTCTGTCAAATAAATAAAATCTTTTAAAAAAAGAAGCACCTGTTCCTAAAACTATAAAGATGATAATAAGAGAGACACAGACATACATAATCATACATAAACTTATCAAAACAGAAATGAGGAAGTAATCGGGATTGTCTGAAATGTGAGGGAGCCAGAAAGTGGCAGAGATAACGACTAAGTGTAATTGTTTTGGGGGATATAGAGGAATGAGCAAATGACAACTAAGAAACTAAAGAGATTAAAAATATCAGGCAAAAGAACAACAAAGAAGTGTGTTCAAATATACAAGAAGTGATGTAAAATAAAAGAGAAAGGGAAAAGGCACTGAAAAAAATTCACCCTAAAGAATTTTAGGACCCTGGAATAGTCTTCAGTTAAATGAATGGAAGGACTTTGTAGCAGAAAGAAGGAGATAAAAAAGAACTTTCTTACGTCTTTGGTTTTCAGATATATGTTTCTTTCACATTTTGATATATACATATGAAACATACATATCTTAAGTTGTATTATCTTCTTCTTTCACCAAAATCTATTTATAAATAGATGGTACTTTTTGTAATTGATGGTGCATTAGAACAGAAGGATTTCAGTATTTAAATGTTATTGAACTTAAAGTAGTCTGCTAAATTAGATAGAGACGAACAGTTCTATATAATTTCCTCTGATTTTGCTGATGTTGTTCTGTTACCTTCAACAAAAACTGTTAACTTCCCCTATCCATATGTTGCTGTTCTAGACGTATGGTTATGTGTATAGACATTAAGAAGTTAGTGAGGTTCTTAGCACAGAACAATCTAAAGATTCTGAGGAGAAACAGGTTTATACATTCGATTAAGAGGCTTTTCTAACACTGTACAAAATTCATAGTTTCAAAATGGGTAAAATAATCCAGAAGGGAGCTTCTTACACTTTTGAGAGGTGGTGGCAGAGAATCACATGATACGCAAATCATATCTATAAAGTCATGAACCTGAATATCTTCTGTGGCTTACTTTATAGTCATGTCCCAAATGTGAATCTTTTGAAGGAAAAAATGACTGTAGTACATGAAGGCTACAGGAACCTGAGGAGTATCATCCTTATTTCTCAGATGTGGATTTGACTCACAGTTAAAAGAATTGCTCAAGGTTATGAACAAGTCAGCAAAGTCTCTCACTACTTGGCTTATTCATTGGCCAATATTATTACAAATAAATATTTATGGAATTGTGTTACTTACCAAGCATAGTTGGGTAAATGTCCACAAGAGAAACAACATTTGGTACTTGTAGGTTGGCCTTAATTCCCGGTCCCATCACCAAGAGTGGAACGTGGGCACTAGCTTCATACATACTCATTTTATAAAACTGACGATGCTCCATGGCCAGCTCTCCGTGGTCTGAGGTGTATATGACAATAGTTTTCTGAAGAAGACCTAACTGGCGAAGAGCTAAAATAATTTCTCCTACAATACGAATTGAGATAAATCTTAATGAGTTTTTAGTTTGTGTTCTATCACAGTAAGTTTATAACAACTCTGCCTCACAAGAGGATGCTTCTTAACATGTGAATGTTAGCTAGTGCTCTTAAGTAAGGTATGCCACATTTCATGTGCCTGCTCTTCACCTGACAGATGAAAGAGAGGAAGGAGAAAATACAGTACTGAGAGGATAAGTTTCTTCATCTGGAGGTTCAAAAGTTTCTTTATTTGGAGATTATGCTGGCTTGCTTTCTATGTTCCTCTCAGAGATTGGGGAAAACTTTTTTTCCCCTTGGTTACTGAAATGAAAAAAGAAAGACAACTCTAGATGTCAGCACTATACGGTGTCCCAGACAATGAAAGGATCGGTATTATCACTGACCTACAATTTCTGCCCCATGGGAGGTCAGAACTCCTTCTCCCTGCTACCCTTTCTCCCAGATCCCCAATTGGCAGGTCAGGCTTAGCATATTCTTGGATAGGGAATAAATGGACAGTAAAATTCCTCTGACCAGTCCCTGTCTCTTAGTGTCCTCTTCGTTGTAATTAAAAGAATCACCGAAAGGCATAGGCCAGAGAGAAGAGTCATCCCTATTTTGGCAATTCCTGAATCATGGCCTACAGGGGGGTCTGTATTATTAAAACAAAACCCACAGGTGATTCTGAGGTCCAGTCAAACTGAGACCCACTGTTCTATGGAGTTATTTACAAAGTGCATACCATCAGGATCTTCCAACTGGACAACTATAATGGCTTCCTAATTGGTCTTCTTGCTCACATATCTCTTTCCCCTCTAACTCTTGTACCACTGGGGTGGCTATCTTTCTAAAATATCTGATCATGTCATACCCCAGCTTAAAACTTTTTCAAAATTTCCCATTGTCTAAGTCTTTAGCGAGCTCAGCACCCTTAACTACCCCCTAGACCTTTACCTTTTATAGTCCTAAACTACTTAGAATCCCTGAACTAGTAATAATTAGGTTAGACTTTCTTGCCTCTGTACATTCTCTGCTTTCTTCTGTGTTGGATGCCTTTTCTTCCACCTTCTACTTGGCAGATTCCCATTCTTCCTTTATGACCAAGCTCAAGCATTATCTCCCTGGTGAAACATTGCCTGCTCCTTCAGGTGGACTGAATCACTGTCCTCCAAGGTCTCTACAACTCGTATTCTGCTGTAGTTACAACAACACGTTACAAGTGCTGGTGTTTATACTCATCCAGTAAATGTTTACTGAGTTCTTACTATGTGCCAGGCATCATGGATGCAAAGCTAGGCACCTGGGATGCAATCTTGGTAACACTGAAGTCCCTGCTCTCATAAGGCTCCCCTTGTTCACGGAAAGCAGACAGTAAACAAGTAAATAGACAAAATAATTGATGATCATGATGTAAGCAATCAAGGTGATAAGGTAGAGAGTAAGTAGGATGGTGGGGCTGGTATAATAACTTATGGTGGTTGGGAAGACATCCCTGAGGAGGTGGTGTTTGGACTGAGAGCTAAAGACTGAGAATAGCCAGCCATGTAAAAAGCAAAGGCAAGAGGATCCCAGGCAGAGGGAAAAGCAAATACAAAGGTCCCGAGGGGGAGCAAGAGCTTAGTGTTTTTAATTTAAGAAGTGTGATTTCTTAATAATATTCAATTAGTACTACCGGTGCCCCAAATGGGGCCTGATAGCTAGCTAGTGGGCACTAAATATTTGTTGAACAAACACAGGGAACAGTAAGAAATACAATTTGGTGGCGAGACTAGTGTGGATATAACAAGATATGACCTATTTCATAAACTTTGTAGTTAAAGTGAGCTGCTGCATTTTTTTCTCTAAGAGACTTCAAGAGGTATTCCCATACTCCCCACAGCAACATTATATATATATATATATATATATATGTAGTATTTCACCTTAGTAGATATGGATGAATGGATAGCTGCAAACTTTCAAAAGTGATTTCCAGGGTGCAAATGGGTGAATACTCATTAACATCAGAAAATATGAAAAACAATTCAACATTTGTGTGGATTTACGATTAAAGAAATTTACTTTAAATCTCATTTGCATTTAAGATTGAGTACTTGGAAAATCCTTAAGACTTTTAATTCATATTATACTTCATATATTATAAATAATTAATCCATATATATTTTTTTGCTTTCTGCTTTATACTTTTCTATTTTTGCCCAATGAATGCTTCTTAAGAAATAGCTACTCACTTGTTCACTCTCAAAATTTACTTTGTACAGAAGAGGTGCTTCCCACACTCCACTAATGTAATTTGCTCCACTCTAAAGTATACCAAAATATGAAAATAACTTGTTAGAAAGATGGATTTTTTTTTAAGCCAAGGGTTCTCCAATCTAAACTGGAAACTGCCATTAACTCTACAAGTGAGTAGGCAAAACACATTCTTGACAGTCATCTTATGGAAGCAGGTAGAGTTTTGAGCTGAACTAGGGAAGGAAAGTCAATATGATTCTGGACCAGACTACACATGGGGAAAATAATGTCAGGTTTAGTTAAACCCTACGCTAAAGGGCCTGGGAAGAACGGTTTTGTTTTCTAATTATTACAAGTCTGGGAGAATTCACAAGATTCTGTGACTAAACTCTTATCTCTTAGAATCTAAGCTGCCTTACAATTACCTGTCACATGTGTACTTGTGTTTGGTTAAATACTGATTCCTGTGTAAAGCAGGTAAAAAGTTTTATGTCAAGCAGGTAATAGCCTTCTATGGTCCTGTCTTTATGTATGAACAAATCTGAGCATTTATTAATTTATGAATAATTAAGATAGAAAAGGCTTTTTATTCCATGATTAATAATGCAAATTATCCAATTTTTATATGTGTCAAGATTTTTATAATAAGCCTTTAGCATCTAAGAAACTGTTGTAAAACATTGTCTGAGGAAGTTCATACAAGTCAGCAACCAGCACGATCACAGTTTGTTGGAAAAATATTACACTTTTTCTTCATTTAATTGCTTATTAAATATACCACCTACCAAGCATGGCATCTGTCTCAGCACACATAGCATAATAAAAGGCCCTAATATTTTTAATTTCTTTTTCTGTAAACTTTCCAGTGCAGTTTTTTGTATAAGAAGAGTAATAATCTACAGGGTGCATTTCTGACAGAGGTGACCACTTTGGGATTTTGATGGCATCATAAGAAACCTAAAAAGGAGAGAAAAACAAGGTAGTAATATTCTTCTCTTCCAACCAGTATGTATGGTGAACTAGACAATGCTTAATTACTTAGGATTGTAGAAGAAAATAGTTATGAGTTATGTAAAGAAAACAGTAAATCAAATACATAATTAGGAACAAATTGTTATGACTAGTAACAACAAAATGTATATATTAATATCTGTGTATATAGTGAGTTATGAAAATTATTTTTATAATTATACATGACAATGAAAAACATGAGCTATATTAGACGGTATTCTAGTCGAGAAAAAGTATCCAAGCTTTTTAATATAGTGTGTGACCAACTCAAAATTCCAGAATCAACAGACTCAGAATCTAGAGTTTGTTCCCAGTAGTTCACTAGTAAAACTGCCAATATCTAGTGAGACAGCCAAATGTTTGCTAGGAACAAATACAACTTTTTAATACATATGAATGCTTATAGTTTTGGTGAAAACAAGACTAAACTTAAGTCATATACTTCTTTTAGTCATGTAACTTAAAAACCTCAGATATTTACTTACTATTTACTTATAAATTATTTGATTCAGTTCATTAGGCTAGTACTAATTTTTCAAGATAGAGCCAGTTACAACTTTTTTAGAAGACATGAAGTATCTACAGTTTTGACATTGTTTCCTTTGAAACAGGGTTCACTAAACAGCATTTCTGATTAGAATTTTTAAAGCAACTTAAATTCAATTTAAGTTGATACCTTTCAAAACACAGGTGGTCCCGTTTGCATGGTTCAGATGTGCTTGGATTTCATTTACCACAGTTTAGTTAAATAACACCAGTCCCCCAACAACACACATTTTAATTACCAAACTATATTAACTGTGAGTTACTGCATAAAGTACAAACTTTCACATTCAAATACTGCTAGCTCTTTAGTCTACAAATCCCTGTATATTACAGGTGTGTGTCCCAATCAGTGACTAATCATATTATTTTTTTCAACGTCTATCAGTGATTGGTCCCTGCTTATCATTTATTTAGTATGCATACGTACAGCCAAGGTGTAGCTGGGCTGCGTCCTTCTCTCCCAGTGAAACCTCCATGTGGCATTTTTACAAAAATGGATAATCAAAAGAGGGATTGGTCAAAAAAGATGAATGTACAGTAAAGAAATAAGAAAGTGATAACACTGTACGTGAAATTTGAATCAAACATTAACTAGAGTTATAGAAAAGAGAGCCAACCTGGGAATGTTGACACTGCCACCATCTGATACACTCTAGCTATGCAGCCAGAGGAACTTAGTGTAGATAAACTCATTGATAAAAACAGGAAGGTCGTTGCAAAACAAAAGGGTGAGCATATCCTAGAGAAAGTGACACTGGCAAAAATCCATAGGTTAAAAGAACTCTCAGAAATATATCATCACATTGGAAGTTCAAAGCGTAAAATGTTGGAAGGTGATCCACATTTAGAAAGAGATGGGGCAGTCTGCCAAGACTTAGAGAAGATGCTTGCTCCATATCTTGTTATATATACAGTGAGAAGACAAGCAGTTCAAATTCTTATGTTTTTTTTTCAAAAACCCAAAACACTTTAATCCTCAATATTTCTAGTATTTTCAGTTACAGTGCATTCAACATTAGTTTTACTGTCTTTTTTTTCATTTCTCTGCACATTTATAACCCAAAATAAGAGAGGCTTAATGTTTTGACAAATTTTGTTGTTGTTTAGATTTTGTTTATTCATTTGAGAGAGAGACAGACAGAGAGCACAAGCAGGGGGAAAGGCAGAGGGAGAGGGAGAAGCAGACTCCCTGCCGAGCTGGGAGCCCGACATGGGGCTCGATCCCAGGACCTGGAGATCACTACCTGAGTTGAAGGCAGACGCCCAACCATCTGAGCCACCCAGGTGCCCCTTGACAAATGTTTTTAAAAGTCCTAGAAAAATGGTCATTTTCTCAATTGATTGTTGAGATCTCTTTGTATAGTTTCAGCTTGCATGGTCACTTTTACCCCCTGAACTCTGCCAAGTGAAGACTGCCTGCTCAAGAGAACATCTTTTAGTTTCTTTCTTTTTTTAAGATTTTATTTATTTAAGAGAGAGAGCTCACAAGCTGGCGGGGAGGGGGGGGAGGTGGTGGTGGTGGCGGCAGGGCAGAGGGAGAGATTGAGAATCCTGAGCAGACTCCCGCACTGAGCGAAGAGCCTGACCCAGGGCTCTATCCCAAGACGCTGGGATCATGACCTGAGCTGAAACCAAGAGTCAGACACTCAACCAACTGAGCCACCCAGGCTCCCCAGTTTCCTTTTTTATAGACACATTATATTCAAAGTGTTCAACTCAGGAGTAGATTACTGAGTTTTAATGCTTATTTTATTTCTGTAAAATTGCCCCTTTGTTTTTTGCAACCAGTTATTGGTCATACTTGATTTACTATGATACAGAATTTTCAAATTTTTCTTTAAAAGTGATAATAAAAGAAGCAGTGGGCAAATACCAATAACATACAATTTATAATGTTAACTTGTACTTTTGAGCACACAATAGTGTACTTACCTTTTTAAGCCAATAAAGAGATGTGTGAAATGTTGAAGATCCAAAATTTTCTCCTGAAGATGGTGAAGGATATGGATGCGGTAAATTTAATCCCAAGTACAGAACAAATGGTTGAGTGTAATTACTTGCTTCCTTTCTTAACCAATTTACTGCTCTGTCTGTATTCTTCCAGTCCTTTTCCATTACTCTTACTTTAGTCTTTTTAGGGATAAGATTAACCATCGGTCTGCCTTCTTGTCTGAGTAAGAAAGCAACATCTCTTGTCCATGCTTCAACACGGTTGCTGAGGAGGCAAAAAACGTGTATTATAAGGTGCTAAAAAAGATTAAAAAAAAAACTGACTAAGCATAAATATAAGAAAGCAATATGGAAAACAGTTTTTAGACTCAGTCATGTAAATGTTCAGGCTCACTACATTAGATCTCATTAAGAGAGTTATTGAGACTTGCAAACACAAAATCCAGGGGGAAAAAAAATGACAAGAATCAAATATTCACCTATATGTCCTTTAAAACTAAGATAGATTATTTAGAAGGGTTATTTTTTCTTATAACAAGATATTTAATAATATAAAAAGTGTTTCAAGTTCCTAGTATTTCTCCTAAGTTTTCTGGCAATTTGTTTTTTTCTGTCAGAAGAAGAAAGAGAGGTTTTTATTTTTATTCCAGTGTAGTTAATATACAATGTTGCATTAGTTTCAGGTGTACAATGTAGTGATTCAACAATTCCACATATTACTTAGTGCTCATCAAGATAAGTGTACTCAAATCCTTCTCAGCTATTTCACCCAATCCCCACCATCTCCCCTCCGGTAAAAATCAGTTTTTTTCTCTATAGTTAAGATTCTGTTTTTTGATTTGTCTCTTTTTTTCTCCCTTTGTTTATTTGTTTCTTAAATTCCATATATGAGTGAAATCATATGCCGTTGTCTTCCTCTGACTGGCTTATTTTGCTTAGCATTATACTCTCTAGCTCCATCCATGTTGTTGCAAATGGCAAGATTTCATTCCTTTTTATGGCTGAATAATATTCCTGTGTGTGTGTGTGTGTGTGTGTGTGTGTGTGTGTGTGTGTGTATCACAGCTTCTTTATCCATTCATCTGTTGATGGACTTAGGTTGCTTCCATAATTTTGCTATTATAAATAATGCTGCAATAAGCAAAAGGGTGCATGTATCCCTTAGAATTAGTGTTTTTGTATTTTTGGGGTAAATACCCCAAAAATTATTGCGATTATTGGATCATAGGGTGGTTCTATTTTTAACTCTCTGAGGAACCTCCATATTGTCTTCCACAGTGGCTGCCCCAGTTTGCATTCCTATCAACAGTGCACCAGGGTTCCTATTTCTCCACATCCTCACCAACACTTGTTTCCTTTGATTTTAGCCATTCTGACAGGTGTGAGGTGATATCTCATTGTAGTTTTGATTTGCATTTTCCTGATGATCCGTGATGTTGAGCATCTTTTCATATATCTGTTAGTCTGTTCATGTCTTCTGCCCATTTTTAATTGGATTATTTGGTTTTTGGTCTTACAGATTTTCTACACTAACTCTTTACTGGATATGTCATTTACAAATATTTTCTTCCATTCAGTAGGTTGTTTTTGTTGGTTGTTACCTTTGCTGTGCAGAAGCTTTTTATTTTGGTGCAGTCCCAATAGTTTATTTTTGCTCTTGTTTCTCTTGTCTCAGATGTATCTAGAAAGATGTTCTTATGGCCAATGTCAGAGATATTACTGCCTGTGCTCTCTTCTAGGATTTTTATGGTTTCAGTCTCACATTTAAGTCTTTAATCCATTTTCAGTTTATTTTTTTTTTTGTACGGTGTAAGAAAGTGGTCCAGGTTCATTCTTTTGTAGGTAGCTGTCTAGTTTTCCCAACACCATTTATTGAAGAGACTGTCTTTTTCCCATTGCATACTCTTGCCTCCTCTGTTGAAGATTAATTGACCACATAATTGTGGGTTTATTTCTGGGCTTTCTATTCTGTTCTGTTGATCTATGTATCTGTTTTTGTGCCAGTATCATATTATTCTGATTATTACAGCTTTGTAATATAACTTTAAGTCTGGAATTGTGATACCTTCAGTTTTTTCTTTTTCAAGATTGCTTTGACTATTTGGGGTCTTTTGTGGTTCCATACAAATTTTTGGATTGTTCTAGGACTGTGAAAAATGCTGTTGGTATTTTTGATAGGGATTTCATTAAATCTGTAGATTGTTTTGGGTAGTATAGATGTTTTAACAATCTCTATTCTTCCAATCAAATGTCTTTCCATTTTATTGTATTGTCTTCAATTTCTTTCAGTCAGTGTTTACAGTTTTCAGAGTACAGGTCTTTCACCTCTTTGGTTAAGTTTATTCCTAAGTATTTTATTATTTTTGGTACAATTGCAAATGGGGTTGTTTTCTTCATTTCTCTTTCTGCTGCTTACTAGTGTATAGAAATGCAGTGAACTTCTTTTTTTTTAAGATTTTATTTATTTATTTGAGAGAGAGAATGAGATAGAGAGCATGAGAGGGGAGAGGGTCAGAGGGAGAAGCAGACTCCCTGCTGAGCAGGGAGCCCGATGTGGGACTCGATTCCGGGACTCCAGGATCATGACCTGGGCCGAAGGCAGTAGCTTAACCAACTGAGCCACCCACGCGCCCTGCAGTGAACTTCTGTACATTGATTTTGTGTCCTGCGGCCTTACTGAATTCATTTATCAGTGCTAGATTTTTAGTGCAGTCTTTTGGTTTTTCTATAAATAGTATCATGTCATCTGCAAATAGTGCAAGTTTTACTTCTTCCTTACCAATGTGGATGCCTTTTATTCCTTTCTCTTATCTGATTGCTGTGGCTAGAAATTCCAGCACTACTATGTTAAATAACAGTGGTGAGAGTGGACATCCCTGTCTGTTCTTTGACCATAGAGGAAAAGATCTCAATTTTTCAACATTGAGTATGATGTTCACTGTGGGTTTTTCACATAAGGTGTTTATTATGTTGTGATATGTTCCCTGTAAATCTACTTTGTTGAGAAGTTGTTTTTTTTCATTATGAATGGATGTTGTACTTTGTCAAATGCTTTTTCTGCCTCTATTGAAATGATCATATGGTTTTTATCCTTTCCCTTATTGATGTGATGTATCACATTGATTTGTTTATACTGAACCACGCTTGCATCCCAGGAATAAATCCCATTTGATCATGGTAAGTGATTTTTTTTTAATGTATTATTGGATTTGCTTTGCTAATATTTTGTTGAGGATTTTTGCATCTATGTTCAACAGAGATATTGGCCTGTAGTTATTTTTTTGTTGTTGTATCTTTATGTGGTTTTGGAATCAGGAAAATGCTGGCCTCATAGAATAAATTTGGAAATTTTCCTTCCTCTTCCATTTTTTGAAAAAAAGTTTGAGAATTGGTATTAACTCTTCTTTAAATATTTGGTAGAATTCACCTGTGAAGCTGTCTGGTCCTGGACTTTTGTTTGTTGGGAGTTTTTTGATTATTGATTCAATTTCATTGCTGGTGATCGGTCTGTTCAAATTTTCTATTTCTTCCTGTTTCAGTTTTGGTAGGTTATATGTTTCTAATTTACCCATTTCTTCTAGATTGCCCAGTTTGTTGGCATATAAGTTTCATAATATTTTCTTACAATCCTTTGCATTTTTGTGATGTTGGTTATTTCTCTTTTGTTTCTGATTTTGTTTGAGTCTTCTCTCTCTCTCTTTTGATGAGTCTGGCTAGAGTTTATCAATTTTATTGATCTTTTCAAAGAACTGGCTCCTGGTATCATTGATCTATTGTTTTTTTTTACTTTCTATATCATTTATTTCTGCTCTAATCTTTATTAGTTCCTTCCTTCTGCTGGTTTTGGGTTTTGTTTGTTCTTGTTTTTCTAGCTCCTTTAGATGGAAGGTCAAGTTACTTGATATTTTTCTTGCTTCTTGAGGTAGGCCTGAATTGCTATAAACTTCTTAGAACTGCTTTTCCTGCATCACAAAGTATTTGGACTGTTGTGTTTTCATTTTCATTTGTCTCCATCTATTTTTTTATGTCTTCTTTGATTTCTTGGTTGACCCATTCATTGTTTAGTAGCATGTTTTTTAAATCTCCATCAATTTGTGCTCTTTCCAGATTTTTTCTTGTGGTTGACTTCTAGTTTCATTGCAGTATGGTCAGAAAAGATGCGTTGTATAACTTCAATCTTTTTGAAATTATCAAGATTATTTTTTGACCTAATAAGTTATCTATTCTGGTGAATGTTCCTTGTACACTTGAAAAGAATGTGTATTCTGCTGTTTGAGGATGGAATGTCTGAATATATGTCTTAAATCCATCTGGCCCAGTGTGTCATCCAAAGCCACTGTTTCCTTGTTGATTATCTGTTTAGATGATCTGTTCATTGATATAAGTGGGGTGTTAAAGTCTTCTATTATTGTATTGCTATTGATTAGTATTGTATTACTTATATTTGTTATTAACTGTTTTATATATTTGAGTGCTCCCATGTTGGGTGCATAAATATTTACAATTATTATGTCTTTTTGTTGGATTGTCCTCTTAACGATTATATAGTATCCTTCTGTGTCTCTTGTTACAGTTTTTGTTTTAAAGTCAATTTTGTCTGATATAAATATTGCTACCCTGACTTTCTTTTGACACCCATTTGCATGATAAATGTTTCTCCATCCCCTCACTTTCAATCTGCATATGTCTTTTTTTTTTTTAAAGATTTTATTTATTTGAGAGAGAGTGAGTGAGAGAGCACAAGCAGAGGGAGTGACAGTGGGAGAGGAAGAAGCAGACTCCCAGCTGAGCAAGGAGCCCAATGCAGGGCTCGATCCCGGGACCCTGGGATCATGACCTGAGCCAAAGGCAGACACTTAACTGTCTGAGCCACCCAGGTGTGCCTGCATGTGTCTTTAGGTCTGAAGCTTGTTTCTTGTAAGCAGCATATAGATGGGTCTTGTTTTTTTTTTTAATCCATTCCATCACCCAGGGTCTTTTGATTGGAGAATTTAGTCCATTTACGGTCAAAGTAATTATTGTTAGGTATGTATTTATTGCCATTTTATTTTTTTTGTTGTTTTTTTGTGTTTATGGATCTTCTCTGTTCCTTTCTTCCCTTGCTTTCTTTTCTCACCGTAAGTTGGCTTTCTTTAGTGATTTACTTGGATTCCTTTCTCTCTGTTTTTTGCATGTCACTGTTTTTTGGTTTGTGGTTGCTATTAGGTTTGTTTCTAACATCTTCTGCACATAGCAGTCTACCTAAGGTTGATGGTTGCTTAAGTTTTGTTTTGTTCTGTTTTTAGAGTCTGTGTTGGGGGGGTAGGGGCAGAGGGAGAAGGAGAGAGAGAATCTTAAGCAGGCTCCGTGCCCAGCCTAATGCAGGGCTCAAGCTCATGACACTGAGATCACGGCCTAAGTTGAAACTGAGTTGGATGCTTAATTGACTGAGCCACACAGGTGACCCAATGGTCGCTTGTTTGAACCCAATTTTTACTCCTCTCTTCTCCATCTTTTAAGTACATGGTATCATATTTTACTTCCACTTGTGAGTCCCTTGATGGAGTTTTACAGATATACTTACTTTTACTACTTTTGTGTTTCCTACTTTCCTTACTCTTACTGTCTTTTCCACTCACAGTCCCCTTTAACATTTCTTGTAGGGTTGGGTTAGTGGTCATGAACTCCTTTAATTTTTGTTTGTCTGGGAAACTCTTTATCTCTCCTTCTAATCTCAATGAAGTTGTGTGGGTGGTTCTCTTCCGCAGGGCGTGTGCAGCCATTGTGGAGACTGAGGCCTGCCTGGGCTACTCTGTAAAGTGTGTGCCAGTGGGGGTGCAGTTTTAACAGGGTGTGTGTGTGTTCTCTGTGGGAGCTGACAAGCTGCTGTCACCAGGACCCAGATGGTGTTAAGGGCAGAGTTGGGAGATACAGTGTTGGCAAGGTTTGCACTGGTTATCTGGGGGAGGGGACCCCCAGTGCTGTGACGGAGTCAGGCCCAGCTGGAGAGGGAGGGGCATGGTGTAAGCAAGTTAAGTGGTGGATGTTTATGCCACACTGGTTTCCACAGGTGGCTGTGTGTTTATGTTGGGGGGTGGGGGAGCGAAATGGTGCCTGCCAGCTCCTTTGTTCCTGGAGAAGTCCCTCACAGAACTCTGAGTTTAGTAAATAACTCTCTCTCCTGTATGCTCGAAGTGCTTTTGTAAATGCTGCTTCTGTGCTGTCTCTCCTCAGGCTGTTTCTCTTGCTTTCTTTTTAAGGGCAGGGACTTGGCTTCCCGTTACCCTGGAGGCTATCCCAGCATGGAACCTGCTGATTTTTAAAGCTCTGTGCTTTAAGACCTGCTGGTTCCAAGAATTCGTGAAATTTGGCCCCGTGTATTTTCAAAGAGCCAGATGCTGTGGGGACCTGTTTTCTCTCTGCAGGCACCCTGGTGTGCTAGTCTCTCACCCCTCTCCATGCCCACTGCTTCCTGCCTCCAGTGGCCAGACCCGCAGGGCTTAGCTCCCCACTACATCTCTGCCTTTCCTACCCTCTTCAGTGTGGCCTCTCCTCTACATTTAGTTGTGGAGTTTGTTCTGCCAGTCTTTGGGTCGTTTTCTGGGTTATTTACATTGATGTGAGTATTACTGGCAGTAAGCACAAACATACAATGTATAGTTTCCTATATGCCAGCATTTCTCAAAGTGTGGCCCAAGGATCTCTGGAAGGTCCCTGAGAGGCTTTCAGGGGGTCCATGAGGTCAAAACTATTGTCATATTAGTAAGATGTTACACACTCAATCTCACATGAGTGAACAAAGGGACACAAAATTACCATATTTCTGATAAAGGCATTCACAATAGGATAAACCCTATCCTACCTCTACCTGAAGTCTGGTTCTTTATATTCTTGCTACTGGACGTGGTCTGTGGACCAACAGCATCAGCATCACCTGGAAGCTTGTGATACAGAGCAGAATCTCAGGTCCCATCCCAGACCCACTGAATAAGAAAGGGTATTTAACATAATGCCCAGGTGTTCTGTATGCATATTAAAGTCTGAGATGCATTGTTCTACATTACATAACAATCTAAGAATTCTTTTATGCAGAAACTTCTAAATTTTTAGATAGGATCACCAAAATAGTATCTTCAGTAGCCCATAAATGGGTTACGTTGGTTCAGTGCCAGAAAACAAGTTGATGGCCAAATGCACTACCAAACAATCAGCAGTCTGATTAATTCTTTTTAATAATAAAATATCCTCCTAATATAAATGAAAAAACTCCTACCTAACACATTACCAACTAATTAATGCATAAATTTGCATATATGCCATTGCTGTGTGGGTTTTCTGTGCCAATATGCCAAATTCTGCTGCAGCATTGTTCAGTGAGCAGAAAGCACAGGATTAATTAACATAGTAGCGATCTCTTCTGAAAAAATATGGCACATTACAATTGATCACATGACCATTTTCTTTCAAGATGAATTCTGAGGTTAGACTTAACCTGCAGCTTCCTAAGATAATTAACTCTCAGTCTTCAAGAGTTTTGTGGATATTTCTTTTTCTCTCTCTCTCACACATACACAATTATTGTTTCTGATGGGATTTAAATAGCTAGATGTATCTCAGATAAGTCTCCTGAATGAAAATGTTACAAATCTGAATAATGTACCTTGCAAATTCTGGTATCAGCCTAACATATTCTATAAAAGAAAAAAAGAAATCCATATTCCTTTCCATTAAATACTCTTCCCTCAATGTTGTGAGAAATACATATACCATTTTTTAAAGAACTTGTAAGGCTGTCACCTATCTTCCTCACATATATGGACACTCAAGAAACAGTCTGTTTTAGTGGAAAGAATAAACTCTAGCAAATTTAAGTTGGAACATTCCTTTTCAACATACATGATTTAAATGCTGAATATATGCATGCTTTCTCATTGATTAATTTTATTAATTCCAACCATTTTTTTGATGAAATTAAAGTGGCCAGTGTTTCTTATTCCTTTTTTTACATTCATAGAGCTATTTGTAAATAAGATAAAAATCATGGATTTTCAGTAAATGATATAATTTTCACTAAATGATATAATTCATTATTCATACTTGTGTAAAATATTAATTTAATAATGTTAACATAATGCTTTATATTTTAAATATTTCATAATTAGTTTTTGTTATAAATATATTTTTTATATAATAATATTAAATGCATAGTAAATAAATTCTCTTTTTCATGGCTAACTACAATAGAATGTAGGCAATACAAGAGCCACCTGGAGGATGGACATACTTAGAGGAACAAAGGAAAACTCGGAATGGATGGCAAATTAGATCAATCAAAAAATTACATGAATGAGGGACGCTTGGGTGGCTCAGTCGGTTAAGCATCTACCTTCGCCTCAGGTCGTGATCCCAGGGTCCTGGGATCGAGCCCCGCATCGGACTCCCTGCTCAACGGGAAGCCTGCTTCTCCCTCTCTCTCTGACGCTCCCCCTGCTTGTGCTCTCTTGCTCTCTCTTTCTGACAAAAATAATAAATAAAATTAAAAAAAATTACAGGAACTCAAAAAGTTCATGTAAAATAATCATGGGACTTGACCAGAAAGCAAAAAATCTGTTCAAGGGTGGAAAGAATAAAACATAACCATTCCCAAGTTGTTACTGCTATTTTTTTTTTTTTAACAGAACAAAAACTTTGTCGAGAATCTCAAATTCAGCTTACCAGATGAAGCATGCAGGGTTTTTTTTGCCAGCTGCCTGAACCTATTACTGAAGTCCTTCTCACATATGAAAGCTTTACTTTCATTGCTTCCCTACAGGAATTCTGGTTTAGCCAATGTTCTCCAAAAGGTTTGTACTCTCCTACTTGGATGCCTTTGTTTAGAAGTTTCTCCTTCCTGTCCATTTTAGCCTAGTAATGTTCTACTTCTTTGAAAGCTTATCAAATCTAAAATGCTATTAAAACTATATATACTATTTAAAAATATATATGTATGTATATATATATACACACACACACTATTAAGAAAAATACTGCCAATTAGACTATAACAGAATTTTGTAATCTCAGTAGTAAGATACATTGCAATTTCAGAGATATCTTAAATTGTGAAAAAGAAAGAAGTGCCACCTTAGAATAAATTAAATACAGCCTTTACTCCCATCTCCTGAAAAAAAATCTGGATGTGATCACTTCCTTCTTTAAACAGAATTAAATATATTTTATCCTGTACTGTAGTTATCTAGACTTATTTTTTTTTAACCTTTTTAAAACCATACGTCTCTTCAGCTAGGTCATATCTGGCTAATGCTAATGTTAATTTGAAAAGTTAAATCTCCCTATTATTAGATAGCTTCAGACTCGTCTCAAATAGATTGAGATAAATTTCCACAAATGGCTAACACTGGCCAAAGTAGGAGATATAAACTTCCTTATAGGCAGCTAAACCCTAATACATTAAAGTTTAGTAATTAAATGGGAAAAAATCCAATAATAGTAATGAGAGTGTAGGCTAAGAGCGATCCACCGATGTCTCAAGAAACTGATCTAGGAATTATGGTAGACAGCATTCTGAAGATAGCCCCAGGGGCTGCTTCAGCCAAGAATTGTCTAGTCATCAGAAGTGAGGGTTCTGGAATAACTAAAACAACAGCAGACTCTTTCCTTATCCTAAATTATCTGAGAATGCACCCAGAATAATGCAAGCTGTTCTAGATACTGAATTTCATTAAAGATAGTAAGACGATGATAGTGGTGTGGGTTCCACAAAATCTTCTAAACTGACCAAAGGAATGGATGCCTTTCTCCATTATAAGGAAAAGAACAAAATAAACTCCTCTTTGGTATGGAGAAAACCAATCTAAAGGTATTTATGATCTTAGATCATAAAATAATGGTGGATATGCATGAGATATACACATACCACTAGGATACAGAATTGAAAGGGACTGAGAGGGGGCTCTATGGTTGCTAATCTGAGTTCTGTCCCTTCCTTCTTAGTTACTCTGATTCTATTGAGAATCCAGACTGTGCTTCCAGTCTGGAGGCCTGACGGGGCCAGGAAGAGCGCTGTAGGCAGCTCGTGGTTTGCTTCACTTTGCTGTTTGCCAAGAGGTTCAAGCTGAAGAAATCCCCAGAGCAATTCTCTTATTTTGGAAGTAGGCCTTTATTTTTCATTTGTTTCAGAGGAGTGAAAATTGCCTAGTGTGACCTGGCTTCAGAAAAACATGAAGTTACATGAACTGGGAACATAGATAAATTTCAGTGGAAGTAGGATGACAGAGGATTTGACTTTAGGTTTTTAACTTTTAGCTAGGAAAGAGAAGACAACAGCTTATTTAAATTGGCTTCTGATGCCACTAGAATGTAAGTTCCCTGAGTTTAGACATTTTTGTGTTTTGATCACTCCTGTAGTCCCATCGTTTAAAAATAGTGTCTGGTACATAGCGGTTGGCTCCATTAAATATTGGCTGAATAAAATACATTGGACTATACTTTTGTAACTTAAATAAGGATCATCTTTAGTCTTAGTATTTTTAAGGAATATTACTTAATACTCAATTTCTTTATTAAATTGTGATCTTAGAAATCTAGTTTTTAAAATGTCTATATAAAATGTCTCCTAATTCTACACACTTCCAAACTAACACGCTCTTTGGTTTTGTTGATTTAGAAATATTTAGGATATTTAGTTTAGATGTTTTCTCAATCTCTGCACTATTGACATTTTAGGCTTGATAATTCTTTGCTGCAGGGTGGAGGCAGATGGTGGCGGGGAAGGGTGGCGTTCTGTGCATTGTAGACTGTTTAGCAGCAACCTGGCATCTACCCTCTGGATGTCAGCAGCATCCCCCCAGTCCTTGTCAGATGTCTTGGGGTGGGGGGGGTCTTATCAAAATTGCCCTTGGTTGAGAACCACTGTTTTCGATATTGCATATATATTAGCAAAACAGTTTTATCTGATTGTAAAAATTACCAAAATACCCTATGAATTAAATACAAATGTTTCCTTTCAGCTGCTAATAAGATATGGCAAATTTGAACCTAATCAAACCTATTATAACACCTACAATGTGAAGGGGGTAAAGTAGATACATAACTTGCCCAAAGACTGATAGTTAGTAAATAGAATCGTAATGAGTACTACCACCACTACTTGTTTAACAATTGTCTGGAATAAACAAGTGTGTAGCCCTTAAGGATCCCAGTGTAGTGCAGTATATTATACAAATAAGGGACACATAGCTGGACTAGTGTTCTTAAACTGATACAAGAAGAAAGTATTACTTGAGACCTAAAAAAGACAGATGGAGTATTATTGTATAAGCTAAAGAAACTTGTAATTCTGGCTGAAAATACAAACAGGTTCAAAAATGGCCAATTTCAGTGGAAAAGGTAGAAGAGTTATAAAAACAACTTCTGACTTTGAGAGTCAGTCTATCAAAATACTCAATACCCCTAGTAAGTTTGATATTAAGATACATTTTTTCCTGAGACCCATTTTTCAAATTGCAGAGAAAAATCTAAAAGATAATGTACCAAAATGCATATAACCTCTCCAGATATGCAATTAGTAGCAAACTTGACCTATTTGTCAGCTAAATGACTGTGTGGGTACATACAGCACTAATACAAACAGTCCTGAGAGCTTATTTCAATTTCTTAAGCTCTGGTGAGATAGGAAAATTAGCCATAAGCAGTTATTATACTGACAATCATCTTTGATGTCCCAAATGTCAACATTTAAGTGGCTTTTCTCCTTTTACTGATTTTAAACCATAGGTTAAACAGAACATCAATGTTTATCAAATAATAAGCTATAGCTAGATCAATGTAACTTCCTATCCCATTCATTCAGACATTTAATTCTGTGCCTACAATGCACTGGCACAATATTGGCGATGGGAATAAAGCAATGAAAAAGAGAAACAGGGTCCTTATTCCTGAGAAATAAAATTCAGATCAGATTTTAACCATGTCATACACAGAATGATAGTTACAGGGAGTATGAGCTGTTCAACCTTCGATTCTTTTTCCTACTTGATTGGCTGAGCAAAGTGAGAAAATAGGATAATAGTATAGGACAGGGTAATAGTATAGGACAGGGTACTAGCATAGGACAGGGTAATAGTACAGGACAGGGTACTAGTACAGGACAGGGTACTAGTACAGGACAGGGTACTAGTA
>NW_027397065.1:12425083-12626206 GCF_003265705.2 Callorhinus ursinus | reverse complement strand
GGGTAATAGCAGAGGACAGGGTAATAACAGAGGACAGGGTAATAGCATAGGACAGGGTAATAGCAGAGGACAGGGTAATAGCAGAGGACAGGGTAATAGTAGAGAACAGGGTAATAGGAATAGTTACATTTTACTCTGGATTAAACTTACTTTCTAAAAAGTAGAAGAATTTTAAAGAGAATTTGTGAAATTACATGAAATAATTAGCAGTGCAACACACTTTAGGAAATAAAGGGTTTTGGGCGCCTGGGTGGCTCAGTCGGTTAAGCATCTGACTCTATTTCTGCTCAGGTCATGATCTCAGGGTCAGGACATCGAGCCCTGCGTCAGGTTCCCTTCTGGGGGTGGAGTCTGCTTAAGATTCTCTGGCTCCCTCTCCCTCTGTCCCTCTCTCCCTAAAAAAAAAAAAAAGAAAATGAAAGGGTTATGTAAATATTAAACTATAATTCTGATTAAGCCGTTTTTACAATAATAATTTTCCCCTTGATTAAATGCTTATTCTTTGCCAGGCATTGTTAAGTACTTCTTATTATTTAATCTTTTTTATTAACTCATTTAAAACTCCTAAACATCCAATGATGTGGGTATTATTTTTAAGATTTTTTTTTAAAATTTTAAGTAATCTCTATACCCAACATGGGGCTCAAACTCACAACCCCCAGATCAAGAGTCACATGCTCCACTGACTGAGCCAGCCAGGCACCCCGAGGTGGGTATGATTAATTCCAGTTTTCCGATGAGAACATTGACACAGAAGTCAAGTAACTTGCCCAAGGTCACAAGGATGGTAAGCAGGGAAGCTGGGCATTTAACAGTTCTGATGGACTCAGAGCCTCTGCTCCTTCTACCATGTTTACTCTGCTTCCACCCTTTTCTTCTCCTGCATTCCTAGGCAGAATGGGGGAAGAGCTTTTTGCACAAGACTAGCTTGTGCAGCGGTGCAGAGCTAGTGAAAAGCATGTGACATAAATGAAAGAGCAAGTGCATACTGACGGGGAGAGAGTGATATGAAATGAGACAGGAGGTATGCAGGGACTAGATAATGTAGGGTCTTATAAACCATGTTGTGGGCTGGGGATTTTAGCCTACCTACAGAGGGAAAAAAAACAGAACACTGAAATATTTTAAGCAGGTCAGGTACTTGATCAGATGAATATTAAATATTAAAAGATCACTCTGTCTGCCTATAGAAAGTGGATCAGATAGAAGAAAAGTTAGGAACTACTTCAGTATGTTAGACAGGAGCGGCTTTGGTGGAGGTGGTAAGTGAATAAAAAGGATAGAGAATTTAGAAGTAGAACTGACAACCTCTGGGGTTGGATTAGACGGCAGAGACAGGGAGAAGATGTGAAGGTCCCTTCTGGGTTTGCAGGATTGATTTCTTCTAGATTTTGGAAGACAGAAGAGGAAAGAAATTTAACGTTACCCAGAAAAGCAAGACTAATATCCAGATTATTCTAGATTATTTTAGTATCTGTTCACCCAAAATTCATTCTGTTAGTTTCCTAGGACTGTAGTAACAAATTACTGAAAACAGGATGGCTTAAAACAAGAGAAATTTATTCTCTCATGGTTCTAGAGACTAGAAATCGGAAATGAAGGTATTGGCTGGGCCATGCTCCCTCTGAAGGCTCTCGGGAAGAATTCTTCTTTTTTTCCTGGCTTCTGACATTTTTTGGCTTGTAGCCGTGATCACTCCAATCTCTGCTTCTGTCCTCACACTGCCTTCTCTGCGTGTCTGTGTCCTTTCTAAAGAGACCTCTAGTATTCAGATTTAGGACTCACTTTAAATTTGGCATGACTTCATCTTGAACCCTTAACTGACTGCATCTGTAAAAAGGATCTGTTTCCAAATAAGGTCACATTCTGTAGTTCCAGGTGGACATGAAGTTCTGGGGAACACTATTCATTTCACTACATTCACTGTTATTTTTATTCAATTTATTTTTCTGGTTCTTACCATAATCATTAGCATCATCATCATCACTACTACCACTGTCCTAACCCTAAATTACCACCTGTAGGCAAGAGGTACTGCTCTAAGGCTTTAATATGTATTTGTGACAGGAGTCCTGAGTGTTGGGAGACTCCAAGAGCATACCCAAGTTCACTAGGAGAACTCGTGGGACTCAGCATTGTACTCAGTACATCAGTACTCAGTACATTGTCATCAGTACTCAGTTGTACACATGGCTATGATTATAGTGAAAGGACAGAAAGCAAAATCAGCAAAGGGAACGGTATTTAGGATGAGTCCACAGCAAACCATTTTCAAGTTGCCAACTGGAGACACAAAGGGCACTTAATTCATCTAGCATCAAACATGACAATACACGTGAAGAATTGTGTATTAGGGAAGCTCATCAGTACCCAAGTTGTTACTGGGGGTTGATCATGCAGACGCCCTCTACCTGCCACATACCAAAATCCCAGACTTTCAGAGGGAAAGCAGGTGTTCAGCATAAACCACACTGTACATTCTAGCTATAGAATAAGTCACTTTTATCAGGGAATACATGGAACACTCCTGATGTTCAAGTTACTAGATATAAGCCAAGGGCCAATCTTGAAAGCAGGCCTTTCTAAGGAGACCTGCTATGTGTGAGCTTTTTTCCTGCAGATCTCATTCCATTTAATCCTCACAACAAAGAAATTAGAGGTCAGTAGTAAATAGAGAAACTAAAATTCACAAGTAGGTATTCTGATTCCAGATCTCTGCTCTTAACCACTATGCTCAGCTGCCTGGTTTTTGAGGACTTAGTAAAATGAAAAAAAAAAAAAGTTATAGTAGACTGAAAGAAGATAACTGACAAAAGCAAGCAGACAGAAGATTATGGTCTTTAAAAAATATAAACTGTATTCAGTACCTAGTAGATATTGTATAACAAAACTCAAAATAAAATTTGAAGTAAACAATTTTATAGGCCTTTAATTTTTAAGAAAAACAAAAATTACCAGCATATTAGCAATCTTAATATCTTAAGAAGATTAAAGAAAGGTGAAGTTTTAGCCAAATTAACACAATTGAGGGATTAAGAGCTTTACTTTCACCTTTGTGCAGAAATAACAAAAGTCAAAAAAGAGTACAGGTATGTGCTACAGCAGAGGGTACCATATTCGCATTATTTTTGTTTTACTATTTTACCTAATGGAGTGATGTCCTGAAGTGTAGTCCAGTTTTCCAAATTTTTGTGTTCGGTAGCCATGCTTCTCCATGATATCCATCCACGTTGTATAATTTGGATCTAGGCCCTTAAAGTTATTCCAAGATTCTGTTAAGTGAGTGAAGAGGCCACTCCACATTGCTGGGGGTGGGGGGAGAAACTGGGATTAGTGTAAAGCTTATCGATTTGTTTTAACTATGAAGACAATTACAGCAAGAGAAAGAATCTACTAGTTTAGAACTCATGCTCTGGAGTAAGACATAACCTGCATTAGGTGCTTTACCTAACATTTCTGATTGTTATCTCGTGTTATCAAGGGGAAAACTCGGCAAGGAGTTACTATTTCCATTTCACAGGTGAGTCTTCAAGGCTTACAGGTTAAGTTGTTTATAAATACAGCTGGAATTATGTATAAAGCCTGTTGGACTCTAGAGTCTTCTTTCAATCATAAAAATCATCACTAAGTATTTATTTATTTACCAGGTCAGTCAAGTGAAGTAAAGATCTTTTTCCAACATCTTTAAGGATGTTGTCCTTGTACTGGCTTTCCACAAAAAATTTAAGTGTACTACACCTTTGCTGTTGTTTTCTACAAGTATGATTGTATCCAATAAATCTTTCTTCATGTATTAACAGACCCAAAAGGAGAAATAGGCAGCAATACTATAATAGTAGGGAACTTCAATACCCCAGATTCAACAATGGATAGATCATCCAGACACAAAATCAATAAAGTAACACTGAACTTAAAAACTACATGTTAGACCAGAGCGACTTAACAGACATTTACAGAACATTCCATCTAAAAGCAACAGAATATACACTCTTCTTAAGTGCACATGGAACAATCTCTAAGACAGATCATACAAGTCCTAATAAATTTAAGAAGCTGAAACATCAAGTATCTTTTCTGACCACAAAGATATGAAACTGGAAGTCATTCACAAGAACTAGAAAATTCACAAATATGTGGAGATTAAACAACATGGTACAGAACATCAATGGGTCAAAGCAGAAATCAAACGAGAAAGAAAAAAAGTCTTGAGACAAATGAAAACAGAAGTTTAACATACTAAAACTAATGGCATGCAGAAAAAGTGGTTCTAAGGGCTAAGTTCATAGAGTTAAATGCGTACATCAAGAAAAAAGAGCTCAAATAACAACCTAACTTTACATCTTTTTTTTTTAAGATTTTTTAAATTTATCTGTCAGAGAGAGAGTGCACAAGTAGGGGGAGTGGCAGGCAGAGGGAGAAGCAGATTCCCCGCTGAGCAAGGAGCCTGATGAGGGACTCGATCCCAGGACCCTGGGATCATGACCTGAGCTGAAGTCAGATGCTTAACCGACTGAGCCACCCAGGCATCCCCTAACTTTACATCTTTAAGAACTAGAAAAAGAACAAACTAAACCCAAAGTTAGGAGAAGAAAGGAAATAACAAAGATTAGAGTGAAGATAAATAGAGACTTAAAATAGAAAGGATCAATAAAACTAAGAGCTGTTTTTTTTTTAAAAGATAAAGAGACAGTGGCTGGTGATGGGTATTAAAGAGGGCACGTATTGAATGGAGCCCTGGATGTTATATGCAAACAATGAATCATAGAACATTACCTCTAAATAAATAAATAAATAAATAAATAAATAAATAACTAGGAAAATAAAAAAGATAAAGAGACAAACATTTAGCTAGACTTACCAAGAAAAGAGATGATTCAAAAATCAGAAATGAAAGAGTAGTTACAATTGATAGCACAGAAATACAAAGAATTTTAAGACTACTATGAACAGTTATATGCCAAGAAATTGGAAGACCTAGAGGTGGATATATTCCTAGAAGTATACAACCTACCAAGACTGAATCATGAAGAAACAGAAAATCCAACAGACCAATTATAAGTAAGGAGATTGAATCAGTATTCAAATACCTCCCAAGAAAGAAAAGCCCAGGACCAGAAAGTTTTACTGGTGAATTCTACCAAACATTTATAGAAGAATTAATACCAATCCCTCTCTCCAAACTCTTCTAAAAAATAGAAGAGGAGGAAACACTTCCTTAAGATCAGGAACAAGACCAGGGTGCCCACTCTCACAATTCTTACTTAACATAGTAGTAGAAGTCCTGTATAGAGCAAGTAGGCAAGAAGAAGAAATTAAAGGTATCCAAATTAGAAAGAAAGAAAACTGTCTCTATTTGCAGATGACGTATATAGAAAACCCTAAAGATTTCACCAAGAAACTGTTGGAACTAATCAATGCATTTAGTAAAGTTGCAGGATATAAAATCAATATATAAAAATCAGTGCATTCCTATATATATTAAGAACAAACTATCAGAGAAATTAAGAATAGAATCCCATTTATAATTTCATCAAAAAGAATAAATTACCTAGAAAAAATTTAACCAAGGAGGGGAAAGATCTAAAAACTGTAAGACCCTGATAAGAGAAACTAAAGAAGATACAAATAAATGGAAAGATATTCTGTGTTCATGGATAGGAAGAATTGATATTGTTAAAATGTCCATACCACTCAAAGCAACCTACAGATTCAATGAAATCCTTATCAAAATTCCAATGGCATTTTCCCCCAAAATAGAACAAACAATCCTAAAATTTGTATGGAAACATATAAGACCCCAAATAACCAAAGCATTCTTGAGAAAGAATAAAATGGGAGGCATCACGCTTCATGATTTCAAACTATATTACAAAACTATAACCACCAAAATAGCATGGTTTTTGGCATAAAAGCAGACACATACTTCGATGAAACAAAAGAGCCCAGAAATGAATTCATGCATATATGGTCAATTAATGTAAAACAAAGGAGCCAAGAATATATAATGGGGAAAGGACAGGCTCTTCAATAACTGGTGTTGTGAAAACTGGACCCTTATCTTATACCCTACATGAAAATCAACTCAAAATGGATTTAAACACTGAACATGAGACCTGAAACCATGAAACTACTAAAAGAAAACAGGGGGTAAGCTCCTTGATACCAGACGTGACAATATTTTTTTTGTATTTGACTCTAAAAGCAAAGGCAAAACAAGTAAAATCAATAAGAAGACCTACATTGAACTTGAAAACTTCTGCACAGCAAAGGAAACCATCAATAAAATGCAAAAGCAATCTATGGATTGGGGGAAACTATTTGCAAATCATCTATTTGATAATTAATCTCCAAAATATACAAAGAACTCCTACAAAAAAAATCTGATTAAAAAATGGGCAGAGGAACTGAATAGATATTTTTCCAAAGACATAGAAATGGTCAAATGGCTACATGAAAAGATGCTCAGTATCACTAATTATCAGGAAAATGCAAATCAAGGCCACAGTGAGCTATTACCTCACTCATGTTAGAATGACTGTCAAAAAGACAAGAGATAGTAAGTTGTGGTGAAGATGTGGAGAAAAGATAACCTTTGTGCAATCTTTTTGGAAATGTAAATTGATGAGGCCATTGTGGAAACCAGTATGGAGGTTTTTCAAAAAACCAGAACTAGAACTGTCATACAGTCCAGCAATCCCACTTCTAGCTATATCTGAAGGAAACAAATTATTATCTCAAAGAGATCTCTGCATCCCCATGTTCACTGCAGCATTATTTACAATATAGCCAAGACATGGAAGCAGCCTAATTGTCCATTGATAGATGAATGGATAAATAAATGTGATTTTATATATATATATATATATAAAATATATATATATAGCACATATATATACATACATATATATCTCACACATACATACATATTTTTTACATAGAGAAATATTATTAGTCATGAAAAAGGAAACCCTGTCTTTTTTGACAACATGGATGGACCTTGTGGGCATTATGTTAAGAGAAAGAAGTCAGAAAAATAAGTAGTGTATGATCTTAACATATTTGTGGAATCTAGAAAAATGGAACTCATAGAAACATAAAAGACTGTGATTGTCAGAAGTGGGGGTTGGGAGGTGGCAAAAATGGGTGAAGGTGGTAAAAATGTACAAATTTCCAGTAATAAGTAAGTTCTGGGGATATAATGTATAGCATGGTGACTACAGTTAACAATACTGGATTATATATTTAAAAGTTGCTAAGGGAATAGATCTTAAAAGATCTCATCACAAGACAAATTTTTTAACTATGAAAGGTGATGGATATTAACTACACTTATCATTTCAAATATATACATATATGATGTCATTATATTGTACACCTAAATGAATACAATATTATATGTCAATTATCTTGATAAAACTCGGAAAAAAAATCCTTTTCCCTTTCCATTTCTGGGTACACACATAGTAGGGGTGAATAAGCTTTCTTTTTTTTTTTTTTTTAAAGATTTTATTTATTTACTTGAGATTGAGAGAGAGAGAGAGAGCAGGGTCAGAGGGAGAAGCAGACTCCCCGCTGAGCAGGGAGTCCGATGTGGGACTCGATCCCGGGACTCCAGGATCATGACCTGAGCCGAAGGCAGTCGCTTAACCAACTGAGCCACCCAGGCGCCCTGAATAAGCTTTCTTTTCTCATCTAACAAATTGTTTTCTTTTTGAGGAATGGGATGAGCCATTATATATTCTTGGCTCCTTTGTTTTGAGGCCTGGGTTTGAATCCCAATAATGCCAATTACTGAGTGGCCTTTGATAAGTTACTTAACCTTTTAGTACTTTTGTTTTTATATGCAAAATGGGGGTAGTAACAATATCTACTTTATGGACATGTTATTATTATATAAATTAAGACATGTAAGGCACTTAGAATATTGCCAGGCACAGGGTAAGAATGGAACAAACATCAGTTTGTATTACTATTATTCCTTCAAGAGTTCAAACTCTTAAAAATACAGTTCTCCTAGGAAAACCATCACTAACATTTTTGAAACATTTAGAATTTATTAATCATCTTTTTATTCATTATTTCATTTGATGTTGGGAACAACCCTGTGAGATAGATAGGGAATAGATATCTAACCCTGTAAGTAAGGAAAGTGAGCGACTTGCTTGGCCCATTGAGGATTAGAGTCGAGGACAACACCTCACCCTAGTCCACTGCTCATTCCACTTGCTCAATAGGGAATAAAAAACTAACACAACTGTTTTATTATCCCTGGGTCTTCATCGCTGAAATGTCATTTAGCATAGTGGGTTTTCTTTACTCACTGGCAATTACATAGGTGATTGCACAGGTGGTGCAGGGATTTGGGACTCAAATCACACAGATCATGTCACATATGTCCTAACAGAGGTGCTTTTTATGTATCCCAAGGCAAACAAATGGTAGAAAGGCAGAAAGGAAAACAACTCTGTCAGAGAACAGTTTATTTAAAAAATGGCATTTCTCCCTACTTCTCAATTATTCATGGATTAATACTGTTGACATTTTGCCATTAAAACTATGCCTGTTAAATTACTCTAATAAAAGTGCACAACTAGATTTGGGATAGAAGTGAATTGAGACTGAAGAGAAACAGATAAAGTCTGTAATCTGAAATAATATGGAAAAATTCAGAGTAACCTGACGTATGAAAATTCTAACTACTTTGTGGTAGGCTCTGAAGTCCCCTCCCAGTCCCTACTACGCTTACTGAAAATTTTCTTGAGGATACAACTCTTCTAGGAAATATGAGTATTTCCTCATTTGCTTGGATAGGCAAAAGATTCTTAGTTACCAATCATAAGGAAATGAAACAGTAACACATGAACTAAATACTACTTTGGATGATAAAAATCCCTACTCTTGAAAAATAAAGTAGAAATTCCAATAACCCCAATATATACCTTAAAATACGCATCACTTATATTAAAATTTTTTATTAGATGACAAATATAACTTACTATCGTACTTTTGGGTATAATCTTCTAAACTGTGAGAACATTTTTGTGTATGTGGCCACTTCCATTAATATTAAGCATGTTCTTACCTGCGCGTGATGGGCAACAGATCGGAGAGTTTGTGTAGGCATTCAGAAAGGAAGTGCCATGTGCTTTCATGAAGTTGATAAAAGGAAGTTTCACTACCTGACTTCCTGGATAAAATGTTAGCCTTCCATCCTGGAATAAAGAAATTTAATTAACACTGATTGCATTAGAAAAGAAGAAAATTATTTCCTTTAATTTTAACCATAAAATTTACAAGTAGCAAAAGACTTCAGTATGATCCTAAGGATCCTCAAAAGATAAAACAAGTATAGAGAGTGTTACCTATATCTGCCTCATAATATTAAGAATTTAGTGTTGTACTTGGATTCATCTGAATACAGTAAATAAACTAAAGGACTTTCTGGAAAGTTCTTTTGGGGCATGATGAACTGATGGAATATTTATTAAGCATTTACTATGTGCCAGGTACTGTGAAAGATCCGGAAATTCAGTGGTGAGAAAAACAGAGTCCCTGGCCCCTTGAAGCTTATAGTTTAGTGGGACAGACAAAAGTATACTGGAAAATAAAGCATTAATAATTACACATTGTGATATGTGCTTTGAAAAAAACCCTGAGATACAGAATAGCAAGGGAGACGTACTTTACATAGAGTGAACAGGGAAAGCTTCTTTGAGAAGTATGAGACCTAAAGGGTAAGAAAGGTCCAGCAGTTCTTTAGACTGGAAATAACTGAAGATGTCAGTGGCTGCTGGATAAATGAGCCTGAAGATTAGAAGAGGTGTTTGGGCTGGAAATATGCATTTTGGAACTGAAGAACTCTTCTTGGTAAAGAGCAAAGACAGAAAAAAGAGTATTTTAGGCCTGGAGTTATATCTATTCTATATTTTCAATATAATTATAAACAAAAATACAGTCTTAAAAATGAGTTAATCCAAATGTGGGATATACATAAACCTTTGATATGTCCGAGGTTTCCAAATGGATATATAAAGTAGGCTGTTGATTACAGAAAGGAATCTGGAGCTTGGAAAGTCTACCCTGGTGAAATAAACATGGGGGTCTTTAGCATATTCATGGTATTGAAAACTATGATATTGAAAGAAACCTTTCAGGCAGAGAATGAAAAGGGAGGAAGGAAAGGAATTCAAGGAGTCCCAAATAAGAGGAGAAGGTGTCAAGGGAAACTAAGAAAGAATGGCTAGCAAGGGAGGAAGATGATATGAGATGGAGCTCCATGAATGCTGAGAGAAAACAGTGTGTCAAGAAAGGTAATGTCAGCTGTGTTTGAGAGGCTACCTAAAATAAGGCCAGAAAATGCACATTGGCATTGGTGTTAGTTTCTGCTCTAAGTCTTATTATTTCCTACTTTCTGCTTGCTTTGCAGAAGCTTGTCTGGTCTTTTGATTTGTCTTTCCTGGCATTGAACCTTTCTCCCACTAGTGAGCTAGGGCAAGGGCGATTGGGGCTCTAAATTTATATATATATATGTATATATATATATATATACACACTATATATTTATCCTAATATGTATAAAATATAATATATATAAATATATATATGTTATATATATTTAGATAAAGCAACCAATCATGTTAATGTAGTTAGGAACCAAAATATTTGGTATAAAAGAGATAAAAAATCAAAGAATTAATAACCTTATAATTTAAATTTGAGCTGAAATTATCAACACGATCTCATTTTTTCTTTTTCTCATATATGTACTTTCTAGATCTGTCCATTGGAAAGGTCTAAACGCAATGAAAAACTGAAACACCTAGATTATAGTCTAAACACAAGATAGGACAGTAAATATACAAATTGGACATGGAAGTTAAACTGCTGAAGATTATTACGCATGGGTCAAAAGGACTCAGGAACAACCTGAAGGGTCTTTCACTAATCAAAGATGGGACATTTTGAACATCAGTAAGTATAATGAATGCAAAGAATTTAAACACAAATATATAAAAACCTATTTCATACTTTACTGAAAAAAAAACTAAAATATTTCAGTCATCTTTGGAAGTTTCTAGGATGCTTTCATGCACCACCCAAGTTCCATTTAGGAATGAAAGAATGCCTCTGCCAATGAGAGTTGCCTTGCCCAAAATCATGCCCCTTTCTGGGAGCAGCACACAACTAATGGCCATCCAACATGAGGGTATAAAGGCCTAGCCCCCTCACCCCAAATGGAAACAGTTCTGAAACATCATACTAATTTAAGAATTACCCATAAAGTCAGCTGGGGCTTCTACTGAGAAAGGAACAAAGCTCAACTTCTCTCTCTTTGCATAATCCTCCTTTTTTCCTTTCCCTTTGATCTCAGGAGCACTCCCTAAGAAACCTCTTTCATGTTAATCTCCAATACTGCTTGTTCCCTAAATTTAGAGAATCATAAAGATTACTTTGAATAATTTTCTCAACAAGTCCTATGAGCATATCCAGATTATGTAACTTTAATCATCATAGGTTAATCAATGAGAAAGGCAATAGAACATAGTGATTAAAAGCACTCTTTTGATGCAAACGTGCTTAACACCAACAATCTATGTGACCACAGTAACACCCAGTGATAAAGCTAGTATTGTAACTCATAACCGAACATTTGTCTAAGCACTAGTTTTTTAAATCACGGATAATACTAAAAGTTTCAGGTAATGTTGATACTAGTCTTCTTTTCGATGAGGCTTGGGAAAGTTCCAAAGACTGTTCAAGTTTGGGATTAAACAACAACACACCCACATAATTTCCTTGGAACATGGGGGAGTGGATCAAATTACATCAACTAACGCACCTAAATCAGCACTAACAGGATTATCAGATACGTGGGTAATAAAAATGTTAACTTTATTCACTTCTCACCCAAACATGAATTCCTGTAAACTTGAAGTGGGAAATAACCACTGGGAAGCTTAACACGCTTTTATGCAGATGCAGAATGTTATTTTTCCCCACAATAACTCAAACGGGGGTACGGAAAGTGCGTTAGTAGTGATAAAATTAGTGGGTCGAGGCCAGCATTAAAAAAAAAATGCAAAGGTGCTATCAGATACATTTTATTTACTCGATTGTTTTATATGTACGTGGTGTACGGGGTGTATATGGGGCCTCAAAATAAAATGCATTTCTTACTCTGCATCGGGGTAGAATATGTTTGAAAATCTCTCAGATTCTGCTCCCAAAAGCCTGCAGCACAGGAAAAGCTGTGAGCGGGTCGCTAGTCTGCAGCGGGACGCCCACTCTCTTGCCTCTCGGTACTTACGAAGGAGTCGCTCACGACTAGCACCACATTGGGTGCAACGGGCCAAACCCGAGCAGCTCCTCGCCTCTGTCCACCTGCCCCGGGGTCTGGTGCTGCCAGCGCCGGGACTGCGACAACCGACACCCAGAGCAGCAGCATTGCAGGGAGCGATTCAGAAACGCGGGGCACTCGGCCCTCCGCCTCCCTCTAGGAACGCCTCTGGCAAGAGGGCGGGGATCACGCAGTTCGGGTTTCTCCTAGCTCTTTACCCACAGAACTACAATTCCCAGCAGGCTAGGCGTAGGCACATGCGCAAATGGAGAACTCCCCTTTAGACCTTTTAAGCAAATACCGAGCGAACTAAAACCGCGGTCACTTTCAGTCACGTGAACGATGCCTGGTGATTGCGCATGCGCTCGGCCTCTAGCCTTGGCGTTTGGAGGAGAAGCATCTGTCCCAGGTGGGTTAGGGTCGCTGTCGCTTTTGCAGAAGTTGGAGCCAATACGCGATTGAAATGGCATCTACAGAGAGAAAGGGTCAGGGGCCAGGGCTGGTTATTTTGTACCGCGCAAGCATGGGCGAGTGTTAGGACCATGAACTGGGCAATGATGAGGTGGCAGCGCGTCTGTCACTTAAGTTAGATGGGGCGGTTCTTTGTGGGGCCTCTGGACCGTCTCAGGTGCGATGTAGATTCGTGGGCCTCCTCGAATACATTCCCCCAAAGAAATTTCTAGTCTGCCTCATCTTACTGCCAGTGCAGTAAGGATTTATCATGCTCCGGTGGCGTGAGGAACGGGGCCTAGTCAGTCAGTTTCATGTTCTAGATGGGGAAGAGCTTAGGTGCAGCCTGCCTTCAGAGTGCAAAGGAGAGAAATCGAACAGCCTCTTAAGGGAAGAAATAACTGAGCTGTGTGAGGAGTTCGATTAATTGACAGGTTCACAATATCATTGTTTTGCTGCAGAAAAATCACTGGTCTCACTTGACTGTTGAACTACTTTGGAGAATTCTGGAAGAAGCCGATTTCTGCCCCAGAGCCAAATTCTCATTTCATTATCATAATCTCAGATATATAACTTGTTCATCACGTTTGTCGTATGAATATTTTGACAGAAAAAGGAGGAGTTGCAGTACCTAACATAAAATCAACTCAATTTTAGTATTTTCTGTAATCCTTAGTTTGACCATTTTGCAGATAGGAAAACTGAGACTTGGACAGGTTAAATGATTTACCCAAGGTTACACAGGGAGCCAGTCTGAGCAGGATTTGAACTTTAGTAGTCTGCCCTCACTACAGTCCTCTGTCCCTAGTTAATCATAACATTTCATGACATTCATGAGCTTAAACTCTATTAGTGTAGACAAATTCTTAATCAAGAAGCATGCTAAAGCTCTTTGTGAGCATTCAAATATATGAACAATAGTTCCTGTCTGCAAGGAACTTAAACTCTAGGAAAACAAAGCTAACATATGTGAAACTGCAGCCTTATAGCATGGGAGATAATATAGGTAAGCTGCATCATAATCAGGTTATGTTTCAAAAATTTGAGTTAATTTGGAGTGTGGAAAGCATTTCACCATAGAAACATTGTTGCCTGACTTTTAGATTTGTAAAAAATATGTCCAACTTTATCTGTGATGTGGTACTATTTCTGTGAACTGTGTTTACTCTGGCTTTGTTTTCACAGGGCGTGTATTCTGAGTTCCCAGTCAGAATGACAGGAACACATCTTTTTTTCCTCTCTTTAACCTTGACAGTGTCAGTGGGAGCAGGTGCTGCAGTGAGTTGGAGCAAGATGGATATTTTAGGGCCCCAGAGACCTAGCACTGGAAGAATCTAAGGGGCTTCTAGTCCTACTACCCATCTGACATTCAATTTGTCCCAACATTCCTGCCAAGTGAATTGTCCAGTCTGTGCTTTTTTATCTCTAGTGATGGGAATGTACTAGTATTAGTAGCCCATTCCACATTTGCCATGTCTGATTATTAACAGTTCTTATTTTGAGCTGAAGTCAGTCTTCCTCTACTTTTAATCGTTCTTTGGTCCATTTCTCTTCATTTTTATGCAAGTAATCCTTTTCAGCAACCCTTTTTGCCTCTTTCTCCACCAATTTTTTTTTTTTTTGTCAAGACCTTCCCAATTTCCTTCAGCTAGTTATATAATTGCAAGTTTCTTCATTATTTTGGTCACTCTTTTCTGGACATAAAGCATTTTTGCTAATCAGTTACTATCTGAAAAGGTACTTTTGAGGGGTGTTCATGCCTGTGTATGTGTTGTATTGAGGGTAGGTGATCTATTACATGTATGTTTAAATCATCAGTTAAAGATTTGTATGTTAGAGATTGCTTGCTTTTGTGAAATACTTAACTGCAGTTTAGAAAGATTTTCAATTGAAAGGTCTTGGTATGGATTTTGGAAGGCAGCTATGCTCACCACTATACCACCAATGCAAAAGGTCTTGGTATAGATTTTGATTCTTTATAGTTCTTTTAACGTCCAGTATACCCACAGCACTAAATTCTGCCTTAGGAAAAGGAGGTTAAGTGTGAAGTTAGTGACTACGTGGAATAAATTCAGTATTGTCTTTACCATCTGTGATTCTGTGAATATTTGTTGATTATCTACAATGTACTAGACGCTGTAGGAAATAAGAGAGAATAATAGAAGTAGTCTTTGCTCCTAAGGAACTTCCAGTTTAGTTGTGGGAAACAAACACACTCACACCCCTGTAAATTTAATAACAGTATAAGAGACATCAAAAATATAGTTAATTTCCAAACATACAAAAACAAAACCCAGAATATCCCAAATTATACTTTGGAGAATGCTAATGTGCTTCAAAATGTTAATTGCTGTTCATTAAAATAAATGTTCTATAGTAACATAAGTTTTAGAAATGTTAGGTTAAACTGTCTTTGGGTCTTTAGGACTTTTCAGAGCCTTTAGTGTGCTAATATATATTTAGAATGACTTTAAAAGAGAGTGAGATATATAATGTATAGCATTCACAAAATTACTAGACCGTGTGTTAATACTTTTAAGCATGTTCCTATTCCTTGGAATACTTTTTGGAAATGTTGGTTTAGATTAAAAGTGTTAGAAGTTCACACTAGTGAGATTCATCTGAGAAGGCTTTATACTTGATGCTTGAATTTGGCCTTCAATTTACATGTACCGTTTGAGTAGATAGAAGCAGTGTCAACTGGCTGAATGAGAGAAGCAAAGATGTAAAGTGGAAAGTATTAGGAGATGGTGCAAAAAGTTATGTGAGCTGATACTCACAAAGAGATTCTTCCTTTCTCATTTTAGCAAACTGAAAATTCCTTTTGGCAGTGGGGAAACTAAATGTTTAGAGTAGACTTTGGGAGCTGAACAATCAGCCATTTATTGAGTACATATTACTCAATAGGTGTTGAATATGTAAGGAACTCCAAAGATAGAATACTTTTGTTTAGGGTTTTATTGACCTGGGAAACAGGGCATATCAATATAGCAATGGTAAAAAATGTCGATTAAGTTTGAATGAATAGCTCAACTAATAAATGTTTCAGTGGTTCAGAGGATGGATTGGTCTCTTTTGCGGGATTTACTCTGGACTAGTATTCACATAATTTAAAGAGGATACTTGTGTTTGATGATAGCCATCTTTTGAAGAACATTGGCAAGAAGATTACTACTTGAGACATCAAGGAATGAGGGATTGAGGATTTTAAATATGTAGAGAAAGTTTGTAGTAACCATGTGAATTAGGAATAGAAAAAAAAGTAGTGAAGTTGATTGAGAGGATGGCAGTAGATAAGGAGAATGGAACTAATATACAGTTGACCCTTGAACAATGTGGAAGTTAGGGGTGCCGACACAGCCAAAAATCCACATGTAACTTTTACTCCTCAAAAACTTAACTACTAATAGCCCACTGTTGACCAGAAGCCTTACAGATAATATAAAGTTAACACATTATTTTCTATGTTATATGTATTATATACTGTATTCTTACAATAAAGTAAGCTAGAGAAAAGAAAACGTTATTAAGAAAATCCTAAGGAGGATTGCCTGGGTGGCTCAGTCGGTTAAGCATCTGCCTTTGGCTCAGGTCATGATCCCAGGGTCCTGGGATCGAGTCCCACATCCACACTGGGCTCCTTGCTCGGCAGGGAGCCTTCTTATCCCTCTGCTGCAGCTCCCCCTGCTTGTCCTCCCGTGCACTGCCTGTCTCTGACAAGTAAATAAATAAAATCTTAAAAAAAGAAAGAAAGAAAAAGAAAGAAAAAATCCTAAGGAAGGGAAAATACATTTATAGTACAGAAGATACTTTATTGAAAAAAACCCATGTATAAGTGGACTCCAAACCCATGTTGTTTGAGGGTCAACTGTGTCTTATGTTTGTTCAGGCACTCCATTTATGCAAATATCAAGTAAGTGATGTAATCCTCACTTTATCAATGAGGAAATAGGCTTGGAGTGGTAAAGTAAGGTGTCCAAGTTCAGATTGCACTTGAACCCAGATGTATCTGCATCCTAAGCATATTCTGAACAAGATTAAGTTTTAGCTTGGTGGGTGGGTATGGCAGAATGAAGGGCCTGACAAAACCTGGGGTGTTTTGTAAGAACAGAGTTGAAGTGACTAAGTAATTACAATCAGGTTGGTTTGGTTTGGGGCTTAAAAAAATTAACGTAATGTATAGAGTCAGGTTTTTACTTTTATTTTACCTTCCCTCGTTATCCTTCTTGTTTTAACTTTTATTTTACTTTCTTAAACATTGTTTGGATCACAGTACTTTTTTTTCCCATTGAGGCATTTTATTTGCACGTATGTATTACATCCCTAGAAAAAGAAGCCCAGGATTTTCCCTCCTGTGTATTTTCATCTTGCTCCTTCGTGGTCCATGATGCCAACCGAGGTTGTCAGCACAGTGAAACTGATCTGGCAGGATGGGAGCAGATTATTCTGCCATTTTTCCAGATCTTTGAGTTGTACATCAAATCTAGGGCTGATCACTCCACGCTTGTTTAACCTGCCCGTGAGGTTCACAACAATTTTTCCAGCTCTGTGATCATCAGTGATTTCAGATTTGCCAATGTAACCATGCTTCATCATTACAGTTAGAAACTGGATGATGACTTTGGAGCATGGCCTAGTTAGAACCTGGTGTTTGGCTCTCTTTTCGGCATTGTTAATGCTCTTGAGAACACCTGCCAGGACATTCATGTGCACCATTAGGGCCGCATGGAAAGATGGTGGAAAGAGGACAGGAGGCCACAATACTTATTTTCTTAACAGTAAGACCCTTTTCTATGGAACTAACCATTCTATTTTAAGTATCCTGCCAGTACATGTTTCAGTCCAGTAGGCTTACTTTCTTTTTTGTTCATCCCCACCTGCTTCACCTAAATTTTGTCCATTTCCTAGTTTAAGGTAGCACTGCTGTTTTTTTATTCAGTTTTTTGAAATCACTTCCATTCTTTCCATGAAGCATTCTAGATTAATTTTGTTTGACAGAATTTATTCCAGAGATCCCATCAAAAGATAATTAGGATTATATCATGGAGAATTTGTGTTAATATTTCAGATGGTTATTTAGCTGGGTTTTTGACATTTAAAGAAAGTTTTCTCTATTTTCATTAGATTTTAAATTAATCTAGTTACATGATGTGGGCAACATTTTACATATTTATAATTCTTTTTATGGCTTAAAACAGGTTCACTTTAGTATAGTTAGGCTGCAAATAGGGAGTAAGTAAGTACTGTTGATTGTCCTTGATTCAAAACAAAGTACATAGACATAGTTGATACCCTTTTTGGCTCAGTTTTTTATACTGAAGTTCATGTATTTTGAGTTTCTGGAATGTTTTTTGAGAATTTTTCTGACTATTTATGGAAGTTCCTTTTATCACCTGAGGCTCTGCGAACACAGACCAATTCAGAAATTTTGGGAAAGAAAAAAAGATGAAAAATTGTACCTAATTATTTCTTGTGTTTTAAATTATGAATTGTGAAAATTAAACATGAATCTGATATGTTAAAAAATTCACAGAGTTTTGGGCTGTTTATCATGCTTTTTATGTTACCTGTCTCATACTTTACTTAATTTAGATGGATAATGGTTAAGGAACAATCTGAAATTCAATTCAAAAAGAAGATAGAAGATAATAGGTAAAAGGTAAGTGACTAGAATGTTAAATAATATGTGATCGGAGTCTGTTTTTACTTAGTCATTGTTTTTACCAGTTCATTTCAGAAGAAAGGTGTGATGGTGTAGGTTGTTATTGCCAGACTATAGGTCATCAAAAAACACCTTTAGACTTTTGTTATTAGATTTAAATGTACCATATTTTGCTTTCTGTAATTAACTTCCATTGTCATTATTGTTATTATATATTATTGTTGTTACTTTTGCTTTGTGGAGTCTTTGTATCTGCACAGTGGAGTGTAGCTTAAGGTTCTGTAGCTTTAGCTGGGGTGTGTAGGACATAGTAATTCAGCCACCTACATTTGTTATTTTTGAGATTTGTCATTTTGGAATGTGTCACTTTCTAACTTTTTTTAAGTGCAGTTGTTGCTACTATTTATGCTTGATATGTTGAATAAAAACCCTTTTAGCTTGGTAGTAGAAACCCTTTCCCTGAGTTGAAAATCTGTGAAGTGAATGCTCTTATTGAATTAGAATGATTTGAGATTGAGAAGAAAAAAAGTAGGAGAGATTATCAAGGGAAAGTGGGTGGAGCTATGGAAGAATATTAAAGACACTTGTAAAAGAGCTAGGTTTTTCTTAGAAATGTTGGAAATACTTGCAGTAGAAGGAAGTGTCCCAAATAGAGGTGTTTCATTTTTCTTCATTCGTTTTTGCTCTATGAAAGGAAGTGAGTTTGATGATACCTAATAGGTTAGTACTTAGGAAAGCTGTGTTTAGAAAATGAATGAATGAGCCTCTCTCTTCTCTACTCCATCTCCCAAAAATAGGAAGAAGTTTTTAGGGCTAGAAAGGGGCAGATTATTTTGTCTTTTCAAAAATTAGTTAATCCCCTAAAACTGATCTATGTCTATCTGTCTATATTGTCTATATCTGTATCTGTATATTTCTCACTGTATAAATGTTAGGCGAAGAGAGAGGGCCTCAGTGCTAGCATGTTATGCTAAATGCCAAATCAAATGAAGAAGGAATAGGAAGATTAACATAACATGATAAAATAAAATTTAAAAATTAATAAAAAAAAAAAGAAGAAGGAATAGGAAGAGAAGAATAGAAAATCCCCCTGCAGTAAGGGTAATTGTCATTACATATGGAGACATACAGGGATATGGAAGGGTGTTGAACATTAGTTGGTTACCAAGGGAAGAATGGAGTTTGTCTAATGTGGTCTTTAAAAATACCTTATGTAGAGGCATTTAACAGCTCTGTTTTTGCTGCTATATTTAAGTCTACACTTGTCTGTGTGTCTGACTTTTAAGGTCTTCCTGTAGTCTAGTGTTGTACTTTATCCAGTGAGCCTCATTTTCTTCTGTTCTTCAGCAAGTCCCTTCTGCTCCACTGAGCCCACTTTTCTCATTGTGTCCTCCACATACCACGTTCATTCCTATTTCTCTGACTTAGCCAATGCAATTACTTCTAACTGGAACAGTTGTCCTTCTTCCCTCCATTCTTAAATCCTGTCTTCTTTTGGTATCCCTTCATTACTTCACACCACACTTCTTTCCTTCTTTAAACTCCTCTTCCAGTTGTACTCATTATCCTTAGTTCAGCGTTTGATTCTCTAATTACTCCTATGTCTTAGGTTTGGTTTAGATTATATTCTTTAGAGCAGGAGGCTTCTTTTCTATTTCTTTTATGTCCTATGCAGTGCATGGCTTGGGGGTTGCATGTAGGGTTGGTGGTGTCTGGTTCTGCCTTGTTTGAATGTGCTTCCACTCAAATGCTAGGTGATAGAAGAGATGGTGATCTTTCTCTTTGCAAAGTTGAATTCTTCTGTTTGTTTTTGCTTGATCTTATCTTGGAACTGTTTTTGTTCTTTTTTAACTTAATTTTTTCCCCTTAGATGTCTCTTTTTATCCCTTTCTATTGATCCAGATTAGTTGTTAATCATCACTGATTTCTCTTCTTTTTAGTCTGCAGATTTATTTACCCAAGATAACTTTGGTGTGAGAAAATTTAACGTGAAATCATCGCTGAAATTTGTTGCCTGTTCCAGTCAAAGTTTGTAGGCTACAAAAAAAAAAAAAAAAAAAAATCCTGAAGTTTGCACTTATAAATTTATACCAAGATAATTTCAGGTGAGAGAACTATTGCTAAAATAAGAGCATATGAACTATGCAGGTTTAATTGTATAATTAATGTAACTAAGCAAAAAGTTACTTTTCTGCCTATTTAAGGAATCTGATTGTAGCTCCAAATAAACTGATTTTATATGTCAATTTTCATATTATTTTGAATCTAACATTTGAGTCAGAAGGCTTGTTTTTTTTGTTTTGTTTTATTTCCCTGCTTTCTTAAGCTTCTTTGATCTGCACTTGTACCTCAGCCTCTTTGGGTATAAAGGATGTCAGTACACCATGTCAACAAGCCATCTTCTTGGTTCATTTTGCATGAACATCTGCGGTCTATAATGGATTACTGTTTACCCGGCTTTGTTTCCTGATGAGATTAGAATTGTCAAAAAATACAGGTGTTTCTTTTTTTCAGCATTGAGTTGTGATTGAATTTGACTTATTTACTAGTAAATCAGAATAAATTGTTTACTGGTAAATCAAAATAAGTTGTAAAACCTTAAGATATGTTAGTTTATTTAAAATTAAATTAACATAGCTTACATTTAAATGAAGAAACAGTTTGTCTGCCAGTTGAAGTATCTTTTTATGGTTGAAATTAGTGCATAATCCTGTAGCATAATCACCACCTTCATTTAAGTGTAAAAATTGCATTTATTTCTCTTCAAAGACTATATTGCTATATCTCGACAGTGACCCTTACTGTGAAGAAAGTTAGTATCCTGATTTATATTTTATAGAAACCAGCATTAAAACAGAATGCTTTCTAATGCTCTTAGGTCAAAGTTACTGCAGTTAATTTGTGTTAGTGTTTTTACTTTGTGATTTGTGCTTATTCTACTAAAACTTCTTACTGCAGAATTGGATTGAGATTGATAGTGTTTTGGGTCCTGGTCCATTAGATCATCTGTGTTTTAGCTACTATATGAAGAATGAGTATAACTCAAATACAGCTGACTTTCAACAAATATTTATTAATGTATACGATTTGTTAGAACTAGGTACTGGCCATACAGCAGTTCACAACAACAACCACAGACAGAAATCCCTGCCTACATGGCACTTACATGCTAGTGGGTTTAGGGAACAGATAATAAAATAAGTAAAATATATAGTGCATAAGATGGTAAGTGTTAGGGAGGGGCTAAGGGGATATTGTGTGATTGGGTGTGAGGGGAGGAAGGGTTGAAATTTTAAGTAGCGTGGCCAGCCAAGGTTTCACTGAGCAAGTGACATTTGAGTAAAAATCTGAAGAGGTGAGAGAATACACTACAGGGACCTTAAGAGTGGAAAGATTGTTCCCGATAAAAGGCATTACATGTGCGTTTTTCAGATAGTTAAGTTTGTTGGTATTATTGTAGGTTCACTCAGGCTTTTTATTTTCCACAGAATGTCCAGCAAGGAAGTAAAGACTGCTCTAAAAAGTGCCAGAGATGCAATCAGAAACAAAGAATACAAAGAGGCTTTGAAACATTGTAAGGTAACTGATATATTTTTTTATTCCACAGTAAAAGTATGTTACCTATTTACAAGCATTATGGATTTGTAATATGTGTATCATTTATTGTCTAAACTTAACAAAAGTGGTTCAGTTGTTTAGTAGACGATTAGAGTGGTTTTTTTTTTTAAGATTTTATTTATTTATTTGACAGAGAGAGACAGTGAGAGCAGGAACACAAGCAGGGGGAGTGGGAGAGGGAGAAGCAGGCTTCCCGCTGAGCAGGGAGCCCAATGTGGGACTCGATCCCAGGACCCTGGGATCATGACCTGAGCCGAAGGCAGACGCTTAGCGACTGAGCCACCCAGGCTAGGATAAACTACATTGTATATACACACATATACTATATATGTGACTCAAAGTCACACTCTCAAAACCTGAATATCTCTTAGGTATCTTTTGATGTTTTGTATTATGGAGCACTACTGTATCATAAGTTTTCATTCTTTAATAGTATGTTGACAGTGTAATTCTATTTGGTTTGTGAATGGGGGACTCAAGATTCTAAATCTCCTCTGTAAGGTACTGAGGGGAATGAACCTGTCCGGAGGGAGAAACTGAATGTGCAGGAGAGAGAGTGTAGTGTAGGAGTAAGAGAGGATGGGATCCTGAGCTCCAGAGAGGGGTCTTTGATACTTTTTCCATCTTAGCAGGGGGAAAGATAGGTGTAAATCCATATACTATCAGATTTCTAGGTTTGGGGGTAGGAAGAGAGGAATGTTCCCCTCTGATATTTTCCTAGTAAAGTATAAGCTGAGAGTGGAAGAAGAGCTGTGTAGGATATTTGAGATGAAAGAAGGTATGTAGTAGTTGTTATTTAACTTACTAGTTTGGATTGAAGGGATTGCCAGGCCCTAATGAATGTCCATTTGAAGTTTCATGTTATTGAAGTGAAATCACTGAACTGAGTTGTGTAGTTTCTCCCTCATGCCCAGCTTCTCAAGCTTAGAAGTGGGCATGCTGGGGTTCAAGTGTGGATGTTGAGAATGATGATGGGGAAGAGAGGCAGAGGAGTTGAGGATGTTTGCCTGGGAGAGAGGACAGTGATGGGTCAATGGAGTCTGAGCTGGGAAAGGAGGGATGAGACTTGAGAAGTGGAGCGATAGTCGAATAACGGGGGGCGTCAACTAATTGGACCTATTAGAGGTTAAAAAATTGTCAGCTTTAGTAGTTACCTTGTTGTTAATATTTTGGGAGACTATTGTTGGATAGAATGGAATTTGTGCTATAGAATGGTGAAAGATTGCTGGAAGTGTCATGGGGATGCATATAAACACAATAATCTGTCTCAGCTCGTGGAAGTATTCTTATTTTCTCTAGAATATGTAAAATCTTAAGAGCTAATTTCATTTTAGCTACTAGTTTTGTTTTCTGTCACTAGAACATCTTTGTTTTCTGTTTCAAACTTTTTACTTTAGCAAGTAGCTGTTCTTTCTGAAAGCAGTAGCTCTACATATAATTTTTATTCTCATTGATAGGTGGTATTTAAACATCCATTGCCACTATTTATTTTTGAACATATTTGGTATAGTCACATTGGGGTCAGTCTACCTTCCTACCCTGTTATTTTGATGAAAAATCTGTATGGTGGTGGGAAGTGTTATCATAGTGAAGGAAAATGTGGGTGTTGGATAGGGTGAAACGATATGGAAAACAGTTTTGTGAGTTGACTGGTGGCAGTGTGGAGTGGAGGCAGGCAAGATGGTTGGGTGGTATGAATAGTCTTAATCTTCTTTTTGTACATAGTATTTTCAAGGAGCGTGGGGAGGCATTTGATGGAGGCATCAGCATTGCTTGGGCAGCTTTTAAAAAACATGCATCATGTTTTAGACTCCTTACAATTACTGATCCAGTTCAGCTCCTTCTCTCCTTGAGGAAACCGAAGACCAGAGAGGTTGAGTGGCTTTCTTAAGATCGCCCAGTTAGTGGTAGATCCATATTTCCTGACACTCAAGTTGACAGTCTTTTAGTTGTTTGTTATTAGCTTCCAAAATTTAATGACCTGTTCTTTTAATTTTTTTTAATCAGACAGTGTTAAAACAAGAGAAAAATAACTATAATGCCTGGGTTTTTATTGGTGTTGCTGCAGCTGAGTTAGAACAACCTGATCAGGCCCAGGGTGCCTATAAGAAAGCTGCTGAACTAGAACCAGACCAATTACTGGCTTGGCAGGTATGTAGAAATTTTTTTTCCCATATTATGGTAAAGAATTTTTTGCCCCATTTTTAAAAATATAGGTAGCAGCTTTTTAAAAAAGCATTTAAACCTTTACCTCACAGAAGAAAAAATTTTAAATTTATTGGTCTTCTAAACCTGAATGTTAGTTCAAAAAAAAATGCCAATGATGCTATTTAGCATTATTTGACATCCAACCCAATGGATTATTTCCAAAGGTGAAGATTGGAATTGAAATATGATTATATAAATCTCTAATTTAATTATGTGTGCATATGAAAGACTTACCAAGGATATTCTTTATGCTTATTCAAGGGAAAAGAAATGTATATTAATCTGTTTTCTAAAGGTAAAATAAAAAAATTTGCAAACCTATATATTTGAGTACAAGTGAAATTCTTTTTTCTTATTTTATGTTCTTCATGTTTTTTGTTGGCTTCTCCAACTTTTTCATATTTATAAGTTTGTTTCATATCTCAATCACATCTTAGAAACTGATTAATAGTAGGTAGTAGGCTTGGGAGAACATGAACCTGTTTGTATCACATTTATGTGAACAAGAACGTGAGGGGGGTATCTGGTAACACAGAGAGACGCCTACTTTTAGTATGTATTGATTGATTTAAGATACCTGATCTTTCTTTGAAGCAAAGATGACAGGTTCCACAAATTACTTGGATTTTTTAATTTTGACCATATAAAAGTAGTGTCATATAGTAATGTCTTAAGAGTTAAGATTAGAGAGAGAGTGCCTGTACGCATGCAGCATGCACGCGTGGGGAGGGGCAGAGGGAGAGGGAGAGAGAATTCTCAGGCTGACTCCCTGCTGTGCACGGAGCTTGACTCAGGGCTTGATCCCAAGACCTTAAGATCATGACCTGAGCTGAAATCAAGAGTTGTACGCTTAACTGACTGAACCACCTAGATGCCTACTTCAAATATATTTTCAGAAGTAAAGAGAATGGTATAATGAGCTCCTTTGGCTATCACCTAGCTTCAATAAAAATCCACATATGGCCAGTATTTTTTCATCTATACTTTCATCTACTTTCTCCTACCCCTAATTATTTGGAGGCAAATCCCAGACATATTATTTTATTTGTAAATTACAATTTTCTTTATCATAAATAATCTTTATAGATCGTCGCTTTATTTAGTAAAATGAATGTGAGAGCATTAAACTTTTTAGAAGAATAATCTCTACTGTTTCCTGTTTTAGGGGTTAGCAAGCTTGTATGAGAAATGTAATCACATAAATGCTAAGGATGACTTACCTGGTGTTTACCAGAAGCTCCTGGATCTTTATGAAAGGTGATCATTGTATGGGGAAAGGCCAGTGTCTTTAAAAGCTTTAATTCAAATAATTTAAATAATTCAAATAATTTAAAACTTACACAGAAGTACTCCAAACATTTACTGGGAATTGAGAAGCATTTTTCTTTCATACCATTGTTACAGAATCTTTTGATTGTGATTGAAACAGAATCAAAACACTATTAGTAAGAGGATTGACTAATTTGGGAACTTTGATAGAATTTTCAGTTAATATAATGGAAGATATTATTTCTTAAACCTTTTCTTTTTTAATGAGAGGCTTATTTTATAAAATTTTCCTGTGGTATGAAAGAGGATATGTTCTAATTTAAAATAGTACCTGACAGTAGTATTATTGGGATATTTTAATGTTAGTATCTTAAGCCCTTGGTTGTTTTCATTAATCGATTCAAAATCCCCTTTTTTTTTAATTTTTTATTCTAAGTGTTGACAAACAGAAGTGGTGCGATGTCTGTAAGAAACTTGTGGATCTATATTACCAAGAAAAGAAACACATAGAGGTTGGTTAATGATTTGCTGGGGTAGTAGACTTCTTTTACTAAAGGCATTATTAGAAGAAAGCTTTCATTTAGCTTAAGGGAAAATTAAAAAAAATTAATATGTAAGTATGGTGTTAAAAGAATATAGAGAGATATTACAAATAATAGTGTTTTGAAACTAAATTAAAATTCAAGTTTTAGTTATTCTAACTTCCAAACCTTTTTGCAACTGGGCAGGGATAAATAAAATAAGTAAAAGCATCATCTGTAGAATTTAGTGATGCATTTGTGGTGCATCCATAGCTGATGCTATGAGTTACAAGGATTGGGGTATGTAGCCATTATTCCTGTTTCCACTCTGGTATCTTAGTTGTACTTCTAATATAGGGGCTGTGTGGATTTGCCCAGTCACCTATTTCTTGGGGAATTCATAATAGATGAAGTTCTGTGCTTTTGCTATTTTTACGTATTAGCAAATGAAAAATATTTTTATTTGTAGATTTTATATTTTTAATTGGCATTTTTGATATTTAAGATTAATTAAAAAACATTTAAATCTCCTTCTTGATAGGTGGCCCGAACATGGCACAAACTGATAAAGACACGGCAGGAGGAAGGTGCAGACAACCAAGAGCTTCATCAGCTATGGAGGAAATTGACTCAGTTGCTGGCTGAGAGTACTGAGGATCAAAATAATGAGACCCAGCAATTGGTATTGACCCCTTTATTCCCTACAGTTTGTGTCATGAAGATTAATCATTTAATTGAATTTAGCAAATGGAAACATAATGGTGTAAAATAAGAAAGTACCATACGTCAAAATTGATATTTTATAAGTGTTCAGTTTTAAATTCAGAGAGGTTCTTGCTGATACAGTCAAAATTACTGGCCTGCAGTCTCGTATTAAGTCTGGACAGAGTGGACTTGGTGTTCAGGGTATCACAGTTTACTTCCTTGTGTTCATAAGAATCCACAGTAAATCAGTTACTTAATCACCGTGAAAAAGAAACTGTGAAATTGGCTTTCACAAAACTGCTGTAATTTCTATAAAGTTGTACTTACTTAAAGGTTTGTTTAAAAGTGTGTTTCTTTATGTTTATGAAGAAAGAGTACTAAATTACTTTGAGGTTTAACAACTCAGTATTTTGTTTAAAGTATTTAGGGTACTTATGTCTAGAAATATTCCATTTTAGTGTATAGATTTTGAAGCAATGGAAAAGAATTTTTATAAAGAGACTAAAACAGTCCATTGATTTTGAACTGTAATTGGAAAAATCTCCATTCTACTTTTTTATATTTGTTAAGCTTAAAAGTAAACTTAATTTCTTATTATCGTACATAGCCATCAGTGTATACTTGTGAAATTTGAATGGACTTTTTAAATGTAAGCAATTATAGACTGAATATAGGATGAGAAGTTCATTTCTTTGTATGTTTGTTCATTTACTCCTTAATCCTTTTTTCAGAATATATTTATTTTATAAAGAATCTACTATATATGTCAGGCAGTGTCCTAAATGCTGGAGATAAAAATAGAAGACTATAATTTGCATTTGTTTGTGTGTTGGTTTATCTGTGTATAGATTTAGTTGTGGGAAAAAATTGAGGAGTGACAAACTTAGATGATCTGTGAACTTCTCTTAAATCATATCTTCATATTATGGCTTCATTATGGCTTTCCTTGAAAAACTATAGGTTACCAAAATATCAAACATACACCAAATACCAAAATAAGTAAAATCGTTTTTTTCTTGAATTTATCTGTACTATGCTCCTCCATGAAAGAGAACTAATTATGCTTGTCATCCTTTTAAGAATTGATGTTTAACTGTTAAATAGGATAAGAGGATTTCGGGGTGGGGTTATTTTCATCTTGAATTCTAATGATAATTTTGCTTATTTAAGTGTGTTCAGAAAAAAATGTTATCACCTGTTTTCCAAAAGGATTAATTGCATTACTTTTTTTTGAAACCTCTTGTGCTAAACTGTATAAGTTAGACTTCCCTTTTTGCAAGACTATTAACTTTATCAGAGGAGTAAAATTTTCCCTATTTATGTAGACTTTATACCATACTTCACAAAGAAATTTGGAGGTAGTGAACAGTGTTGAGACTTTTTCATTTAAGTCATGGAGGGGCTCATGGGTGGCTCAGTCATTTAAACATATGACTTTTGATCTCAGCTAAGGTCTTGATATCAGGGTCATGAGTTCATGTCCCACTGGGCGTGGAGCCTACTTTAAAAAATAAAAATAAAAAAGTAAAGTCATGGAAATTCATTTAAAAAAAAGGTGGAACTTATGTAACTATATGAATGGTATCCTTTAAAGTGCTTGATCTGGATTCTAGTATTGTTCTTGCTCAAAACATATTTAGAAAGCTTCTTATGGAATTTTCTTCAAAGTCATTTAGTAATACTGGATAAGAAGTGATTTTATTATAGTTCAGTCATAGTTCTGGTTTTCTTTTGACATAAGTATAACTTTACAAATTTATTTAAGATTGAAGATTTGTGACCATTGAAAATGTTCCAAGGAACATACTGGTGATTTCAGTAGAGATGTTTTAAAAATGATCTGAATAGTTGCAGTTACACTGGTATATAAAGAAGACTATACCTCTCCAGTTGACTACTTTATAGGGAACAGCAAGCACTTAAAGAATGTTTTGTTAAATTCATGATGCTAATTTATATTTATCCCTCATTAGTTCAGTGCAGTCTCCTGGCCAGGTGGAGTTAGACATATTCTAAAACTTGCATAGACATTTTTTTTCCTCATTGAAATTGTCAGGGCCAGAAGATATAGGAAAATATGAGACAATAAAATACATTTGCAGTTCGTTAGTTGAGGTGGTATATTGTATGAGTCTTCTACCTTCAACTGTTTATTACATTTGTCATTTCACTATGCTAACAATGATAGCTTTTTTGTTTGTTCAGCTTTTAACTGCTTTTGAGAATGCACTGGACTTATCAGATAAGATTCCTAGTGAAGATCACCAAGTACTTTATAGACATTTCATTCACTGTTTATCCAAAGTAAGTTGATTTTAAAAATCTCTAATGTGACTTTTATATTCTAATTAGGAAAGTATTCACAAGCGTATTTTACTATGACTTAGTTTATTTTACTTTTATATTTTCAAGTTTCCTCATGAGACTGCTAGATTGAAGAAAGCCTGTGAAGGAATGATAAACATCTATCCCACTGTACAATATCCACTAGAAGTGCTTTGTTTGCATTTAATTGAATCAGGTAATTTCTTCCCTATTATATTGTGTGTTCTAGAAGTGTATGAACATGTGGGAGTGTTGCTGCTATCAATCAAAAATTGTTTCAGTGCTTACCCTGTGTAAGGTATTGTTTGAATATTTCTGGACGTAAAAGGAAGTACAGTGTGTTGTCTTTGTGCACATGAAGAGGCTAATAAATGTAGGAGAGTATAATGATACAAAGGAATTATGAACTACTGAGTTCATTGTTGATCAGTGAAGTCTTTCGGAAGGTGGGAGTTGAAGTGAGTCTTAAATTTTCCATAGAAATCCGATATATAGGAGGAGGTGAAAAGTACTCTAGATGGCATGAGCAGAAGTATGGAGCTAGGTTGCAATTTTTAGGAATACTAAAATAGTTTTATTTGCTCTAGTGGAAGGAAACTAAGATAGATTTTGGTTGAGTAGATTGGACTATATTGCCTAGGGCTATGAATGTCATACATTCTCAGCGCTGATGTTTTAGTGTCACAAGTACATGGTTATAGATGTTATAATACTATAAAGTAATGAAGCTTGTGTATGATCTCCTTTTTTAATGAAATAGAGAAGATTCAAGTCATAGAGTATGTCTTAGCTTATGCCTCGTGCTCTTCTTTTTTTTTTTTTTAAAGATTTTTATTTATTTATTTGACAGAGAGAGACAGAGCGAGAGAGGAAACACAAGCAGGGGGAGTGGGAGAGGGAGAAGCAGGCTTCCCGCTGAGCAGGGAGCCCGATGCGGGGCTAGATCCCAAGACCCTGGGATCATGACCTGAGCCGAAGGCAGACGCTTAAGGACTGAGCCACCCAGGCGCCCCTCGTGCTCTTCTTTGTTTCCTTTCTTGGGGTGGGGGAGAGAGAGCTGATGATAGCCAACATGCTGGAAGTTGCAGGAACCCGTGCCTGCGGATGTCTCGTGCCCAGGGCTGGTGTTCAGTCAGTTTACAGGTTGACCCAGTGGGTTTTCACACCAGCCTCTGTCCTGTTTGTCGGTATCTGTGCTGAATAGATTTTTACATAATTTAACCGTCATTCCTGTCTGTGCCTGTATTCAGCTGATGAGCAAAGTTCACAGAAATCAGTCACTGAAATAGAAATAACAGTACCAGCACCAATGTGTCAGTGATTATAAAATTTGCATAGTTTTACTAATTTAATTGTTTTCATTTTGTTGCTAAATGAGTATACACCTGGGAGTGCTTTGTATGTGAATGACCATCACAGGTGTCATTATAGAAGAATTGTTGAAAACTAGTGATAGAGGTAACTGAGGGAAAATGCCTTTTGAAAGAGTATCATCGCATCTATCTTGGCTCTCCCCACTTCAACTTTCCCTTGTAAGTCCTACTTGTATTCCCCAACCACCCCCCCGCCGCCCCGTTGTCTGAATTAAAATTCAGAACTATTATCTTAAGTGTTGTATTTCTTTGGTGAAAAGTAAGTGATCCCCTTTGCTTTAGCTGAGTCAGAGATGGACTTGTAAGAGTACTTTTCACTAATGTGAGAGAAGAAATGTTGTAGTGAATCAATTTATGAAGTATAAAGTCAAACTAATAATATATGTGGGATAGATTGTATAGAAGGTAGACTAGATTGGGTAGACTAAATGATCTTGAGAATGAATGAACTGGGACTATGATAGGGGCAATAGAAAGTAACAGGTGAATGAAAAAAATAGATTTGTTAAGCTATAAAGGGAGGGAGAAAATAATTTTACTTTTAGCTCTCTTGAAAAGTTGGCCTAATGTGGAATGATCATCTGTAAGAAAGTTGAGTTGTGGAGAGGACAGGTTAATGGACATTCAGAGGGAAATGCCCATCTGGCTTGCAGATGAGAGATCAATCCTAAGGCTAGACATAAGGTTTGGAAATCACCAAAGTGAAGTGGAGTGGATGACTTCAGAGGATGACTAAAGAGCAAAAAGCTGAAAACTATGTCTTGGGTGGTGCTGGCTGGCTTGAAGGGAAAGGGAGGGAAAGAGAAAAGTAGAAAACAGAAGCAGAGAGGTCCGACAGGAAGTTGGTAGAACACGATGTGAAGCAACAGAGAAGGCAAGAAAGAACATTTCAGAAAGGAGATCTGTACTGAAGATTGAGCAACTAACTTTATGATTAGGAGGTTTTTATTTAGGGCTATCTTTTCCCACCAAAGTGATTGAATTGAAACTTAGATTTCAATGGTTGGAAAAGAGTAGGAAGAAGTGGTTAGCAGATATTAAAAGAAATAGTCTAGGGATTTGGCTGACTACATTTGAGAGGAGGAGGAAGCATGCAAAGGGGTTGGTAAACTTTTAGAGGAGCAGGAGAAGAATTGCGGTAGTGTTGCCTGGGAGGAGAGGTTCAGGAAGAGAGGGCTAGTTAACATTGTGAACTTTGCTTTGAGGTCAAGGAGGAGGAGACATAGCAAGAGACTTTCAATATGAGGAGCATGCTTGTGAATTTTTGTGTTTTTTTTCCCCCCCATTGACAGGGAACAGTTCCAGAATTCACCTAGTTTCTTTAAATTTTAACATGAGTCCTAATACATTTCCAAGATAAGTGGGCTGATTTTGTAATTGGTCTCTGGTACCCATTCCTCCACCCTTTTTCTGCTATTACAATTGCTACTGAGAAACCAGTGGCTGCTGTTCACCCTCTTTTTCTCTATTTTCTTTTGGCTATTAATGATTTGTACTATTCCCTCATTCTTTTTTTTTTTATTTTTTTATTGTTATGTTAATCACCATATATTACATCATTAGTTTTTGGTGCTATTCCCTCATTCTTGACCTTGTCACATGCCAAATGACGCAAGAGAATACTTGAAATTTCTTTTTGATGACTGATTGAATGCTTTTTCAATAAGTACATGTATGCCTATAACGTGGATTTGTGAAATAAGCATGGCCCCTATATTAAAAAAAAAACCAAAATTATAGAAGAAATTAAATCAACAAAGTCTATAGAGTTGTGCACATAAATTCAGTATTTGACAAAGTGTTCTAGAATAAAGAGATAGCAAGTGGTTATGCTGAATGATTAGAGAGTGTGTTGGTTTATATGAAAAAAAAAAATCATTCCTGGAGAGGTTATTTTGCAGAATTGAAAGAAGGAAAGGCTTATATTCCTGGTAAAGGGGAGTGAGTAGGTGGATATTTACATACATGGTACACCAAGGAAGAGTTTTTTCTCTGTAGAATCATTGGTTGTGAGAATCTGTGGGATGGAGCCATTCAGGCTTAGGTACTTTCTAAGGTAAAGCATTATTCTGGGGGTAAACGTTTAATAGTTAATGCCAGACAGTAGGAAGCTGTGCTTAATGATTTCTTGTTTTCTTTTCATTGCTCCTCTAAACCAAACTTTCTGTGTATGAAGAACTTCTGAAACTATAAGGTATTTAAAGGCTGACCTATCCTCCCCCAGCGTGCTTTAGTATCTGCGGAATTTGTTACTTCACAGCAATTAATCACTGGGTTCTCTTCCACTGGGGACAAATGTGTTTCATTCTCTTTTGTCCTCTGCATGTTGAGACTTGAAGATTCATTTGCAAAATGATTCAGTTTATAAAGCTTCACATGACAAGTAGTGAATAGCTTTCACAGTTGTCAGCTGATGAAATGTTATTTCATGCTAAATGACCTTTTCGGTTTATTTTATTTTGCTTTATAGTTGAAATAGGGGAGGATAAGAAAGCTTGGATCTTCACATTTAAACATGAAAGAGCTTAAGATTTTGTGCTCTGGAAATATTAGAAAATTCAGATGAAAATAAAGAAATGAATACATGCCATTTTGTTTTTTTTTCCCAAGCTACGTTTATTTAAAAGAAAAATTCTATAGTAGTGATCAATTTCTTTGTGATGTCAGCAATTAATTAGTTATTTTTAAAAGTCACCTTTTTGTGTGTGTGGTAAAGCTTAGGAAACAGAATTCTTATAGGTATTATTTGGCATCTACCCTGAATCTCTTCAGAACGCCTTTTATTCTTAGAGATTTAGCATTCATCAGCCCCAAATCTAGCTTGCCTTATTGAGAAATAAAAATAATATTGTCAAATTTGTTTTAAAGTTGTTAAGCCTGGAATCTTAGACTCTTTTAAATGTTAAAAAGAGCGGATAAGTTAAAGAAATGATTTTCTATTCAGAAAGAAATCAAGTGTATTCCCTCTCTGTTTCTATCCTCCACATATTATTTAGCTAGTATTCTCAGCAAGAGTTAGTATGGAGAAGAGGATTAAGAGCTGAAGCTTTGGAATATCCCTTGTCTCTACAAAGCATCAGTGATGTTGTTACTACTGTTGATAGTTTTTGGGAACACCAGAGGAGATTCCTCTAAGTGTCATTTGTTCTTGGTCATACGTAGAGAGTATGTTTCCCAAGGGCTAGAACATAGTCTCCCTAAATCTCTTGGTTTCTGTAATTGTGCTCCCAGATATTAAGGAAGATTTATCTTATTTAGAAGTTTTTCATGTTCATCTTAGCCTTTTACAAACAGTTTTCATCTGCCTACCCACATTTTGTTTACTTGTGTACGTTTTTAGGTACCATGCATATGGATAATCATTGGGATGATGCATGATTGGCTTTTCTTTCCATCACAGGTGTGTTTTTTATAATAAGGGCAGTTTATGTAGCCAAGGTACTCTCATGAATTACGTTTCTATGGAGTAAGATAGTTTTGACTGGGATGGCTAGAAATTGAAGGTAAAATTTTAATAGCCGTTTTACTTTCTTTTTTAGAATGGTGATTTTTAATTTTCCGTAGTAATTCTCAGCCATTACTTATTAACAGACTAAGCCTTTTGGTACATTAATTCGTAATGGTATTCTTAAAGGATCATTACAGTATTTAATGGATGCCTAATGTGTACAGGATACCATACTAGTTCCTACCCTCCAGAAGTTACTGTTGAGCTATAGAGGTAGCAACTGTAGTATATATATAAGACTGACAGTAAAGGTGGTATATGGTGTTGGTAAATACTATAGGCCTGTGGTTCTAAAGTATGGTCTCTGAACTTGTAGCATCAGTATCACCTGAGAACTTGTTAGAAGTGCCAGCTTTTAGGTCTAACATTGAAATCAGAAACTTTGAGGGGCGGGGCGTTAGCATTCTCCAGGTGATTCTGATGTCTAGATAATACCACTGGTTGAAAAGGGGAGGGAAAAAAAACCCACTGGTTTGCTTGGGAGGAGGAATGTGTATGAAACTAGGTACGTCTGCTTTTGGAAATTACATTTATGGAACCATAGTGAGAAGAGGTTTAGACAGAAGGAAATTCATGTCTAGAAGGATAATAATAGCTGGCTCAGGTCTTTTTTATTGGATAACTAAAAAAGTAGTATTTCTTCCACTTTGTTTTCATATCTCACCAAACAGTATTGAAGTTTTAATTCTTTAGCCGTTAAGAATTTTTTGAATTTTTGGTACTAACTTGGACTTCTAAATCAATGTATAATATCATGGATTATGGTGTGTATATGGTTTTGAAAAATTTGAAATATATAAAATAAATGGTAACATGCCAGGGGTTTATCTTTGACATCTGAGACTGATAGAGTGACTCCACATGTGGTCTGGGGGCATACGTTTTATATAGATAGTAAAGCATCAAGCTGCTTTTTCAAACAAATTATTATTTTTTTTCAAAGATTTTTATTTATTTGTCAGGGAGAGAGGGAGGGGGAGAGAGAGAGCACAAGCACAGGGAGTGTGGCAGGCAGAGGGAGAAGCAGACTCCCCGCTGAGCAAGGAGCCCGACGTGGGACTCGATCCCAGGAGCCTGGGATCATAACCTGAGCCGAAGGCAGAGGCTTAACCGACTGAGCCACCCAGGCATTCCTCAAACAAACTATTTTTATTTGTTCCCCATATTTATTGCTTCAAGTTGTAGTTTGTCTTAGTTTTTAAGAATTTTCTTATATGGTTAAGCAATTTATTGAAGTGCTGAGTACTCTTCACAGTTTATTCTCAAAGCAGAAATCATATTTTCTGCTTGTTTTTATGCTTTTCTGGGAATGGAAATCCTGAGATGGAGCTTGGAAAAAATGGAAATATAACAAAATAAATAGTGTTTTCTAAACTAAATTATTTTACCAAAATAAATTTGGAACAAATGTAGGCATTGGATGACTATTACATAGATTTAACCATTAACTTATATAGGAAAAGAAAGTTTTTGAAAGAAGGCAGAAATGTACTGCTGAACTTGTAAACCTAAGAAAAATGTGACTAAGTTTTTGTATAGTATCTTCACAAATAGTCTGTCTTTTAGTCGTAGGATTCTGGAAGAATCCACTCGATTTGGCATCCTGGCTGGCACATGTCTAGCAGCACATGGTTGCCCAAGGAGAGAGATTAGTGAAGTTACTGTGGAATAGGAAAAGGAGAGCTGGCAAGCGGGAGGCTGTGTGTCCTAGCGTAGTAGCAAGTAGGAGTAGGTTTCTTGTTTGAAACCCTTGAGTATGACTTCAGGTTCAGTTTACCCCCATACTGCAGTGGGTAAAGTGGTTTCTACTTCCAATATTTAAGAAGATGAAGAAGCATAATTTTTTTAATGATATGTTAATATTTTTTGGTATTGTTGGTCTATTTAAGTTTTGAATTCCTGGAGTCAGGATATGGTGGAGGATGTGTAAGACAGCATTTGAGCTTGAAGTATGTATGTTTTGGCAATTGGAAATTTGGAGTATGTATGCTAATAACTTTTCTTTTTAATTCCAGGCAGTCTTACTGATGAAGGACAGCAGTATTTTTCCAGACTAGTGGAAATGGATTCCAAAAGTGGTCCAGGCTTCATTGGTTTAGGCATTAAAGCATTACAAGACAAAAAGTATGAAGATGCTGTTAGGAACCTAACAGAAGGTAAGTGTACAATGTAGAGCATGTAATATGAGGTATAGTTGTAACCAAACTCAGGGGTATCACTGCTTGGGGTGCATTAAATTGAACACAACCCAAGGAAGTGTTGAAACAACATTTCCAAGTAAGTAATGGCAAGTAAGAAGACAGGGAAATAGCCCGTAAGGCAGTGTCTTCCTGTGGGGTTAGTACAGGAAACTTTTATTCAGTGCATTAGGGGGCAGGGGTAGAGAGCTGGTGTGTACATTAAGAAACTTAATATATACATATTCTCTTCCCCTGCTTAAAACCTTCCATGGGTTTTCAGCTGCCCTTAGGATAACATGGAAACTCTTCGCAAGGTTTGCAACCCTCCCGAGTCTGATTTCTTGCCCTTTCCTGCTCCCATGCTTCATTTTCAAATATAATGAGTCCATATGCTATTAATTAGGCACTTTGGTTGAGCTACAGATGCCTAGCATGTCAGCATGCTAGTGCATACAATGTACGTTCCAAAAATGGCCGAAAACCCCATCCATAGCAATAAATCTTAGTATTATAATGAGCTAACGGTAACTTCAGGATCACTCAGATGGGCTTTGATATAGGCCCTCAGCTCCAAAGTGTCTCAGACTGGCTCATGCAAGAGGCTATCCTAGCAGGTTCCTGGGTAGGCTCTGCTGGTTGTGTGAAACAGAACACATTCCTTCCCTTCCCTTTTTGTCCCTTCCCTTCTCTTCTGCTCATAACTTTCAGCCCTCTAATCTGAATAATTCCTCCTTATATCCTAGCTAACATAGTCAATAGGCAGTTATCTTTGGGCCTTTCTTTGAGGAATGTGTATTTAAAATAGAAGTGAAAAAATATACACTCTAGCGTCTGCTTAGGTCTGGATTCCAACTCTGCCACTCACTAATTTCAAGACCTTGAGAAAAGTAATTAATTCTCTGTCTCAATGTTTTCATTTGTAAAATAAGTATAATTATATAGATATATATATATGTATTCCCCCCCATCCTTAGGAATCTTTACCTTAGTTTTGTTAGGTATGATGTTTCAGGATGAACTTGTATTCACATAGATATCTGAATAACAAATACAAGCTTAGGGCGGGAAGAGCATTTCAAGCCAAGAGGTGAAATAGCCTGAGACTGAGAGCACAGCTGGAATTCATGGCAGTTCAACAAGATGTAAGAGTCAAGAGAGGAGACTGGAGAGGGGCCTTGCACCCTTTGTGAAGGAGTTTGCGTGTTATCCTAAGGGCAGCCAGGAACTTGTGGAAGGTTTTAAGCAGGGGAGTTTCATAACTCCATTTGTATTTGTACAGCTATTCTGTCTACAGTGTAGAGAATGAATTGGAGTGGGTGGCAAGCCCCTGCAGTGATCTGGGATAAAGATGGTGGAAATGGGAGCTGAAGTAGTGGTGGTAGAGAAATGATTGGGGCGTGGAATCAGTGTTCTGAATAATTATATATGAGCAACAAGGGAAAGAAGGGATCTGATTTGGGGAGTAGATGGTGTTGCCATTTTTCTTGGTAGTCATAGAAAGCTTGGATTTTGTGATTGCTTTTTTCCTTTTAGGGTTAAAGGAAAGCCCTCTGTGCACAACTGGATGGTATCATCTGGCAGAAGCCCAAGTTAAAATGCATAGACCTAAGGAAGCTGTTCTTTCATGCAATCAAGGTATTCCTGACATCTGTAAGGGTGGCCAACCCTATATCTTTTCATATTAAAGGAGAAAAAGATAGTGATTTAAAGAAATTTATATGCTTTATTTTGTATTTTAAGTTACTAATTTAAATTTCATTGAGGTGGTTAAGTAATGCCAAGTGTATATGCATGTAGTGTGTTTTCTTTTAAACTAACAATGAGTGTTTTTCAAAGGATCCCTGCATTTGGAATTTTGACAGTCAGTTTAGGCTTGTGTGGAGGTGCTCTGTCTTTTAACAGGGAAGTTTCTGGTGCGTCCAGGACTTCAGGAATTTTTGATTCCTCTGATATAAATAAGAGAAGTCTTAGGCATATGGAGCCTATTTGAATGTGATCAGATGGGTCACATGAGGGGATAGGAAATCATAAGAGTGGTTCACTGCTCTTGACCTAGCTGGTAGCCTAGCCTCTGTAGTTGAGAAACAGTTCACCCTGGTCCATTTGAATTCAACTTACTTTCCCTCAGTATCCCTCATTTGCTAGGTTTTTTACTGATGCTTTGGCTAACCTTTGTTACATAGCAGATATAGATAGCCATTGTATTTCGGGATGTTCATGTTATGTTACGTAAAGATAGAGATTTTAAATTTAGGTCTGTTTTGTTTTTTTTTTTTTTAAATGCAGAGATTTCCATAAAGAATTCAGGGAAGAATTTATATTTGGCTCTGAATTATTCTTCATGTATATTATTTTGGCAATTTATTCTTATTGTATCTCCAATTTATTATTTATCACCGTTCACAAGAAGAAAAAAATGAAGTAATATGGTTGTCTTCATTCAGATGTCCTTAATTTTGTCAGCTCTGAAGAACATAGATAATCTTGGTGTGTCTGGTGGCAGTCTTCATCAGAAGAATCTTTGTCTCCGTTTGAAAGCAGAGGCTTTGATTAAACTCTCAGATTATGAATCTTCAGTGGAAGCAATTTGTACTCTTGATCAGGTAGTCTTACCAGGTTTTTCCCTTCAACTTAATTTTTTCCAGTCAACCAGGCATCAACCACTCTCTCCTTACAAGTATTTGCTTTTAAACAGATTTTGCATTAGAGATATGAATTCACCACATCTGCATTTTCTAAATCATTCACGCACTTGGAAACTACTGAAGTTATTTGCCTTTTGGTTAAGTACTTACAATATTCTTCATATGATGCAATTTCTTTCTTTAGTCTTGTTCTTATTCTCCTTTTCTCTTTTTGCCCTCTTAGGCTATTACTACTTAATTATTATTAATTTGGGATTCTAAATTTTTCCTTCAATAAAGAGTTCATAGATTATTGATAAGAACAATGAAGGACACAGTAGCTTCATAGTAGACAGTATTGTTTATTTGTTTTTCAGTTTAATAAAACAGAAGGAGATTGATATTTAAGAAGGAATCCTGTTTCTTAATGTTTTTGGTTCAAGCAATTTGAAAATCCCTGGCAAAAAAATAGTAAATTATGAATTATAACAACATGGTGCTTTTACAGATTTTTGTCAGATAAAGGCCATTTTTTTTAATCTAAAATTAAAATTATATCACTCAGTTTATTGTGGGGTTTTGAATTTTTTTAAAATATTGTTTTGTATATTTCAAAGGGCTTTGCATTTCATAATATTTCATTAAAATTAGAACAGTTGTCAGCATTCTTCAAGAACTAATATCTTAATTTCTTATTTTCTACTTGCCTTCTACCAGTAATGTATTTTGTGTGAATGCTTTGAGGAGGTCTTTCCAATTTTTTTTTTTTTTTTCCACACACACACAAAAAGAAAAGTTTCTTAGAGAGCTGATGAAGTCCAGGTCTGAAACAGAAAATGTATAGGATGAGCCCAGGACATCTTAGAATGCTAGAAAGCAAGGAAACTATCAAAGCCTACTAGAATTCTATTAGAAAGGCTTAGGAACTACCATGGACAGTACAATTATGTTATATAAAAATGAACTTTTTAGATATATATGCTAAAGTATCAGATGAAAAGTTATAATAGCTGGGATAATCTAAGCAGGAGTATAGTGAAATGGGTAGAGAGGTATGGATGAGAAAAGATTGATTTTGAATTAATAATTTAGAAGCTGGATAATGAGTACATGTGGGATTATTGTACTGTTCTAATTTTTTGAAATGTTTTTGAAATTTTCTCTAATAAAAAGGTTACAAAGAATGAATGTATTCATAGTGATAAAAATCAGGACCTGTATGTCTTTACTCCATGCTCTTTTATGGTCATTCCTTAATTAAAGTAAACATTGCTGTTCTGTGTTGAAAGAGACTTAATTTCTTTACAATTATTTTCTAGGTTTCTGATGCAAATAATATCCCAGGACTTTTGGTTCTTAAAAGCTTGGCCTATCTGAACAAAGGCTCATTAGATGAAGCTTCAAAGGTTGTTTTTTTTCATTCAAACTGGGAATTTTTTGGTGGGGTGGGGGAGGGGCAGAGGGAGAGGAGAGAGAATCTCAAGCAGGCCCACTCCCAGCACAGAGCCTGACATGGGGCTCCATCTCACAACCTTGAGGTCATGCCCTGAGCCGAAATCAAGAGTCAGATGCTTAAATAACTGAGGCACCTAGGTTCCCCAAATTGGGAATTTTTTTAAGCTACAAGTGACTTAATTTGGATAAAGAATTGACAGATATCTACTTTATAGATTATGGAAGACCTTCTCTCTTCTTACCCTGACCTAGCTGAAGTTCATGCCCTGGAGGCTTTAATTCATTTTACCAAAAAGGACTATCTACAAGCAGAGAAATGGTAAGAATATGTTTAGGTTGCTTATAGGTGTAGTCATATCTTAATTTATTATGTTTCTCAAAAATTCAAAATGAGTAGGTTTGATAAAGTTCTGTTTTGTATAAATTTGATCTGTGTAAGCGTTAGTATTTTTAAGAAATGTTTAACATGTAGCACAGTACCTGTAAGAAAATTCCATAATGGGTATGAAATTTAACTAGCTGATCATAATGGTCAGTGAGTAGATACAATGTTTGATGTGTCCTCCTAAATGCTTAGCACACTGGTAAAGCTAAAAGGCTGTTGTGTTTTTATAAGCTCCTCTTCAAATAGTATTTTTTTCTCATTATAATCTAAATTCTAAAGTAATAACTTATATCTGATTTAGCATCTTTGAATCACTTAAACTTTGACTCAACTAGGAGTTTCCTACATTGTGTGTGTGTGTGTGTGTTCTATGTATCTTTTTACTTCCTTTGCTGACTTAGTTTTCAGAGAGCTCTTGAGAAAGATGCTGAAGTTGCTGAATATCATTACCAACTTGGGTTAACATATTGGTTCATGGATGAAGAAACAAGAAAAGATAAAACAAAGGCTCTTACCCACTTTCTAAAGGTAAAACAAGTGCTACTGTTCAATACTTAGTTGAAATGGATTTGTAATAAAATCATAAATAATAATCATATAAGTTAGGCACTTACAATTACTGTTTTCTGAACTGTTTTTCTTTTTTTTTTAATTTATTTATTTTAGAGAGATAGTGAGAGCATAAGTGGGAGGGACAGAGGGAGAGGGTGAGAGAATTTAAGCAGGCTTCATACTCAGTGCAGAGCCCGATGTGGGGCTCCGTCTCACAACCATGAGATCTTGACCTGAGCCGAAACCAGGAGTCAGACGCTTAACCAGCTACGCCACCTAGGCACCCCTGAACTTTTTTTTGTTTTTGTTTTTGTTTTTTAACTGGACTTTTTATGGTGTTTCATCTCTTACACATTAGGTTTTGTGAGAATGTTATGTGGATTTTCAAGGAGAAAATAAAAAATGTAAAAGTTACTTATTTCAGAAACACACATTATAGAAGATGAGACATAATTATCTTTGGAGAAAAATATTGTTTTTAGGTAATTTCCACTGTAATGTGGGCATATATACTTCTAGATGTTTAATTTCTTATAGTTTATTTTATTTATTTAACGATTTTATTTATTTATTTGACATAGAGAGAGAGAGCACAAGTAGGCAGAGTAGCAGGCAGAGGGAGAGGGAGAAGTGGCTCGATCCCAGGACCCTGGGATCATGACCTGAGCCGAAGGCAGATGCTTAATGACTGAGCCACCCAGGCGCCCTGAATTTCTTATATTTAGATGTTAAAGATCTAAAAGTCTTACATGCTTATCTTGATGCATAAAAGAAGGTTAGTGTAATAATAACTCTAATTTCACATTTCTTTTTAACAAAGAAATAATATTTTTACACTTGTTTGCATTCTATAAGCAGTGACATCCAGCTTTCCTGTTGCTTTAAATCTTACATTAAGGGATGTGTTGGCATATTTTTGTATGTTTAACAAAAGTGTTCTATTTTTCTTTTAACCTGTGTACTTATCTTCTGTGTTTTTAAAAAGAACCTCACAGACAAACTTTAATATCGTGTTACTATCAATCTTTATCTCAAAGGCTGCCAGACTGGATACATACATGGGCAAAGTTTTCTGCTATTTAGGTCATTACTACAGAGATGTGGTAGGAGATAAAAACAGAGCCCGTGGCTGTTACAGGAAAGCTTTTGAGTTAGATGATACTGATGCTGAATCTGGAGCTGCGGCAGTTGACTTAAGTGTGGAACTTGAAGAGATGGTATGTCCAGTAACTTAAACACTTTTGCCTTTTTATCCTGGGTATAGAAATAGAAATATTTTTATATGTGTGTCCTTGAAAGTTTTTATTTTTTTTTTTCTTTGTAGATGCAATAGAAATATTTTTGCCACTGTTTATGGAGTAAATTTTCTTTTCATTGGCAGACATTACATTACTCATCACTTACTTTTGAAACTGTAGTTGAGTATATACCAGTGTAAGTTTAAAAATTAGGAAGTGGTAAATGAAAATACATTTGGGTACTTTACATAGGTGTTGTGTATTTTTATGATATTTGAGATGTCTAATATTAGTCTTTTATTAATTTCAGGAAACTGCCTTAGCCACCCTAACAACAGTAACTCAAAAGGCAGGTGCTGGAACGGCAAAATGGGCCTGGCTTAGGCGAGGACTGTACTATTTGAAAGCTGGTCAACATTCTCAAGCTGTGGCTGAGTAAGACACCTTAGTATATTTAAACTATTAGTGTATTGGTTCCTTAAATTAAACTCTATTTATACCCAAAGTGGACTTTACAAGTTGCCTCATTCCAGGTTATATTTTGAGAGAAGAAATAGCAAAATTTATTTATAGTTGATTGGTTCCTATTATCTGCAAGGCACCGAAATTGCAAAAATGAATTAAATGTTGTCCAGTTGTTAAGGAGTTGGCCATTCTAACGAAGTGAATCTTCCTAGTGTTACACATATAATAGGTTCTCAGTGGAAACTTAAGGAATGTTAAAAAGCTGAGGCTGATACCTTTGTTGTTCTCCCAATGGCATGCTTTGTTTTGGGGCAGGAGATACATTTGCCAGCTTCACGTGCATGTGGTGCAGCTCCTTTTTAGTTACTTGGTTTGAACTATACTTAATAAATGAAATAGGGGATCCTGACTGGCTCAGTTGGTGGAGCATGCGACACTTGATCTCAAGGTTGTGAGCTTAAGCCCCATGGTGGGCATAGAGTTTACTTTAAAAAAAAAAGAATACATAAAATATATTTAATAATAATAAACACATAATAATAATAAGATAGGTGAAGGGGATTAAGTGGTACAGACTTCCCATTGTAAAATAAATAAGTCCACAGGGATGAAAAGTACAGCATAGGGAATATAGTCAATCATGTTGTAATAACTTTGGTGACAGGTGGTAACTACACTTATCAACTACACTTACTATGGTGAACATTTCATAGTGTCAGTAAATTTCAAATCAGTATGTTATACACCTGAAACTAATATTTTATGTCAGCTGTACTTCAATATAAAAAAATGAAAAACAAAGACTTTGTGTTTACAAGGAAGTGTAACAGAGCCTTGGCATTTCCTAGTAATGAGAATATAGCATCTCTCTATCAATTTAATTGTTTTTTTTAAAGATTTTATTTATTTGAGAGAGAGAGAGTGAATGAGAGCATGAGCAGGGGGAGGGGCAGAGGGAGACACAGACTCCCTGCTGAGCAGGGAGCCCGAAGCGGGACTTGATCTCAGGACTCTGGGATCATGACCTGAGCCGAAGGCAGACGCTCAACCGACTGAGCCACCCAGGCATCCCTCAGTTTAATTAAGTTTATAAGACTTCAGTCTGTATATAAAGTTTTTTGGTTATACTACAAGAGATAAATTTCATTTATTACTACAGTCACACTGAAAACTTAAAATGAATACTTAAATGTGAATGATCACAATTAATTATAAGCCTTGTATATTTTCTTTATAGACAGGAAAAGAAAGTACCTTTTTTCTGAACCTAACAAATTGTTGTAGCAGTTATTTTTTCCCTCTAATTTGTGAAAACATTAACAAATATATATATATGTATATATTTGAATGGAGAATAAGTTTCTGATTTAGGTCAATACCTAGAATACTGTGATATTTCTGTTTTGGTGGAAGGATCAGTGGGGATTATTAATTGTCATGAGGCATATCTGGAGATATATACCTATTTTGGTGGGAAACTGGCATTCTTCCAGATAGTCAAGGAAAAAAATTCTGGCCAGTGCTTGTTTGAAAAATATTTTGTTCTTATTCATTCCAAATTTGTAATAAAATTTTTTAGTATTAAAATATTCAAGTTATAAAAAATATATTCAGGTTGTAAAAGGAACAGGTATATCTGCTTTATTTATTTATTTTTTTTCAGATTTATTTATTTGAGAGAGAGAGAGTGTGCATGAGGGGAGTGGGGAGGGTCAGAGAGAGAGAGAATCTGAAGCAGACTTCCAGCTGAGTGTGGAGCCCAAGACAGGGCTCAATCCCACAACCCCAAGATCATAACCTGAGCCAAAATCAAGAGTTGTCACTCAACCGACTGAGCCACCCAGCTGCCCCCTTACACTTGTTTTAAATAGCACTTTCGTAATTAGAAGGAACTATGGATATATGTGATTCAGTTGAATTATTTATTTTATATTTTCTTTTCAGATGTGGAAGTAGTTCTTTTACTTTCAGTTCTCTTACTATTTACTGAAATTTTAGTTTACAGGCAGCATTAAGGGCAGATCCAAAGGACTTCAATTGTTGGGAGTCACTAGGAGAGGCATACTTAAGCAGAGGTGGCTATACAACAGCCTTGAAATCCTTCACAAAAGCCAGTGAGCTGAACCCAGAATCCACATACAGTGTGTTTAAGGTTGCTGCAATACAGCAAATCCTAGGCAAATATAAGGAGGCGATAGCTCAATACCAGCTGATCATTAAAAAGAAAGAAGACTATGTGCCGGCTTTGAAAGGTAATTTTTTAATACTTCCTTGACTTTTGTGATACTGGAGTCTAAAATCCTTTAGTAAACTTCCTAAATGCATTTCGTAACCTGAAAAGGACTTCTTTAGTCAACAGCAAGTGTCTTCTTTCATGGACTTCTTATAGTATGACTTGTTATATAGATTTGAATATAGAAAGAGCAGATCTTGTTTTCTAACAATAAATAAATAGTAATATGATAAACATTTAACTTTTAGATCGAATAGCATGGTAGCTATTTAATGGAGCTCTAAAACAAGAGTTTCCCTGCTCTTATATTTTAATACTTAATTCACTTTATCTTCAGAATATCTCAATACCTTTTAATTACTTCTTAACTTATAGATTGTTTTTCATTTTTTGAATGTTAGGGACAACTTACATTGTCTTGTAATACCTAAATTAATTTCAGTTTCTCCGTATATACTTACTCCTTAACAAAAGATTTTTGGTAATATAAAGTAGAACACCACCATCCATATATAATCTAAATTTTATATGATTATATCTAACCATTTTTAAAAAACCTGGAGCCCATTATATGTCCTTTACTCCATTTCTTTTTCTTTTTTAAGTGAAACAATTGGGGTTTAAGTCAGAAATAGTATATGTTATAAGTGATACATAACTTAGGTCTTGGAAACTTTTTTTTAAATTTTGTAAAACTTTCCACAAGAGAGGAATTCACATTTATTAAATCTTTAGGAAATTGCTGTTTCATTTAATTTTTGCAGTGTAGTTTGCTCTCCAGTTTTGAATATAAAAAGATCAAATCTTGTTTCACAATAGTTAATAAATAGTAATATGGAGGAGAAAAGCATTTAGTAGCATTTTCAAAGCTGAGGTTTTGAATTAAGTAACTTGCCCAAAGTCAAGGAAATTCTTTTCCATAGATTTTTATCACTTTTAGTATATATTTATTCCAACAGAACCCTGCCATTTGAATTCCAGACTAAATGTATGCCAGACCATACTTAAAGATAATTTTTATACAATACTACTGAGTTTTGTTTTCTGGAAAGTGGCTTTAATATCACATCACTACGTTTTTATCAACTTTATTCTAAGTGTTTCTTGTGTGTGTTTTAATAACTATAAACTTAACCTGATTTTAGGTTTGGGTGAATGCCATCTCATGATGGCAAAAGCGGCTCTAGTTGATTATCTTGATGGGAAAGCTGTAGACTACATAGAAAAAGCACTGGAATATTTTACTTGGTTAGTATTATTCTTATTATTCATTGTGTTTATTATCTTAGAATTATAATAAAGCTGAGGTTAGAAAATCTTTCTGCATTTATTCTGTTAGATGAAGCAATCATTATTCAGAATATCAAACATAAAGATACTAGCCAATGAATTCAATAATATACATATTGTATTAATTTTGCATTGGAGAACAGACAGTTTCTTGCTCCTTGTAGCAGCTGACATGCTGGATGAATGGGGAAGGGTGGGAAGGAAGAAGCAGTCTGTCAGGGGAGTGGCAGCTTGGATATAATGTATCAGTGTTACATTCCATGGTAAGGGCCTGTTTTAGGTATATTGGTAGGGCTGAAGATGAGGGGAAATGAGCAATCTCATTGTTCCTGGAGAGAATCTGTGTAAGAAAAAAAGTGATGTCTAATACTAAGGGAATCAGAAAAATTTGAGTAAATCTGGTATTTTATAGAACTGTAAATTCACTAGCGAAATAGAAGTATTTGTTAGATGATTTTTAAAAGTCTGTTACACATACATTTGAATTTTTTTTTTCTTAAACGTCTTTCTTGTGCTCCCCTTCCTTTCTTTTCCTACTTGCCTTCTCTTCTGGTTCCTGTTGATTTGGTTGCTCCAGAATTGATTTTCTTTGAGTATGAACCAAATATGAAAAGAAAACCTTAGCCTTTTCTCTCCCACAGATTTTTATTGCTACTTTTCAAGTCTCACATAATATAGATCTTTCCAAATAGAGGAGGGTATTGTGAAGAGGGCATGCTTCATTTGAACTGGTATTTAAGAGTAAATGTGAACCTTTCAGTGATGATACTTGAGGTACAAACACAGCCTTTCTGACAATGGGAAATTTTGTTCTGGGTAGCTTGTAGCATTCACGGCCAACTAAATGGAGGTCTATAAAACTTTTCAAGTGATAATCTCCAAATTTATGTTTACTTCTAGACTTAAAAGTTCGTATTATTACAATTCTTATGTAAGGGTGATAGAAGTTCTTTTATAGATTTTTTTTATTGAACTTTAAAGGAAATAAGAATTCAGGCTGTTGGAATTGCCTCTGTTTCTCTTTTTTCCCCCTGTTTTCTTCTTTCATGCTGTCAATTTTATTTTATTTTTTTTTAAAGATTTTATTTATTTGAGAGAATGAGAGAGAGAGAGCACATGAGAGGGGGGAAGGTCAGAGGGAGAAGCAGACTCCCTGCTGAGCAGGGAGCCTGATGCGGGACTCGATCCTGGGACTCCAGGATCATGACCTGAGTTGAAGGCAGTTGTTTAACCAACTGAGCCACCCAGGCGCCCCCTTATTTTTTATTTTTAGGTATTTTTATTTTATTTTATTTTACCTTTTTTCCACTACAAGTGTATTCTTTAATTCCGCCCCCCCCCCCCCACCCATCTCCCCATTCCCCTACCCACCACCCCTCTGGTAACCATCAGTTTGTTCTCTGTAGTTAATAGTCTGTCTCTTGGTTTGTGCCTTTTTTTTTCTTTGCTTGTTTGTTTTGTTTCTTATATTTCACATGAGTAAGATCATATGGTATTTGCCTTTCTCTGACTGACTTATTTCACTTAGCATTATACTCTCTATCATGCTGTCAGTTTTAGAAATTATGCTAAGATATTTAGGCAGAGGAACTACAAATAGTGTTGTCCTACCTCCTGATCCTCACAGTGGGCTTTCAGGGATGACTGCCATAATTAATCTTATTTCTCAGGAAGATATTGGAAAATGATTTTTGGCTGGACTCTTTTAGTAGAAAAGGCTATGAGAAATGTTCCATCTGCTTGTCCATCTGCCAGTAACATAGCTGATTATTGAGACTTGGCTTAAGTGAAATTGTCGTGTTTATTTATAAGATCTTGAGAGAAAACTGAAGAGAAATGGATAGCTGAGATTTTTCTCATTCTAAAAGAAGTGACCTTTATTACCATAATTGATTTTTTTATTTACTCTTTTTTTTTTTAAGAATTTTATTTATTTATTGAGAGAGAGAGAGAATGGTAGAAAGAGAGCATGAGAGGGAGGAAGGTCAGAGGGAGAAGCAGACTCCCTACCGAGCAGGGAGCCTGATGTGGGACTCGATCCTGGGACTCCAGGATCATGACCTGAGCTGAAGGCAGTCACTTAACCAACTGAGCCACCCAGGCACCCTTTTTATTTACTCTTTTAAGCTTGTGCATGCAGTTTTATTTGCTTCAATAAATATGGGTTTTCACGTTTTCATATTTAGCTTTTAGGTAATCTTGGTCTCAGAGAATAAAAATCCTTTGAATCACCAAATATATTTAATATATTATACATTTACCAGACTTTTTTATTTGACTGAAGATAAACAAGCCAAAACATGAGTTTAGAATAATTAACTGTGAGAGAGTTACCAACTTGACTACTTTGGTTATTGTTTAAAAAGACAAATATAGAGAGCATAGTTAAAAAACGTTCAGTCTTAATGGTGAATTGGTCCTGGAAAATTTATTGACATATTGATTATATGATTTCTGCTACTTCTAACAAAAATGATGAAGAGTACCAAAGAGATGTTTGCAAAATTTCTGGCATTTAAAATAATCAGTTTTCCTTCCCTCCCTTCCTTTCTGCTTCCTAATAGGGAGATGATAAGATGTTATCCATTTAGAAAGAATTTAGTAAAGCATTCACTGCACTTAACCAAGGAAGTAATTCGTAATTAAGATTGTAATGAGAGAGATAAATTTCCTATTGTTTGGAAAAAAATATAAGAATCACACTGTTTATTTTTTTAGGGCTCTGCAGCATCAAGCTGATGTGTCTTGCCTTTGGAAGCTAGTTGGGGATGCTTGTACCAGTCTGTATGCTGTCTCACCATCTAAAGTGAACGTTAATGTTTTAGGAATCCTTCTAGGTCAGAAAGAAGGAAAACAAGTATTAAAGAAGAATGAGCTTCTCCATCTTGGAGGAAGGTAATTTACAAAGATTGCTAGTTAATGACATTCATTTTGAATTAGGACATTTTAACAAAACGTTACATTTATTTTTATATTTCCATAGGTGTTATGGCCGTGCGTTAAAACTGATGTCTACATCTAATACGTGGTGTGATCTTGGAATTAATTATTATCGCCAAGCACAACATCTAGCAGAAACAGGCAACAATACAAATGATCTTAAAGAGTTGTTGGAGAAATCTTTACATGTATGGTTTTGAGAAATTTTTTATAAACTTTTTAAAAAACTAAGTGCTTTTCTGATAGATGTTTTTGATAAAGTAGATACTATCGTGTTTTCACATAAAACCACATTTATCTTGATATAAATGCTGCTGTTCCAAGATATAAAAATTAATCTAATTTTACTTTTCAGTGTCTGAAAAAGGCAGTGAGACTTGACAGTAAAAATCACTTATACTGGAATGCTCTTGGTGTGGTTTCATGTCACAATGGTAAGAACTGAGTAACACTTCAATATTTTTAGAAGATTGTTTTAGGTAATAAAGTTCAGTTTTATCAAATTCTGTATTTTTCAGGTATTGGAAATTATGCCCTTGCTCAACACTGTTTCATCAAGTCTATCCAGTCAGAACAAATTGTGGGTGTTCTTTGTATCTATCTATGATAAAGAACTCCAAAATTTAGTGTTAATAATTTTCTGAGACTGCCCTGTAGGCAGGAACCTAATTGTATATATATGTTTTTTAGAATGCTGTTGCATGGACCAACTTGGGAGTGTTATACCTTGCAAATGAAAACATTGAGGTAAATGTGTTGTCTGTTTTGTCACTTTAAAAGTAAAAGCGTTCTTTATATATGACCTCTTTGTAATCACTCAGCTTCTTGTGGAGAATTACTTTGAATGTTATTGTCTATTCTGTATGCCCTCCTGTATGCTAGATAATTGATGACATTTGGTTTATTACATATATGAATAGTGAATTTGTAAGATTTATTTTCCTTTCCACACAACTGAAGAAATTTTGGTTTTATTAATTATGTTGGGTTTTCATTTAAAGATTAAAACAATTCTGTTATGAATTATTTGGGTGTTTTTCTTTTTATCTGTACACGTGTAAGAGGAGACCGGTGTAGGCTCTGTTAGGGGTGGGGTGAGGAAGTCACGGGGATGATTAGTACTGTCTTGCAGCTTAAGCTTAATCTATGCTTGAGTGATTTCAGTTGGGCTTTAGTGGATATTAATTCCTTTAGATGCCACAATGTAATTTTCAACTTGAACAATTATATGTTAGAGAATTGGAAATACAGTAATTGGAAACGTGTTTGTAGCATGTTTAGAAGTTTCCATAAATCTGTAGATGATAGCACATCTGTACTGTTTTGTGTTTCAGCTATTATATTGAATATCATCCTTTTAAAATAGCTTCAGTAATATTTTCAGGATAAATTAACTCACTGCAAAGATTACTTCAGAAGACTGTAAACAGAATGAAGGAAAATATTAATTTGGGACTTAAAATATGTGAAAATATTTTTAAAAATTTAAACAAAGCTAGATATTAGTTAATAAGCTATGAATATAGTTTTATGATAGCACAACTCAGTTGCCATCCCTGAGCTTCCTTTTCCATAAGAAAAATAAGACTGTTTCCTGTCGCATATAGATTACTGAGTAAACAGTATAAGGCAGCATATAACAGTGTTTGTAGCAGAAAAATAAGCACGCAACTTAATGTGCCCAAGTGAGGTAGCTTTAAAGTTTCCTGACTGCTTAGCACAGATTTATGTTGATCATTCTTTTTTTGCCCAGTAGCAGATACATGTCATAGACCTCATTGTTAGTTTTTATTCTACCAGTTAAGCTTCAGGAGAGGGCAATAGATACTTCTGCCTGTGGCTAGCAAATGGATGGGTGATTAGTTAAAAGTTCTACAGACTATGAGGTGCATCTCTCTATTGTCCTTTCACTGGGGACCAGAACCCCTAAGCCTGTAGAGAGATCGGTTGTACCCACGAGTTTTTAGGACTATGTAGTTAAAACACAGTTTTAAACATTGCTAGTTGTGTTTAAACGATGAAGTTTTAGATTTATAAGTGTTTATGTTGACAAGTATGACTTATCTTATTCTCTTATGCTTTTTAGTTTAGTACTAAGTTAATAAAATGACATATGTTATTTTTTTGACTTTTTTTCCTAGCAAGCTCATGAAGCTTTCAAAATGGCTCAGTCTCTTGATCCGTCTTATTTAATGTGCTGGATTGGACAAGTAAGATATATGTATTTATTAATAATTCTAAGATATAAACAACGTATTAATATGTAAAGTGGTATAAATAACCTATTAATACAAATAACAATGATAATAATGATAACAGGTAACATTTGAAGACTTCCTTTGTGCCAGTCACTGTGCTAGTCTCTTTGTATGTATTATTTCAGTTAGTCTTTCATCGATCCTTTGAGATGGTGGTTGTTATTAAACTTCTCATGGATGGGGAAATTGAAGTTTAGAGATCCTGAGTATTGTGCCCAAGGTCATACAACTTGTAATGATTAAGCTTTGATCTGGGGGGCTTTGAGCCCCATTAGTCTGACATTAATGCTAAAAAACAAAACAAAACCAGAACTCTGTTATTTAAATGCACATTTACCAAAAAAATTAAGATTGGCAAAGATCATTTTGATTATGTTTTCCCATTATCTGTAAAATCTTTATATTTGATTTGATGCTTGTTTATGAGTATTGTTCCCCTGCTCCCCTGAAGTTTAGATTTGTGTATTGCCATATAGGAATCAGGATACTTGGTTATGAATGTGAGTCCGTCACTGACTGATTATTTTATCTTAACATATCACTGCTAGATTTCATTTTTCTAACTTGAAAAAGAAGGAGCTTGGCTGAGTGGCCTCCAGGGTCTCACCTAGTTGAGTTGTAATGATACATTAGTAAGTGGTTGATTGTTTTGGTTCAGAGAATAGCAGGAGCATCACCCATCTCAGGAAATCAATAATCAGAATTTAGATATGTTTTATTCTACTTTTGACTTTTGGGTCAAATTCTAGTTAATTGGTGAAGCAAACAGAGTTAGGTAACTCTATGAACTGTGGTTCTATGAACTATGATAGCATCTGGGAGCAATGGCATTATTACTAATCTCTGTGTAAGTTATTGGACTCAAGGGGCCCAAGAGTTTGCATTTCTAACTGTTCCCAGGTGCTGGTTCTGGTCCAGGGACTTGACTTGAGTAGTACTGCTCTAGGTCAGGAGATTTTGGATGCTAATCAGAGCCACCTAAGTATTTTTTTTTAAATTTTTCAATTCTTTTTATTCTTTTTTTTTTTAAAGATTTTATTTATTTATTTGACAGAGAGAGAGACACAGCGAGAGAGGGAACACAAGCAGAGAGAGTGGGAGAGGGAGAAGCAGCCTTCCCGCGGAGCAGGGAGCCCGATGCGGGGCTCCATCCCAGGACCCTGGGATCATGACCTGAGCCGAAGGCAGACGCTTAACAACTGAGCCACCCAGGCGCCCCTCAATTCTTTTTATTCTTAAAAATAATTTATTTCAGACATTAACTGGTAGATTTAATTAAAATGGTAACAGTAAAAGTAAGACCTAATATTATTTCTTAAATAATATTAGTAATGTATGATAACTTTAAAAATGTGAATTTTTTTTATAAAAGATAGATGAGTTTGAAAGTAATTTTAACTTATCTCATAGTCTATGAAGTTAACGGCATAGGTGTGTTATTTAAAATTCTGAGGCACTTTCGGGGTGCCTGGGTGGCTCAGTCGTTAAGCATCTGCTTTCGGCTCAGGTCATGATCCCAGAGTCCTGGGATGGAGCCCCGCATCGGGCTCCCTGCTCCGCAGGAAGCCTGCTTCTCCCTCTCCCACTCCCCCTGCTTGTGTTCCCTCTCTCGCTATCTCTCTCTCTGTCAAATAAATAAATAAAATAAATTCTGAGGCACTTTCAAAAAATAAATATGTTGAGACTCTACCCCAGGTCTGTGGAAACTAGAAAGCTAGGGGTAAGGACCTCCTTTTTTAAAAAAAGCTTATCTAGGTGAATCTGAGGTGATCCTATGATTAAGAACCCTACTCCAGACAAATACCAGTATGAATGGATCAAAGGTGAAAGGGAAGGGAGAAGTTAGTGCAGCTTCATCAGTGTTCTGAGGAATTTTATGTGGATTATTCCACCATTAGCTGGTTGCAGATGGAATTCTGAAAGCATATGCCAGGTTAAGGGCCAATTTAACAAGTCATTCTGGTCCTCTGAGCCATGGGAATATAGTAGCTAAGATTAAAAAAGAAATTACCTCGGGCGCCTGGGTGGCTCAGTTGGTTGACCAACTGCCTTCGGCTCAGGTCATGATCCTGGAGTCCCAGGATCGAGTCCCGCATCGGGCTCCCTGCTCAGCAGGGAGTCTGCTTCTCCCTCTGACCTTCCCCCCTCTCATGTACTCTCTCTCTTTCTCTCATTCTCTCTCTCAAATAAATAAATAATAAAATCTTAAAAAAAAAAGGAATTAGCTCTGCTTTTAAGCATAGCTAGTATACCTTTGAATCTTCTAAATAGTTTTATTTATTATTGTTATTATTCCTTTTAAACACATGAAGAACCTCTTTTTTCCTTTTATAGGCTCTTATTGCAGAGACAGTTGGAAGTTATGACACAATGGATCTTTTCAGGCACACTACAGAACTCAGTATGCATGTAAGAATTTGACCATTCTTGAGGATTCATTAATGAATAAAGTATTATACTTGTTGAGAAAATGAATACAGAGCGGTATCAGATGTTAATAACAGCAGTTGTCTCTACTCTTTATTCTGTCTTAGAAACAGATAAGCTATCTTTAAAGAACTTCTCATTTTTGTCTTCTGTTATCTTTCAAAAGCTGATAAAGAAATGACATGGAATTTAATAGATATAATAGTCTTGCAGAATTGAAACTGAGACTCGAGGACAAAATCAACATGAGATAAGGACTAGACTTGGTTGACATTTCTTGATTATGAAGTGTTTTAGAACCCTTTTGATTGGTAATTATTAGTTTTATCTCTAAGAATGGTGCTGAGAAGAAGATCAGCCCATTGGGTGACGCTCTGTTTTCTGCACTTTATTTAAATCCCATTTGGTTCTTCTACTTAGGGTTGGAGCAGGTAATTTAAAAATGCTCTTAGCTGTGTTGAATCATAGTGACTCTTCATTTAGAGGCACTTAGCAATTGACTTAAAGAAGACTAAGATGTGATATTTACTGTATTGAAGTCTACTGTTTTATAATTTTTATTGGTATATTTATTACCCTATGTTTACTTGTTAACTTCGTCTTTTTTATAGACTGAGGGAGCAATAGGTTATGCGTACTGGGTCTGTACAACATTGCAAGATAAAAGCAACAGAGATACAGAGCTGTACCGGTACAACATTGTTCAGATGAATGCTATTCCAGCAGCCCAAGTTGTTTTGAGTAAATACATAGGTAAGGTGTTCAGTATTTGAATAACCATTGAAACAATTGAGTTTTTAAAATTAGTTAATTCCAAATTAAATATTAGTGTTCCTTAAGACATGAATTTGCCTTTTTTTTCCTCCCAGTGGCCAGGCAGTCTATTTTCAAATTATAGTAATGACTCTTGAAGAGTGATGAAAATTTCTGTTACCTAATGCTTACAATAAAACTGATTTCCGTGTTGTAGTGGAAAGAATTTTGGAGCCTGATGGGCCTGAGTTGCTGCTGTTCTTTTCTGCCATTTATTTCTCTGTGGTCTTAGGCCAAGTATTTTATTACTTCTCTTAACTTCTGTTAGCCTTGTAAAGTAGAGATAATAATTGCTAGGTGGTAGACATGTGAAAATTAAGTGTGATAATCTGCTTTAAATTCCAAAACTAGTGTGTTTAACCTCCTACTTTAACACCTGATTTTTCTTCAGGATACTGGAAAAATACATTTAGGTTTAGGAAAAGGACAGAATGGTGAAGTTTCATTAACCTTCTATTGTAATAATTTCCTTTCTTCCTTAAAAAAACTACCAGTTTTTTTTAAGATTTTATTTATTTATTTGACAGAGAGAGAGAGACAGCGAGAGAGGGAACACAAGCAAGGGGAGTGGGAGAGGGAGAAGCATGCTCCTCGCCGAGCAGGGTGCCTGATGCGGGGCTCGATCCCAGGACCCTGGGGTCATGACCTGAGCCGAAGGCAGACACTTAACGACTGAGCCACCCAGGCGCCCCAAAACTACCAGTTTTATTACCAGTTTAATCTTGCCATTTGCAGCAACATGAATGGAGCTTCAAAGTATAATGCTAAATGAAATAAGTCAAATAGAGACAAATAGTCAAATAAGTCAAAAGAGAAAGACTTAAATACCAGGTGATTTCACTCAAATGTGGAATGTAAGAATCCGAACAAATGAACAAAGTTAAAAAGCAAGAGAGGTGACAAACCAAGAAACATTCTCTTAGCTATAGAGAACAAACTGATGGTTACCAGAGGGGAGGTGGGTGGTGTGAGATAGGTGATGGGGATTAAGGAAGGTAGTTGTGATGGGGGGTGGGGGGTGGGGGATGGAAAACTGCCAGTGGGTTTTAATCTCTACTCTGCCTCTTAGTAGCTATAATGATAGCTTGGGCATATTAACAAATTGGATTTTAGTTTTCTCGTGTAATATAAGAATGAAAGTATTACTTAGAGTTTAAATGGGATGATTTATACAAAATGTTTTGCAGAATACCTGGCATACCCTAGATGCTCAAGAAATGTTAGTTTCACTAGTCTTTTATTTATCCCTTGACAAATAAAGAAGCAAGAAGTTTAAGCAGGCTCAGGGACAGTTGAATATTATGAAGAATCAGATAAACTGAAAAGCAGAAGAGAAAATTTCTCATCGTTGGTATGGAGAGGATTGTAATACTCTTCCTGCATTGAACCTGGGATACTTGAGCAGAAGACAGTTGACAAACATCAGCACTTCATGTTATGCAGTATGCCAAAATGAACGACTCTAAAGAATATCTAGAGCCTCTGTGAGAGTGTATGGGTCAGAAATTTTACTGTGAAGTTTCCATAAGAATGGGTAACATTTGTAAAGGATTTACATAGCTAAAGAAATCTTTAGCTTTCTACAAAATTCAGATACCTAGAACAATGAACACAGAGTTCCCTGACAGTTATGCATGCCTAGTTTTTTACCGTATAGTGGAGCCATATCATACTCATTTAAATTCAACTATATGTGGCCTTGCCATAAGTGAATGAATGAACAGATGAATAAGTAAGAGAGAGGAAGGAAAGAGAAGATCAGAGAGAATGCAGGCAGTCTCATTGTCTTGCTGACAGTTTGCCTCAGAGTGTGCTGGGAAGGCATGAATCTCTTAGTTTGACTCAGTTTGGTGTAGGGCCCTCTCTTTTGTGACTTCAGGAGTTTTCAAGAATAACTTTGACTATATAATTTTAACTTTGTGATTTAACTTTGGAGCCTGCCCATCACATAAATTGTGACTGCACTGTAATTTGTTAAACAATTTAAGGGGTTTGAAGGCTTATTTCCCAATGCTACTTTTAAGTAAATCAGATGTGTTTCTCTGTATGTTAGTACATACATAATGTTTTTTGACATTAAAATTTCAAAATACTGCATTGAAAGTGTCCAAGTCATCCTGGGTTTCTAGTGTACAATACTGAGTTTATTTTTTATTGTTTTTAAAGATTTTGTTTATTTTTTGACAGAGAGAGAGCAAGAGAGGGAACACAAGCAGGGGGAGTGGGAGAGGGAGAAGCAGGCTTCCTGCTGAGCAGGGAGCCCGATGCGGGGCTCGATCCCAGGATCCTGGGATCATAACCTGAACTGAAGGCAGACGCTTAACGACTGAGCCACCCAGGCACCCCTGAGTTTATTTTTTTTTTAAACACATAGAAATTGGAACAGAACCACCAAGAAAATTGCAGGAAAGTTTAAATGATTAGCCAAAGAACTGAATTTCCTTATAAATCTTATGACTAGTGTTAACATGAGCTACAATTTCAAATTATTACACCTTTGGGGATAAAAATGTTTAGACTTTAAGGTGTAACTAGAAACTATAAATAATTATAAAATACTCAATAATTTAGAAGTTATAAAATGATTACTAGTATTTTATAATCAAGATAAATATCAGACTATTCTTAACAATGCCAGTAGTCTTAGGAGGTAATCTGGTATCTAAGATATTGAAAATAAAACTAGCATTTTACAAACACAACCAGCATGCACATGTAAAGAAAAGATATTTTTGGATTTTCAGAAAGAATTCAGAATTATGCGCCAGCTTTCACAATGTTGGGTTACTTAAATGAACATCTACAACTGAAAAAGGAAGCCACAGATGCATACCAAAGGTAAACTCTACATTTAATTAAAAGTGGTCCTTATTTATTAGTTGGCCTTTTTTTATTTAGTCTCAGTTAATGAAGAAGGTACTAAACAAATGTTCTGATTCCTTTCCTGATATCTTCTATTATTATTACATCTCTGAAGATGAAAAGACACAGTTTTAAATTTTCAGCTATATTTGGGTTTCTGTTGCTCAATCCAAGAGAGGGACAGAGAGGAAAAAAAACAAAAACCAAACTAAAAAATCTCTCAGATTTTGTTTTCGAAGAACAGAATTTTCATTTAAGACTTCGTCTAGCTTTAGACCAAGTTTTCACTTTAGACTTTGTCTAGCTTTATAAAAAAACACGTAGGTTCATTCAGAAAAGAAATGAGAACCTTATGATATATTTGTTTGTATTTGAGATCTATATTTTATTCACTCAGTAGTTTTTGAACTGCTTTGTGCCAAGCATTGTCCTTGGCACTGGCAATTTAGCAGCAAAATAAAACAGACACAGGCTCTATTCTTATGGAGTTTCTGTTCTGGTGGTGGGGAGACATATGATAAGCTTATAAACATCTATGATGGTAATAATTGCTAAGAAAGAAAATCAAAATGGGGTAAAGGGCCAGGGAATATTAAGGCAGGTAGTGAATTTGAGACAGGTTTAAGAGTGATAGGTTTCCTAAGGAGCCGGTTGACGCTTGCCTGAATGAAGTGAGGCTCTAAGCCATTGGTTAAGAGGCAAGAGCATCCAGGCAGAAGGAATAGCAAGAGCAAGTGCTCTGACACAGGAGTGGACTTGGTGTGTTGAAGAAACAAGGACAGTGTGCTCGAGTGAAACAGCCAACCAGGAGGGGGTAGGAAATGAAATCAACTTGAAGATTTATTCTCTGCAAATGAATTGATTGGTAAATAAGAAAATTATTAACATTGTGAATACTAGGTGAAAAGTTAAAAGTCCTAAGTGCATGTATCATTGCCCTAAATCTAAAAAATACTTACAAGAAGCCTTGTTAGATAAAAAATAATTGAGTTGCCCGAAATGCTTTGCCATGCCCTTTTATGGATCTCTTGGTAGTTCAAAGGAGTCATCACTAGATGGTACTGGAGGCTGTATAATCAAGAAGGTATTTTTTCAGGTGTATGTGGAGGTTTATAAAAAAACACAAGTCTGTTTCTTTCAGTGTCACAATAAGCTTACCTGTAAACTGTAGAAATATGGTAGAATACAACAGTAAGCAGGATTTTTAAACAGAAAAATTAGATAGCTTTACAGTGCTTGCTAATGTTTTGTATATACTATGAATCTAACACTAGTTATACCTTTAACTTAAAATAGCAACTCCACAGTCATATGAATATGCACCACTCTTCCTTGACTGATTACTGCTGTTGTTTTCTGCCTTAAACAACTATTTGAAGCTTAAAACCACAAATTAGGTATAAATCTAACGATTATAGTTTTTAATATACTGTATAATACTGTCTTTTAGACTGCTTTGGAAAATATTTGTTTTTCGCATAACATTCTACATATTAAAAGCTTTCCTTGGATAGTTCTCCCTAGATAATCCTTTTTAAACAGAAAAGGAAGGTAAAAACAAAAATTTTACTAAATATCCAATTCCTGTTGATTAAGACATTTTTCTGCTTGTCCCAAGGGGACTGAACACAAGAAGATAAAAATAAGGCCTTTGGGGATTCCTTATGATTCTTTTCTTTCTTAACTAAATATTGCTTAAATATTTTTTTGTATGTAACGGGTAAGGGCACATGAAAGCACTCAATTTCCTGGCTTCCTAACTCAAACTACTGTATAAATATTTTTAAGATTGTTTGCTATATACTTGAGATAATGTCAAAACTAAAATAGCAACACCATTGTTTCCCATATTTAGATTAAGTTTTTTGGAATATTTAAAACTCAAGTATGATAAATGATTTCACTTAGTAAGAGATCACCTTATTAATGTAATTTTCCTGACAGTCTAAAATCTAAATATTAAGTGCTTTTGTTATACCATCTTGTTGTAAACAAGTTATGTGAACAAGTTGTTATGACAGCATTAAAGAATTAGAGTTAAATGAAGAAAACAAAAACTTACAGGATTGTCAATTGTCTTCAGGGTTTTTTTCCCAAAGAAAAAGTTACAAAATCTTGTGTTAAGGAAGAAGAGTAAAAGAATGCTATTGTACATAGGTAACTTAAAATACCTTGTCCTTCTTTTTAAGGGCAATGTTATTGTTACAGACTGCGGAAGACCAAGATACTTATAATGTTACAGTAAGAAATTATGGCAGATTGTTATGGTAAGTGTATTTTTTTCCCATTAATTCTGTGAATTTATTAGATTTTTCTGGTGAAAGCTATAGGACTAGTGAGGTGGTGACGAATTTCCAGAGTAGTGGGCGTATATAGTTGAGTGGGCTGAAAATCTCCCAAGGATACATAATTCCCTCAATACTAGGCTTTGTAAATAGTTTCCTGTTCCTATACTGATATCTAAGGCCACTGTGCTTCAGTGAGAAGCAGATTTAGAACTGATGGTTGTGGACTGTACAAGAGAACATTTCAAAGAGAGGCTCTTACTGTCTGTTGTAATAGAACCCTAGTTAATTGGAAGAGGAATTGGACTTATTCTGACTTGTTTGCTGCTTATACTTACATGGGGAATGGCCATTGAGGACCCAGAAGCCCTTTAGAAACAGTACATAAAAATTTTTGTGTATGTGCATTTTGTGATGGAGAGAGAGCCATATAGCTTTCTTCAGGTTCTCAAAGACTTGACTTCAAAAAGAGTTAAAAAAAAAAAGATTAAAACCCAATTATTTTAGAGATTAGAATTAGGTCTAGAGAATAGAAGTATTGTGGGAGGAAGGTTTTTGGCTCAAGTTAGGGAGGTGTTCCTCAAGCTGAGAACTGCCCCCAAATTGAATGGTCCAGTTTGAAAAACATTAAAACTATAGTTTGATATTTTGGGATTAGTGCCTGTATCTTTTAAAGAGGCACATAGTAGAGATCTGAGGTAGCCAGTTCTTCTCTTTTATAATCATGTAACTGAATCATATTCATAGACAGGAAAATATTTTTGTTCTGACTGCTTTTCCCTCTAATTCTTTTAAACTGTTGTGTTTAGGAGTTGATAGTTTTATCATATCTAAGATTTTGTTGTAGCAGAAGACAGGTTATAAGAAATTATATGGAACAAGTATCTGTTTTTAGTTTTGGTTTCATATAATGTAAATATTTTTTACTTTTAGTTTTTATTTTTAGTTTTATTTTAGGGAGGGGGGAAGACAGAGGGAGAGAGAGTCTTAAGCAGGCTCCGTGCTTAGCACAGAGCCAGACATGGGGCTCAATCTTACATCACTGAGATCATGACCTGAGCCAAAATCAAGAGTTGGACGCTTAACTGACTGAGCCACCCAGGTACCCCATCATATAATGTAAATATTTTTGAAAAAAATCTATATCTTCTATTGAAAATAGATCATGTCTTTTAAAATTTGTTTTTATTATGAAATATATTAAACATGCAAAATGCAGTTAAGTAGTATACAGCATAATTTAATGAATAGTCACTGCCCAAATATAACAGATCTTAAAATTGTCCATTGTCTTCAGGGTTTTTTTCCAAAGAAAAAGTTACAAATAAAATTAAAGCCTTGTGCCTTTCCTGGTTCTATTCTGTTCTCTACAAAAGTAATCACATGTTTGAAGATAGTATTTATTAAAAAAAAAAACTTTTAATATATGTATGTATCCATATACAATCTAAGGTAGCCCTCTTTCCTTCACCAAAATATTTATCAAAATTTGAGTTTTTTTGACTTTAAAAACCTTAAATTTTTTTTATTTTTACGGTCTTTCACCTTTGGGCGCCTGGGTGGCTCAGTCGGTTGGATGTCTGCCTTTGGCTCAGGTCGTGATCCTGGAGTCCTGGGATCGAGCCCCACATCTGGCTCCCTGCTCAGCGGGGAGTCTGCTTCTCCCTCTCCTACTGCTCTGCCTACTTGTGCTCACGCTTTTTCTCTCTCTATCAAATAAATAAATAAAATCTTAAAAATCTTTCACCTTTATGAGACTAATTTTAGAATCAAAGAATGCCTGTATTTTTAGATCCCATACCCTCCCCAAGATTAAAAGGATTTTCTAAAAAAGATTTCCAATAACACATTAAAAATAAAAGTTTCTGATTATAGTGATGGACACGAAAAATAAGAATCTCAAGGGCAGAGTGTATCCTTTCCAGGCGATGGCAGCTTCTCTTCATTTTTAAATAAGCAAAACAATTATTTTTTTGTTATTAAAAAGTATTGTACTTTAGGGGTGCCTGGGAGGCTCATTCAGTTAAGCATCTGACTCTTGATGTCAGCTCAGGTCATGATCTCAGGGACTTGAGATTGAGCGCCATGTGGGGCTCCCCAGTGAGTGTGGAGCTTGGTCAAGATTCTCTCCCTCTCCCTCTGTCTCCCTGTCCTCCCACCCCCCCCACCCCCCTGCTCATGTGCTGTGCATTCTCTCCAAAAAATAAAATGAAATAAACTTTTAAAAAAAGTATTGTACTTTAGTGTCATATGTAACAATTTTTACTTTTCTTCCTATTAAATACAGAAAAGATAATCTATACTTTTGTCTGTGGAATTTAGTTTACCTTTATACTCTCCAAAAAAAAAAAAAAAAGGATGTTCAGGTAAACAGTTAAAACAGTTTATACAAAGGCTAGGTTTGATTTTAATTAGGTATTTTATGCTTCTTAAGCTTGTCAGAGATGCTAGAACCATACTCATAGGGTAATATTCAACCAATATATTAAGCTTAAAGAGTTCTGTATAAAAGTCAACTTGAAATTATTTTTATACTTTGGGATTTTAGTTCAAGTTTGTTAATAAAAAAGACACTTTATAATTTAGCAAAACTAATCGTTTTCATATGTAATTTAAAAGAAACAAAATGTGAAGTTACATTGCTCCAGTATATCTTATTTGAAATAAATGATACACCTTCTATTTTAATATGTCTTTTTCTTTTGCTTTAACACTAATAGATGAAGTATGTGAAAGTATTAAAAGAACCTTGGTATAATAGTCTTTTTGTATTCTTATGATATAAGCCAAAATCGTTTTTAATATTAAAAGTAAGTTATGTTTTGCTTCTTAGTTCCATTGGTGAATATGATAAAGCTATCCAGGCTTTTAAGTCAACACCCCTTGAAGAGTTAGAAGACATCATAGGTTTTGCATTGGCTTTATTTATGAAAGGTCTATATAAAGAAAGCAGCAAAGGTAAGTATGTTGCTTGAAGCTAAAGGACACATCTTACTTTTCCAGGGCTGAATGGAATTTAATCACAAGATTATATACAGAAAGATGGAACATTGAAATGGGAGTAGGGGTTGCAATGTTTATTAAGATCCAACTAGGAGTCAGGAATGATATTAGGTACTTTTTATCTGTTCCCTCCCTTAGTACATTATTATGTGAATAGTCCTTATAGCAGTGTTATGAGCTGAGTGTTATCTTAATTATTTATATAAGGAAACTGAGGCCCAAGATCGCTTAAAGTAGAGTTAGCATTTGAAAGCAGGTCTTTGCTTAAATGTAAATTTCTGATAAGTGAAGACCTTGACCTATTGGTAATAATGTGTTTGATTTTCTCCAAAAATGCTCAGAGTACATTTTCATATATATATATATATGCGCCCAACCTATGTGTGTGTAGATACTGTAAGTATCTACAGCTTGATGGTTACTGGTATGCACGTGGAAATTTTCGTGGTATCTCAATGGCTGCAGGCCTTCACATCGCTTAAAGATTTCCCTATAGAGTCTGAAGATAGAAGTTAGGGAATGTCTCATAATAATCCTAACGATATCCCCACGATCACCTTGGACCAGCTAAACCAGGTTAGATTATTTAAAATTTTTTCCCATCCACTTGAAAATAAGGAAACAATAAGATATGATTTAGTTAGACCTTTTAAAAAATAGGATTAGAAAGGGAGAAATTTCACTGTCAATCAGGATTGTGTTTATATCGTTTTGTTTTTGTTTCCAACTCTGTATAATAGCCTATGAGAGAGCCTTGTCTATTGTTGAATCAGAGCAGGACAAAGCCCATATCTTGACAGCTCTGGCAATAACGGAGTATAAACAAGGAAAAATGGATGTAGCCAAGACATTGCTATTTAAATGGTATGTATAGGGGCGCCTGGGTGGCTCAGATGGTTAAGCGTCTGCCTTCAGCTCAGGTCATGATCCCGGGGTCATGGGATGGAGCCCCACATCGGGCTCCTGGCTCAGCGAGGAGCCTGCTTCTCCCTCTGCCTCTCTCCCTGCTCATGCTTTCTCTCTCTGTATCTCTGTGTCTCAAATGAATAAATAAAAAATCTTTAAAAAAAATGGTATGTATAGTTGACATCAACACTTAACATGACCAGATACTTAAACATTGGATTACAAATTGGAACAATGTAAAATGAAGTTTTTAATGTTTTAGGAACTTTTTGTTGAACAAAAGGGATTGGACTGACCCGGTTGTCAACTGACAGTCATAGGTGGAGATCATGGCTTAATTTTTAGCTCTGGATCCATCCAGTCCTTCAAACCATCTTATACTCTGTGTGTATTAATTTGTTTAAAAGAGTATTTGATCACCTGATCTAGTAGGATCTTAAAATTTTAATGAAGGGAGTTCTGACTGGCTTATTTTTTGGCCTCTTGTTCCCAAAGAGATTTTTTTTCCTCTTTATTTTTCTAGTTAACTTGATAAAATAAAGTTCATTTAAAACTAAAGCTTTAAAAAAATATACCAATATAACTTGTAACTATTTCTTTGTTTTTGGAATAAATTAGTAAAACAATAGCCTATGATATCTGTGGTTATTTATAGGGTTATATGGTTAGTTAGTTTTCTAAAACCCAGGCCCCAAAACACTATTTATATTTGTTTCTAAAACTTGATATAATGAACAGAAAAGAAAGACCCTTGGTATTTTTAACTGCTTTAGACTTTTAGGGAAATTGCTGTCCCTAGAAGCCAAGGAATCTGTTTTATATTTATCTTAAAGCTGGGCTTAGTTTGGTGAATCCTTAAGTAGGTTGCTTTTTTAACATTTTACTAAATGTTAAAATTTTAAATTTTACATTTTACTAAATGTTAAAAATGTTTTAATAGTTACAGACTACTGTACTATGGCTAATATACAATTAAAAATATTTACAGCTCTATCTTAAAGGATCCAACCACAGAAAGCCTTCAAGCCCTGTGTGCTCTCGGATTGACAATGCAGGATGCTACACTATCAAAAGCGGCACTTAATGAATTACTGAAGCACATCAAGCAGAAAGACGATTATTCAAAGTGCCTTCTTACTTCAGCGATTTATGCACTGCAAGGCCGCAGTGTGGCAGTGCAAAGACAAGCATCTAAAGCTGTTCACAGGTAAATTCTGTACTTGTGAACTTGGAGTAATTATACTTGATGAGCTAATCTTTGACATTTGGACCTTATTAAGAATATAAAATGAGGGAAGCATATATTTTTGTAAACCAAAATGTAGTTTTATGAAATTGCACTTAGGACCAGGTAGCTGAGTATACACATTATTTCATCTATAAAGATTTTTTTAAAAATTCAGTTGATAAGCAGATAAGAAAACAGAAATTTTGTACTTATTCAATAAGTTAAGGCCTGAACCTCATTTTAATACAAAAGTCCTTACTTATTCTCAAGTTAGTGATATGGTCTGTTTGTTATTTGATACCATCCAGCTTAATGGTTTTAGGAATTTTTGGCCACTCAAACATTCACTAATATCTTCAAAATTTAGAAAATAGAAAGCTCTTACTACTAGCAGTAGTGGTTATTTGTTTTATTTTCAGCAGTAAAGTGGGTTTTTTTTAAGATTTATTTATTTTAGAGAGAGAGTGCATGCATGCATGAATGGTGGGAAGGGCAGCGGGAGAGAAACTCAAGCAGACTGTGTGCTGAGCATGGAGCCAAAACCAAGAGTCAGACACTTAACCAACTGAGCCACTCAGGCACCCCAGCAGTAAAATGTTCTAAATGAAGTTTATTTTCCTTTTGCAGTTTTCATCTCTGTGTTTTCCTTGAACACAACATATTAAATTTCCTTAGCTTTTCTTAATTAGATCTTAATTAATTAGATTAGGCTTTGTAATTATCATATTGCTGATTTTTCCTTATTTTCATAAGGACTCTTGGTGTATATAGAAGATATGTTTGCTGAAAATTAAGGCACTTTCATTCACACATAGACAATTAATATGAAATTGTGTTAGATGTCTACAACATTTTGAACTTATCTAAATAAAATGTTGGTTGTTTTTACTTTTCGTGGTTTAAAGTGACTTCCATCTCTAAGCCTTTTGCTTTTGATGATCTCCGTAGTAACCCAGCTGATCCTGCTCTTTGGTCTCTGCTGTCCCGAGTAGTTGCTCAGTATACAAACCGAAGTGCAAAGGTGAGTAATGTTCTAAATTCCGGCAGAAAGATAAAATAACTTGCGATGTAGTAAGTAATACCATTTTTAGAATATTAGCATTATCATTCTGGGAAATAACTAATACAGCAAAGGAGTTTTGTTATTTAACCAGATTTTCCATTTGTCATTTGATAAGTAGTACACCGAGTTTCCTTCATGTACTATTGTACTGTTCTGGGTGTTATGAAAGATACAAAGAAGTAGGTAGACTTTTTTTTTAATACATACAGATTATGTTAATGTCTATGTGATAAGGTTATGTTTATAATGTTGCCATTTAGGAAGAATTAACTGTTGTGTTTTTTGAATCCCAAAAGATATTTTTATTTAAAAGCTCTTCAAAGATAAGAAAATAAGAACTAAAACATTGCTGTAAAATCTAAAAATGCGAATCTCAATACGAAGTCATTGATGTTCTATAAAAGGGATTATTTATTTTCATTCATAATAGCCAGATATTTTTAGAGGTCTATAAAGTATTTTGTTAATTTCTGTGGTTACTATGTCCTTTCATGGCTGCCTAATTAGTGGGTAAACATAATGGTAGTAGCTAATTATGTTTTGAACACTTATTATATCTAATAATTCCACTGTCTGAAGTCTCTGTGGGTCTGATTTTATGTTATTCCTACTCATTTTTGCACATGGTATTTCAAAGAACCTAGAAGAGCATCATTATTAGGTACTAGAATGAAGTACTTATTATGTGCCAACTATTGTATATATTTTGTCATTTATCCCAACAACCACATGAAGTAGCTGCAATTAATGTCCATTTCATAGACAACACTTGAGACAGAGAGAATAAATAACTTGTGCAAAACCACAGTTAGTATTTGTGGTGATAGATCATCCCAGATCTAACTCCTGAATCCTCCTTTTACTCTGCCACGTTTTCTGTTTTCTTTTTAATCCATCTTCTATTTGTTTTATATTAACATATTTTTAAAGGTTTTTTTTTGGCATTCTTTATATGCTAAATATGATGTACAAAACATTTCTGATACAGTTCCAGTATAAAATTAGGAGAACAGTATGCTTCTGAATTAAAATGAAATCATTCTCATAATTCACTTTCTTTTCCAGGTAAAATGTCTAACTGAATTTAAAAATTAAGGATTTCAAGCTTACTTTACAAAAATTATGATGTATATATTTTTTTCATTTTCAGTTTTGAGTTGATTATTGAAGCAGTGATTTGCTTCAAGGTGCCCTGGCTATTCATTTTACTAGGAACTACAGAAATTTTTAAAATACCATATTTTCATGGAATAAAACGATATTAATCCTAAAATAAATTTTGTGATTCTGTTTCTCTTTCTCTTTCAGTCTTTCTTTCACATTCTTTTATATTGTTAGGAAATATGTACTTGTGTTTGGTGTAAAACTGTGTAACTTTTGCACCATTAATGAATACTTTAAAAGAGTAGAGTTGAAATGATCGTAGTAGAAAAGATTTTTTATAAAAATACTAAACATCTCTTAAAGCAGTAATCATTTGATACTTCAGGAATTTGGAAGTTATGAATGTGATAAAATATTTGGTGGAAAGACTTTTATCAGTGTTAATTTTTATTTGTGAAAGTTTATACATTTATCTAAATATTTTCTATTATAGGGAGGTGCTGTAGCAGGAAATGTGGCTCATATTTTGGACTCAAATCATGGAAAGGTTAGTTTTCTCCCGTACAAAGAAAATGTCCTACTTGTTAAATATTATTATTGATGAAACAATAAAATAATTTTTCTTCCTAGGTTTAGTACGTTATATCATACCTGATATAGTCCTTTTTTTAGTCAGTTTGAATGTCATGGAGCTATAAAAATAATTGGCTAACACTTTTTCTTTTATGCAGAAGGCATTACTGTACACTGCAGTAAATCAGTTAGCTATGGGAAGCAGTTCAGCAGAAACTGAAAAAAATATTGCACTAAAGACCATTCAGAAAGCAGCTCTTCTTTCTCCAGGTGAATATAATGTAATCCATTTCATTAATTCAGATTCTTCTGGTCTTGCATTTGTGACCTATAGACACAGAGTTTGCATTTCATGAAGTAAAGGAATTTTAAGAAAATATTCTAAGCTTTTGCATATTATTTGATTATCTTGCATTTGACTCCTGATAATTAAGAGATAATCAATTCTTGAAGCAGGCTGGAAGGAATATCTGCATAAAGATACTTTATTGAAACTGAATTGTGTATTTTCAAGAAGTAGTTTTATTTTTGTTTTCCATACTCTGCTTCAATGAGGTTTACCTATAGCTACTAAATTATTTAATGAACATATTTAGTTATTTTAGTTATTTTTATGGGTAGTTGGCTCCTTAAAGAGTGGAGATATGTCTTCTGGAGTAACTGTTGGAATGTCAAGGTGATGTCCTCACCTGAGCTAGCCCGTCTTTGTGTCTTTGATCACATTGATCACTGAAGAAGTACCTCTGACCACATCAGTATACTTCCATTATCATTGCTAGAGGACTGGAATACCTATCAGTGTGTATTTTTACATAGTAGTATTTTTAATATGAGATACAGAATTAAATAATTTTTTTCCTGCAGAGTACTTCAAACATTTGTTAAATCAGAAAACTTTTGTTTTTGGCTAGGGACTGTTAGGAAGCAAATTGTACAAAATAAGTCCAATGTTATCTTCAGAGTAAATTGTAAAGATCCTAACTAAACAAAATATTTAATAAATCAGAGATTATTTTATAAAACAAGTAAACAAACCAACATCTTGTTGTTTATTCTTTGTTTCATTTATGTAATAGAACCAAAAGAGACCCTAAACATTTGGAATTGTCTTTGTTATACACTGGATAAGTTTTTGATTTTTAGAGGTTAGTTCAAGATAGTATTAGATAGAATTACTCTCGAGGATTTTTATCATGGATATAGAATGATAAAAGATCTGTTAGCTTTTGATTGTGTGAGTGACATAAACTTTTAGAAAGGTGAGATTGCCCAGATAAGGTCTTCTATAATGATCTTATTTTCCCATATTATCTGGAGAAATACATACTCAAGGAATTAGAATCATCCTATAAGATGCTTGAAAGGGGGACTGAGCAATGAAGATGAGTGCCTCTGTGAGACTTGTTTTTGGAGTCCAGTGAAAGTAAATATAATTGTAGTTATGTGTAGTAGCTATATACCTAATCCTTGCAGATCTTTATCCTTGTGATCTTGTAGAACTTTATCAAAGTATAGTTTTGATAGATGATATTCAAAGGAATCTTTTCAGAAATTTAAGTATAATCCCAAGATTTTAGAATTAAATTAAAAAAATCCAATTTCTGCTAGGTCAATGCTTCTGTGATATTAAAAGGTATTTTTAGCAAATTATATTTAAAAAATTTTAGGTTCGTAGTATATACATATATTTATATTATCACTTGGTTTCATAGGGAATTTGAGTTGCTGATTACTTGTGGAAGAGTTAATGAAAGCAGTAATTCTTTTGAATTATGACAGAAGAAATTACTGCCAGCTGATATCCATTTCCTCCCTCCTGAAATTAAAACTATACCCGAAGATCCCTAAAGGAGTTTTTCACTTAATCTTAGAAATAAGTTCATACTCACAAACTGAGTCCACTTCATTTGGAATTTTGGGTTCTAGGCCTGATGACACCTGAGCCATCATCTAGTTCACTCGTCTTGTTTTATAGAAAAATGAGTCCCAAAGGGAAAGCTGGCACACATTTAATCCGTGGCATTGTTAGAGCTGAAACCCAGGTCTAAGACAGTCACATGTCTTTCATTATACAATAATCAGATCTCAGGAATTCTAAGGAATGGTTCCCATTTCCTTATCCCGGAGTGTGATTATGTCTTTTGTTGTTTAAAATAAGGTAGTCATTGTCTTGGGCAGAAATTATTGTATAATATGGAGATAGGCATTTAATTTTTTTGTAAAAATTTTTTTATCTGCCTAAGGTTTCTAATGATTCCTGTACTATTAGCAGTAATACTGATCCTCTATAAGTGAAGTAGACATACATTTCAGACATTTGATAGAGGATATATATTGCATGGAACAATTAGATAGGAAAAAATATAAAACTTAAGCTAAAATTTTTGTTTAAATGACTATATTGTTGGGGCACCTGGGTGGCTCAGTTGGTTAAGTGTCTGCCTTTGGCTCAGGTGGGTTCTGGGATTGAGCCCCACGTCGAGCTCCCTGCTCAGCACAGAGTCTGCTTCTCCCTCTGCCTGCAGCTTCCCCTGCCGTGCTCTCTCCATCTCTCTGTCAAATAAATAAATAAAATCTTAAAAAAATAAAATAAACGACTATATTGTTAACTAGCACCCCTGTGGGATTTTAAAATTGTCTTTTTGTTTGTTTGGGGTTTTTTTTGGAAGATTGTATTTTTAAGTAATCTCTACACCCAATGTGGGGCTCAAATCCCAACCTTGAGATCAAGAGTTGTATGCTCCACCGACTGAGCCATCCAGGGACCCCAAAATTATTTGTTTTTTTAAACATAGCAGGCCTAAGATATTGACCATGCAGATATTAACCTGCAAAATATGACTTATGGAAGACCAAAAAATAAAAACTCTTCTAATTTCTAAATTCTTTTTCACCTTTTTACAACTACCTTTTTAAAAAAGAGGCATCTATATGCATAATCTTTATTATTACCACCTCAGTCCACTGCTTCCCCCTCTCCCCTGAAGCTGCTGTCAAGGTGTGAAGGAAAGAAGGAAAGATCAAATCAATGAAGGGATAGATACAATCATAGAATTGCTTCACTTGGAATGATAAAATGACTTTCATGCTTGACTGTTAGAACATAGGTAAATGGAGTTGTCTTGAGCTTTTCCTTTGACTCGAAATTTTCTTAAAAACTGAGAAATACTATCTTGCTTTTCCTATGATTGGACCTTTAATACGGGGTTTGAATGATGACTGTGTCTCTTTGAGACTTGCCTTTGGTGTCCAATGAAAGTGAATATAATCGACTTTTCCACAGTAGCACAGTACTCTAGGCAACTGAGCTAACCAGCCATGGAAGAACTTAATAGGATATTTCTTATCCTCTGCAGTATTTTGAGAAAAAGACAAATCTTGAAGGATGAATATAGTAATGTGTCTTCTGAAAAGAAGTATAAATCAATTTCTTTTAAGAAAATGGATTTTTTCTAGAGATACAATTTATTTTATTTTTGATTTAATTTTTTGGTATTTATAAACTCACTCTCATTTTTGATAGTTTTTCAGCAATATGTTGATATTAACAAGCCTTCTAACTATATTCCTTATGTTTAGGTGATCCTGCTGTCTGGGCTGGGCTAATGGCAGCCTGTCATGCTGATGATAAACTGGCTCTAGTGAACAACACTCAGCCAAAGAGAATGGATTTGTACTTGGCACTGTTATCTGCTGTTTCTGCTTCAAGTAAGTTTAGAAAAACATTTTATACATAATGAATTCAGTGTAAAGTACTCAGAAGGATATTGCAAGAAGGTAGTGGGCATAATTAGCTCTACACTAAAGGCTGAATGATCTCATCTGACAAAGCTTAAAAACAAGCCTTGAAAAGATGAAATCATTTTCTAGAGCCTTAACTGCATACAGAACAAAGCTCAAGAACATTACAGGAATACAAAAATGTTCAGCATTCAACAAGGTAAAATTTACAGTGTCTGGTATCCAGTTAAAACTTAATAGGCATGCAAAGAGGTAGAAAAGTACCACCCATAATGAGATAAATCAATCAATAGAAACAGATCCACAGATGACACACTAGAAATCTCTTTAAAATGTACTTGACTCTTTAAAGCACATATTACAACAATAACACAAAGAACAGGAGGGGAAACAGAAATATTCTGTTGTAAAATTTTTATACTGTAAGTGAAGTGGTATAATATTACTTAAAGGTAGACTGTGGCAGGTTAAAGATGAATACTTAAAAATGTAAAGTAGATACTAAATAAATAAAGTTATAGCTAATAAGCCACCAAGGTAGATAAAAGGAAATTGTAAAAAATAATTCAAAGACGAGAAAAAGGGAACAAAGACTCAGATAAGACCAATAGAAAACAAGTAACACATTGGAGTTAAGCCCAACCATATCAGTAGTCAAGTTAAATGGTCTGAACACCCCAGTTAAAAGGCAGAAACTGTCAGATTGAATAAAAAAGCAAGAGCCAACTATATACTGCCTAAAAGAAACATAGATGAAATATAAATGTATATTTAAATATAAAGACAAAAATAGCCTAAAATGTAAAAGATTGGAAAAAGATATACCATGCCAACACTAATCAAAAGAAAGTTGGAGTGGCAATGCTAATTTCAGACAAACTGGATTTTAGAGCAAAGGATATTGCCAATGATAAGGAAGGTCATTTCATAATGGAATCAATTCATTGAGAGGACATAACAGTGCTATAAGCCTTTAGGCACTAAGTAACAGAGCTTCAAAACACATATAATCTGCATTGTATTTCAAAATAAAATAGGTAGAAAAAAAGAAGCTTGTGGAAAAATGTATGAAGCAAAAACTTACAGAACTGAAAGGAGGGACAGACAAATCCACAATTATATAGTTAGAGATTTAGTACTCTTCTTTCGATAATTGATGGAACAATTGAACAAAAAAATCAGTAAAGATATAATAAAGACTTGAACAACACTCTCAACTAAATTGACCTAATTGGCATTTATGGAATACTTCTTTATAACAGCATTGTCAAGTGAACACAGAACATCTACCTACATTTCTTTTGGGCCAGAAATGTTTGAAATAAATTTAAAAGGTCTCAAATAATATATAAAGCATATTGTTTTAATATAATAGAATTAAGTTAAAAACCAGTAACAGAAAAATATCTGGAAAATTCCCAAGTATTTAGAAACTAAATAACATACTTCTAAATAATCCAGTTCAGAGAATAAGCCAGAAGGGAAGTTAGAAAATATTTTGAACTGAAAGAGAAGGAAAAAAAAAACATGTCAAATTTCTACGGTGCTATTAAAGCACTGCTTACAGGAAATTGATAGCATCAAATGTCTACATTAGAAAAGAAAGCCTTCAAATCAGTGATCTCAGCTTCTCCTTAAGAACTAGAAAAGGGAAGAAGAATTTATACTCAAAGTAAGCAGAAGAAAAGAAGTAATAAAAGGTAGTGATCAGTGAAATAGAAAACAGAAAATCAACAAAAGTGAAAACTAGTTCTTTGAGAAGATCAGTAGAATTGATAAGCCTCTAGCCAGACATCAGGAATGAAAGAGGGTACATCACTATAGCTATTTAAAGGCTAATCACAGGATCTTGGGAACAGTTTACACTATTAAATTTGGCAATTTGGATGAAATGGACAAATTCCTTAAAAGACACAAAGCTCACTTAAGAAGAAGTAAATAAACTAAACAGCTTTGTATCTATTAAAGACATTGAATTTTTAGTTAAAAATATTCCGACAAAGAAAACTCCAGGACCAGATGGCTTCATTGAGGAATTCTCCCTAACATTTAAGGAAGAAATAATACCAGTTCTATACAAACCCTTCCCGAAAATAGAAAAGTTGGTATTCTTCTTCTCTGAGGCCAGCATTATCCTGTCACCAAAACCAGGCAAAGACTTTAACAAGAATACTGTGGAACTACAAATGCCGAAATTCATTATAAACCGTAGCAATTCAAATCCAACAACACATAAAAAAGGTAACAATACATCATGATCAAGTGGGGTTTATCCTAGGAATGTAAAGTCGCTTTACATCTGGAAATGTAATTTACCATATTTATAGTTGTGAAGGTGCTAGACAATACTATATGCTATACTTTATGATTCCATTTATGTGAAATTTTAGAAAATGCAAACTGATCCATTGTGTCTGAAAATAATTAGTGGTTGCCTGGGACAGACAGTAAGAGGAGAAGTATGTTGGGGACAGAAGTGATTACAAAGGGGTAGGGTGAAAATCTTCATGATGATGAATATGTTCATTATCTTGATGGTAGTGATGGTTCATAGATATATGCTCATGTCAAAAGTCTTCAGGTTGTAGAATTTGAATATGTACATATGTGTAATTTATCATATGTCAGTTATGTCACAGTATTTAATTTTTTCAATGAATTATTTTTAGTTTTACTGTAAAGTGATTTTTTATGTAAATCACAAGTCTATAAAGTTTTAAGTTATTCAACCACAAATATTCCTACCATGAAACTTTTCAGAAACCTGGCACGTACTAGGATGGTCTATGGTATTCCTATAATACATGTAAGTTTTAAAAAATTGTATATGCATGATAAGTCTAATTGTAATACTTCTTAGCAATTGATTACTCCTCTGAGAACACATTATAAATTGCAGAAGAAAGTAACATTAACATTTTTGTTAACAGTTAAAGACAAAGAATTCCTTAAGGAGTATAACCAATCTCTTGAAAAGTGGTCTCTCTCCCAAGCTGTCACTGGTCTAATAGACACAGGAAGAATATCTGAAGCTGAAGCCCTCTGCACAAAGGTATTATTATGAAATTGAGCATTGAGATTTATGGATTCTTATCCTACTTAGAAGATAACATTAAACATGGAATGCACAGTATTTAAAGGGCATATGATGGTGGTGGTGATGATAGTGATGATGATGATACCACCCAGCATTTATTGAGTACTTCCTATAAGCCTGTCAGGACACTTAGCAGTTTGTATTTGAACTTCCCAAGAATATATGGCATAAATACTATTATCCCCTTTTTATAAATGAGTAAACTAAGGCTTAGAGAGGGTAAGTAATTTGCACAAGAGTTCACAGCTAGAAAATGATTGAGGTGCTATTTGAACTCACATTTGTCTGACTCTAGGACTCAAGGACTTAATAGGTCTTTGTTGGGGGGAATACCATTATGGAAGCCATATTTCCCTTTGATTTCTGGTTACTACTTTCAGAATGCTGTATTTTCTGGCATCTCTAAAGCTCTGAACCACATAGAAAGACAATGAGGAGTAAGTGGGCAACTGGAGCTACTTAGTAGTTACCTTGTACATACCTGGATTGTAGGCTCTGTGTGTAAATCCTTAGCACCTTGCCTAACACATAGTAGGGGCTCAGTAAATATGTATTCAGTGAATGAATCAGTTTCATAAACCTACTCAGAAATAATTGAATGGATAATGTGGGTTTTCAAACATTGCTTCTTCTGAAAGCATCTTTTTTCATAAATGCTTACCAAGTCGAGACTGTATTTTCTTTCTAGAAATTTTTTTGGGGGGGCAAGAGGGTGTGGGAGGAGATGAATTTTACAGAGAAGGAAGAATGGATCCTTGAAGGTCCCTTTGGTGTTTGAATTCTCTGAAAAGCAGAGTAATAAATTTTCTCTTTTATTTAAGAAATTCCATCTAAATTCAGGACAGATTAGTATTATGCAGTGAGTGTTTAATAAGCAACTGACAGTTGCTATGCTCTCTCTGACAGAATAAGGGATACTTTTATGAATCTTACTATTTTTTTTGTGCCAATTTCTTAGAAGAAAGCAATCACATATATTTAAGACTATAACTTAATTAAAAAAATTAAGTATGTTATTGAGGGACCAGCAATAAAGAAAGAAATGTTTAAAACAGTGGAAGACTTGTTTAGAGAACTTTCTGAAACTTCTTCGAGATATATATATATATATATATATATATATATATATATATATGAAGAGATACATATGCATATATATAATTCTGTATGTGTATGTGTATAAATAATGGCTTAGGGAAATGGGTAAATGGGTCATTTCTCTTACAGTGTTTAGGAAGTCTGTGCCTAGAGAAGGACATCTAATGAATATTTTTGTGAAGAGATTGAAAAAGGAAAAAAAAAACTATAAGTTATAGCTCTTCCTGTATAGTTTCTTCCGATAAGGAATAGTGTTAGCTTTCACTTAATTTTATGTCTTCTGAATTCACCTATTTACATTCAGAACTTAAGTTTTTCAGGATATCACCTGTGAATAAAACAAGTCAAAGAGACAAACTAAAATAAATGAATTAAAAACTACAATAATAGCATTATCAATTTTAATTTAAATGTGGAGTTTGATATTCTCAAGCTGTTCATTGTTTTATTTATTTTACTTTTGTAGTTCTTTATTTTTTATTAAGAAAAGGTTAAGTTCACATTTTTTTTTCCAACATGGAGAATACTTAATTGCCACTTAACATTCAAGAATCTATTTGATGTATTTCTATTTGGGGTTTAATTTTTAGAATTTAAAAAGTAACCCTGATCAGCCAGCTATTATCTTACTTTTGAGACAAGTTCAGTGTAAACCACTCCTGGAGTCACAAAACCCTCTCCCAGATGCTGTCCTTGAAGAGCTGCAAAAAACAGTCATGTCCAACTCAACTTCTGTTCCAGCTTGGCAGGTAAATTCTCTCCTTTCTTACATGAATCCTGAACTAGACTCTTTCATTATACTAGATGAAGGCAGGGGTTAAGCTCCATTTTATTTGTCTTGTCTTTAAACTCACCATATATCTTTCATTTTCAAGATTTCAAGTATGTTGTATTGTGATTAGGGAGACTTGAGGAAGTTTAATACTAATTTAGGATCTGCTGCTACACTGCTTCAAAGCTTCTTAAATTGTTGATTATAAATTTCCTCGATTTAAAACAATGTTGAGAATACTGTCTTTTACATGGTGTTGATGTAAGAGAGCTAAAGAGTGTTTCAAACATTTTGTCATAATGTTGTTAACTCTGTTGTAGAGAGGATTTATGTAGTTTTTCTTTATTTTTCTTTAACTACCACATAGGTAACTCATATCCAGGATTTTAATGGTTATTTAGTGTTTTTTGAAATAGTTACAGATGCCTGAATCAACAGAATGTCCTTTTAGCTGGTTCTGGTTATCTGCAATGACAAACATGTAATGATCACCATGTACTTTATTCTTATTGATTTTAAAACACAGAAAAACATGTAATTACCATATTCAGTTTACTATAGTTTCCTCTGCTCCAGAGAAAGGGTCAAAGGGGCTTTTTGATGTTGATTTAACAGAAGCTTATTTTACTATAATTTTTTCTTCATTTTGATCTTTTATTATAACAACTTTTTGATGTTCCTGCTTAAAAAGATTATAAAGTAGTTGGATTATGCAAGCTAAGCCTGCTTTTTACTGTAATCATTGGAGAAAGATGGTGCTTTTTATCCCCTTTCTTAAAGTTTGCCATATGAGAGTTAAGATAATTTAATTCTAAGGTCAAATGGATACTGATGATTTCTTCATCAAGAAGAAAAATACCTTGTCAAACAAAAAGGGAAAAATAAAAGATAAACTTTATAGGAAGTAGAGTTTTAAGAGATAGCGTGTGTTTTCTTTCATATTATGTAATTCACAAAGGATAGAGTATAAAAGTCTTAAAAGACCCATTCATTACATTTTTACTTACATACATGCCTTTTTAGCTGCCACCTATACCAAGATACAGAACATTTCCAGTAACCTAGTTGCCTCCCCATGCCTTTCTCTTTGATTTCTCCCTACTTCAAATAAAAAGGAGAAGCACTATTCTGACTTCTGTCACTTCTTTCTAGTTGTGCCTGTTTTTGAACATCATGTAAACGGACTATTCTTTTGTATCTGGTACTTTCATTCAGTGTCGTGTGTGGGACTCATTAGTTGTTTCATGTAGCCGTAATTTTTCCATTTCATCTTATGAATATATACTTGATGGTATTTGGATTATTTCTAGGTTTTGGCTATCATGAGTAATGCTGCTGTGTCCGTCCTTACCTCTGTCTTTCAGTGGGTGATAAGGGATATGTATGTTTAGTAGATCCTGTCGGACAATCTTCTAAAATGGTTGTCTATTTGATGTTCCCACCAGCAAATTCTGAGCATTCCAATTGCTGATATTGCTAGATGTGGTTAATATTTCCTTTTCAGTAGATAGGTAGGTAATAGTATCCTGTGGTAGTTTTAACTTGAATTTACCTGACTAATGATGTTGAGTCACTTTTCATATGCTTATTGAACCTTTGGATATCCTCTTTATAAAGTGCCTTTTATTTTTCATGGGCTTTTTTTTTTTTTTTTTTACTGATTTTTAGAATTCATTATATTTTCTGGATTGAAGCACATTTTAGGTATTTGTATTGCACATATTTTCTCATGTCTGTACCTTGGCTTAGCACTCTGTTAATATTATTTTTTGATGAATAGTTCTTCATTTTAATGAAGTCTAACTTACCATTTTGTAATGGTTAATGCTTTATTGAAATGTTCTATTTAAGAACACTTTGCTTACTTTAAGCGCCTAAAGATATTTTTCTGTTTTCCTCTAGAAATTTTTGTTTTGGGGCACCTGAGTGGCTCAGTCATTAAGCGTCTGCCTTCGGCTCAGGTCACGATCTCAGGGTCCTGGGATCGAGCCCCACATTGGGCTCCCTGCTCAGTGGGAAGCCTGCTTCTCCATTTCACACTCTCCCTGCTTGTATTCCCTCTCTCTCTGTGTCTCTCTCTATCAAATAAATAACATCTTTAAAAAAAAATTTTTTTTTGTTTTACCTTTCACATGTTAGGATATGATTCATCCAGGGTTAATTTTTGTTAATGTTGCAGGATCCAGGTTCATTCCTTTCTTATGTGTATCACATTGTTCCAGCATCATTCCTTGAAAAGACCATTCTGTCCCCACTGAACTGTAGTGATGCTTTTGTCAGAAATCAGGTGACTGTATCTGTAGGTCTTAATAGGGCTCCCTCTTCTTTTCTATTATCTATTTGTTTATTCTTGTTTATGGCCTTATAATTAGTTTTTATGTGTGGTGGTAATATTAAGACCTCTGACTTTTTTTGTTCTCTTTCACGTGTCCTAAAGTCATTTTAGGCTTTTTGCAATTATATATGATTGTCAACTACCCTGCTTCCTTCCCCCACAAACAAAAGCCCTGCTAGGATCTTGATTGGAATTGCATGAATCTGTAGTTTAATTTGGGGAGGATTGATAAAGTAATACTACTGAATTTCTCTATCCACAAATGTGGTATTTTCCTCAAATTATTTGGGTTCTAAATTTCTCTCAGTGATGTTTTACAATTTTCATTGTAGAGGCCTTTTACATTTTTATGTTAAATTTTTAGTAGGTAGTTGATATTTTTTGTTTGATTACAAATGGTATTTTTTTCTTGTATGCTTGCTCCAAATGCTTAGAAATGCAGTTGATATTTATATGTTGACCTGCAACAACCTTGCTGAATTCACTTATTTTTTTGAAATGATTTTAGGTTTTCTGTATACACAATTATATAATTTGTGAATAATAAAGTTTTACGTTTTCTTTCCAATATTTGTATATTGACTTTTTTTTTTTTGCCATATTGCACTGTTTAGAACCTTGAATACAGTGTTAAATAGAAGTGGTGGTTAGATAAGTGAACGTTCTTATTCTCAACCTAACATAGAAAGCATTTACTATTTCATAATTAATATGATTTTTGCTATAGGTTTTATCTGATATATATATATATATCAGATTAAGGAAGTTTTCTTCTATTCTAAATTGGTAAAAGAGATTTGTTTTCTATCATGAATGGATGTTGAGTTTTAACAGATCTTTTGGGGGGACATCTATTAGAATGGCTCTTTTCTGTTAATGCAGTGTACTGCATTGATTTTCAAATGCTACATTAACCTTGCATTCTAGAAGAAATCCTACTTGGTTATGATGTATTTTTCCTTTTATATATCTTGCTGGAGTCACTTGGCTAATGACTGTTTAAAGAATTTTTAATACCTATATTCATGAGAGAGAAAGGCTTGTAATTTTTCATTCTCATAAGGTCTATGTTAGGTTTTGTTATCTATGTTAATTCTCCTTTTCTTTATTTTCTGAAAGAGTTTGTGTGAGACTGACATTTATTTCTTTAATGTTTAGAAGAATTCACCATTGAAGCTATTTGGGCCAAGAATTTTCTTTATGGGAAAGTTTTTTTTTAAGATTTCCTCTTTCTTTAGCATTGTTGAATTACAGAGAATTTGTCCAGCACATCTCAGTTTCAGATTTATCGGCATAAAGTTGTTCATGATACCTTCTTTGTAATGTTTGGAAAATCTGTAATGCTTTTTTCCTTTTTCATTCTTATATTGGTAATTTGTGTTTTCTAAATTTTTTTCTTGATAATCAGTTTTATTAACTTTTCAAAGAACCAACTTTTTGTTTTGATTTTCTTCATTATAGTTTCTTTACATGTTATTGACTTCTTTCTATGTTATTTTTGCTTTCTTTGGTTTTAGATTTTTTTTTTCCCCTAGCTTCTTGAGATAGAAACTTACAGCATAGATTTTCCATCTTTCTCCAGTATATGTATTCCCCAAGATTTTGTGTAGTGCTTTCATTATCATTCATTTGAAAATGTTTTCTGATTTCCATTGGAATTTCTTCTTTGATCCATGTGGGTCTTTTTTGTTTGTTTTTTCATTTTGGGGGGAGGGGTGTTTTTTTTGTTGTTTTAAGAAAGAGAGAGAGAGTGCATGCAGGAGTGAGAGCAAATGGAATGCGGGGAGAGGGAGAGAGAGAATCTTTAGCACAACCCTGAGATCATGATCTGAGCTGAAATCAAGAGTTGGACACTTAACCAACTGAGCCACCCAGGCGCCCTGATCCATGTTTTTTTCTGAAGCATGTTGTAAAATTTCTAATATGGGAGAGGATGATTTTTTTTTCAGTTGTCTCTTACTGATTTTTAGTTTAATTTCACTTAATCAGAGTAGACTGTATAATTTCAGTTCTTTGAAATGTGACCCAGCATATGGTCAGATTTAGAAAATACACATTTTCACTGAATGTGTATTCTATAGTTGCTGAGTATAGTCTTCCAAATATATCATTTAAGTCAAGCTGATTATGTTTAAATCTTCTATATCTGTATTGAATTTTTTGTCTGTTTCTTTTACCGTTGCTGAAATAGGTGTATTAAAATCTCCAACTTTGATTCTGCATTTCAGTGTTTTTTTTTCCTTTCATTTCTGTCAACTTTTGCTTCATAAATTCTGTGTCTTTATTAGGTGAATACAAATGTAGGAGTGTTATCTCTTCCAATTAATTGATTCTTATTCATTATGAAACAGACCCCTTTATCTCTTAATATTTCTTGTCTTAAGATATACTTTGTTGGAGGTTGATACAGCTGTACAAACTTCTTTTTGATCAGTATTTACATGATATATCTGTTTTTACATTCCATTTTGATTTTGTTCCTGACTTACCATCATGGAAGACTCTTTAACACTTTCAAATGGTGTGGCTAGTAAGCTATTGCTGATAGAATGGGCAAGATGTCTACTCCTTTCTTAACCTATGATTTTTGGATTTTTGGGGGCATAAAACTTACCAAAAATTAAATTAAAAATTTAACTTCATCAAAGTGTATTGAATTTATTGGTTTGTACCAGACTATGTACTAAATTAAAAATTTTTTGGTTCTGTTCTCTTTCTGCTCCTCAGTGGCTGGCACACATCTATCAGTCCCAAGGAATGATGGGTGCTGCAGAGATGTGTTATAGAAAGAGTCTACAAGTAGCATCCCAACAGGGCATTTGGAGTGGGAAGCTGTCGAGTCTCTTGAGACTAGCTCTACTTGCTTTAAAAGCCTGCATGGTAAGATCATATTATAATTATGATCATGAAAAACTGATTCTTTTATTTTTCTTTAAGATGATAGTGCTTTCTGTTGAGTTCCTGTTGTTTCATCACCTTCTCATGTGGCCTTCTCATAGACTTTGTATTTGGGCTTTTGGTGGAAATAAGAGTCATGTAAATCCATAGATTCCAATTAATTCCAATTAAATTCCAATCCAAAGATTGCAATTTAAAAGTTGAATTATGGCAGAATATACATATTTGTTTCCTGTTGATAAATTAGAATTAACCCAGGTACTCATCTGTGACAAAGGTGCCAGTAATTTAACATTTCAGTCATTTCTCAGTTAAATTTGACATTCTGTAAGAAGGACTTCTGGTAATTTTTGATTTGACATCTGATTTTTGATACAAAATTAGGTATATTAATCTAGAAATCTTTGGTACTAGTATGGAAAACTCTTTAAGATAAATGTTTACGTGTGTGTGCTTTGGGGGGCAAACTGCTGAACAGCGTATATGATACTGTATTTGAGTGTATGTGTGTGTGATACATATTAACTTATTTCATATTCACGGTAATCCTATTTTACAGTTGAGGAAATTAGCTTGCAGTTTAGTAATACCCATATATACCCCATCTTCTCCCACCACCCACTACAGCCACAAAAATTATTTTCTCTAATGGCTTTGGTTCTGGTTATACCATTTACTACCTGTGAAAACTTTAGCTGTTTAGAGCCTTTCTTTTTCCTTGTAAGAGTAGAGATAATAATACTACTTTGCCTTCTTATAGGGCTAAATATCAAATGAAATAACATTTCCAAAAGCCTTTGTAAACTTTAAAACACTGCTCGAGTCTAATTATTCTTACTGTACTATTTGACACCCAGCAGTTGTTGTAAAAGAATATGAGATGCATGTTTCTATGGTAAACACCTGGCAGTGTACAGTGGATGAGGATTGTAAAATTACACTTTTATGAGAGGCTCCTGTATGTGTTATAATATATGAATAGGATATTAAACTGAGAGTTTCAGCTAAGATACTAAATACTAGATTTCAGAGATAACAGATTCCAAAATGAGATATAAGATCAAGTTACAGACTTCCAAAGTGAGTAGAAGCCTAACCTATAAGGGAGCTATAAAAGGATTAGAAGTTGGAGAAGGATTATGAAGAAATTTTTGGGGGTAGAGCTATTCTGTTTCCCCCCCATCTCTGTGGCACATTTCCACCCACCGATGCCCACAAAGGTGAGGAAGGGAGAAAGTGTATATTTTTTGCTTTCAGTCTGTACACAATTGGGTTTCATCCTCCAAGGTAGCTGATTATGGGATAAACAGCTGAAGAGTGAATAAATTAATTAACTAATTAATTTTTAAAAAATAATAATAATAAAAGAACCTATCTGAATTCTCTCAGAGAAAGGGAGGTTTTGATGTGTGGCCTCTGAGGTCCTGGAGGCATATGGACAGGTATCTGACATAACCTCAGGAGCTTGTGGCTCTCCACCTGCTGTGTTAGGACAGAGGAAAAGAGAGTGTTTTGGAAAATGAGCACATGCTCTGGCAGAGAGTGGTCTGCAGTAGGTGAATCCCAAAGGTGGGTAGGAGTACATGGTTGGGTACAAGATGGAGGGAGTGAAGGAGACTGTGACCTGGGTTTGACAGCACTCCTGGAGTTTGTTGGAACGAGTGAGTGGTGCCAGTGTGAAAATGAGTTGGCATAGGACTTATCTTAGAACCTATCCAGTAGGGCCTCCTAGAGGAGTGATGGGATCTCGGCAGAAAGGCAACTAGAGGTTTGCAGATTGCTTAGAGGATGTGGAGAGTAAGTGAAATAGAGTATATTTGTCCAGGTTAGTGGAGCTGCAGATGAACAGGACTGCTTCACAGGCATGCATTCTATGCAGTTGCCCAGGGCTCCACACTTGGTCTAATGCTCTCCAGTCACCATCTTGAAATTCTTAACTATTTTTGAACAAAGGGCCATGCATTTTTATTTTGCATTGGGCTCCACAGATTACATAGCTAGTCCTGCAGATAAGAGACTATCCATGAAATTGGGAGTCTCTGATAAAGCCAGGAAAGCCTGGATGAGAAAAAGAGATTGAAATATCTATCAGGCCTAGAGAGCAAGGCATCATCGTACAGTAGCACCAGTCAAATACAGACTTCCGGCATTTCAGTAGCTGTCTGAAACTACAATTGACAAGAAAAGGTGAGTGTTGGGACGAGGAGCAAACCCTTTGCTGCTATCTGTAACCATACCCTGTCTGGGAACTGTAGTGGGACAGGGTGCAAATACTACCTTTGAATGAAGATTGAAGTATTGAAAGGAAGAAGATATTCTAATTAAGATTGTTTGTGATGACTCTAAGAAAAGTAGGTATCAGAATCACAGAGCCTACTGTAATATATACCCAGGGACAGAGATAAAGTGCTTCCTCATATAACAAATTTTAAAGACACAGTGGGAGACAAAAATTTGCATTCTGTTTTTAATATACCAAGTACATATAGAAACTTTTTCCTTATATAGTAATCTGAGCTAACTTTATAGAATATTTTATATGAGAATACATTATAAAAGCAACCAGTGAGGGTTTGTGTTCTTGGTTTTTAAAAATATTATTAGGAATGAAGCGCCTGGGTGACTCAGTCGGTTGAGTGTTGGAGTCATGATCTCAGTATCATGAGATGGAACCCTGTGTTGGCCTCCATGCTTAGCGCAGAGTCTGCTTAACATTCTTTTCCCCTCCCTCTCCCTCTGCTCCCACCTACCCCCACTCTAAAATAAATAAATAAATAAAATCTTTAAAAAAATAATATAAAAAATAAAAATGTATTAGGAGTAGTCGTATTACTTTTGGGCTTTGCCTTATTTTCTTTGTCAAATGTACCCAAGATCTCATTGCTTCCATCTTTATAGAAGATGCTTTACAATTTATTTTCAAATTTATTATCTTTATAGCTTCCTTTTTCTTAATTACATGCATAATAATTATTGCCTGTACTGCACTGTTTATTGCTCTAACTTTTTTTTATAATTTCATGTTTGAAATGGACTCATCCTATTGACTTTATTAAAATGTGTACTCTAGATACCTGTACATATGAAATCTTAGTTTTTAATGAACGTTTGAGGTTTTTAATGAAAGATTTTAAGTGCATTTTTTCTTCTAACGTAATTCAGCAGACTGTTCACCATTTTATCTTCATGTTATTGTTCCTTAGGAACACACTTATCTGTTATTTCTGAGTCAGTACATGTAAGAAACTAAAGTTTGCAACATAAGTGATGTGTAGATACCTTAACATTTTCCTTATAAAGTGAAATTCTTTAAAAAGTTCTCAGTATTGATGAGTTTGATTTATCTGTGATCTGCTTTGTACCTTTTTTCTATTTTGGGATTTTATTAAAATATTTAATTTCAGCCTTCTCTCTCTCCTTAGATAATTTTTGAAATGTGGGACTTTATCACTACCAATTAGAGTCATGTTAGATTGAGTTTTTTATATTTGTTAGATCCCAGAGGCTTAGTGACTGATAGATTTTATTCACCTATATAGTAGAATAGTGCATTTTCTTTTAAGAAATATTTTAGTGTTTTTTAAGTAATATTCCTGTTTGAAACCTTCCTTTTTTCCAGTCTACCCTGTTCTGTAGCTCTTTAAGGGCAGAAATCAGATCGTAATCATTTTGTAGAATCATGGCCCCTGTAGCATTTACATGGTGACTTGGACAAGTAGGCACTTAATAAATGAGTGTTGAATTTCATTTTTTTAGGGTAAACATGTTGAAAGCCTCGATTTACTATATGTCTTATATTTTTACAGGCTAATATTTCCAATGATCACTGGTCATCTTTGGTTCAGGAAGCTACAACTGAGGCCTTGAAACTTTGCTTTTGTCCATTGGCTGTCTTTTTACAAGCTTTGTTACAGTTCAACCGCAAAATGGGGGCAAGGTATGAAGAATTCTTGTTCCCTTTTTTTCTTGGAAATGTTTCTTCACTTTCAGTCCCTCAAGGAAACAAAGATTTAGAGTTAGTGTAACAAACTTGGTGTTATTCATATATCTGTTACTACTTTGGAAAGGCTGTTGAAGTAACCAAGTAAGGAAGAAAGCAAAGTCTTATATTTATTTTACAAAAAATAATTTGGTACACAGATATAGAATATGAGAGATTGGGCATGACAGCATTTCAAGTGAAGAAGGGCTTGGAGTTTTGCTGTCTTCAGATATACCAACAGTGTAATGTGGATTCTAGAAACAAAATAAAAATACTGAAGTTCAAGGCTAGATTGACTTAAGTTCATGCAAGGTACTGAGCTATGAAAAAAAAGTAATGAATATTGAAAAGACAGAATTATGTTTATAAATAATGAGGTTTTTATATCTAGAAAAACTCAAAGTTTCTGAGATTACAATATACAAATTTTAGTGATCTTTTTATTGAAAGGTGAGGATGGGGTCAGAAATAAATTTGAAAAAAATTACTTAAAGATCATATGGATGAAAAAACAAGCAAGAATATTTTAAAATTCTGAGAATAATATGTAGCTTTAATGGTTATTACACATAATACAGAGCAACTGTAGGTAAAACCGTGGTTTAGGAGCATTATGTTACTGCAACACGATAGATATTGTAGACATAGAGCTTAAAACATATAAATATGTGGCAGGGATCACATCAGCATCCCAAAATAGGAGTGAAGGAAGAATTAAGGCTATGGCTAATCAGCAGTTCCAGAACCATTTAGTATTTATTTACTTTTAGCCAGTTTTTTGTATGACTGATTTCACTCAGAAATGTTTTAGGCTATAATTTATTTATACTTCCTAATGAACTCTTTCTGCTGAAGCTCAGTGTGGGTGACTTAAAGGGCCTTAACCTCTACCTCCTTGTAATCGGTTAGCACCTCCCATAATTTTTATCACCACCAAAAATCAGCCCAAATCAACATAAACGCAAAGAAAAAAACAGTGTGCTTACTGTGTGATTCATATGTAGATATATCTTCAAGACAAGTTCTTTAGTTTCTGCTTCGAACCAATTGCTATTTATAAGATCCTCCTATTCAGCATTTCTGAAGTTACCACAATTTGTGTTGTGTCTATTAGTACGGAAGTTTCTGGAGTCATAGGTGTTAGTAAATAAGGAAAGAAAGATTAGAACACAATTGTAAATCAGCCTTTTATTACATGGATTTACATATTGTACTTGTCTGTTAAAGCATATACTAAAAAGCCTGATACACACTTTGACTCTGGTGTAGATTATTTTTGTATTGTTTATGGATTTGTTTTCAGTCTGTTTTCAAAAAGGATTAGAGGTAGAGCACTCGGAAGTGCTCGTAAAATAGGAGCCTTTCCCCTCTTCAATTTGGAATGAGCCTTAATTTACTTATTTGCAAAATGAGAATAGTAATAGCAAGCTAACCTTACAAGGTAGTGAATGTTCAATGTGACCATATGTGTAAAATACTTAGTGTCGTACCCAACACATAATAAACACTTAATAGATATTAGCCATTATTATTACCTTTATTCTATGAAAAAAAATTCATGAAGGAATCAGTACCACGTGTGCAAAAGAATGAGAAAGATAACGTGTGTGAGACTAGTATATGAGATATCTTATGTTAATTTAGATGCTGTGGACTAAATATAAGTATCTTTTTCAGAGAGACGCGGCGACTTTTGGAAAGAGTGGTGTATCAGCCTGGGTATCCCAAGTCTATTGTATCAACTGCACGTTGGTATCTACTGAGACACTTACATGCCAAAAATGACTACGAGCTTATTGATGTAAGGCCTTGATTTTATTCATAATATTTCATTTTGGATCTTTGTTGGAGGAGGGGTCCTGTGTATTGTCGAGTATCTAGCAGCACTCCTAGCCACCCTAAACACTGGGTGCCAGTGGCACTGTCCTCTTCCCTCTGCACAACTTGTGACAACCACAGATGGCTTCAGACATGCCAGATGATACCCGTAATTGCCCCTCGTTGAGAACCACTGATTTTACCTGTAGGAAATACATTCTCCTGATGTGCTATGTAGAATAAGAAAGTTAGACAAAGGAACTAGGTGCTGGGATGGTATTTTTTATGACCATTGCACTGGAAGCAAATATATAGGATAGGTTTGGAAGTAGCAGGATTTAATGGGATCTTGATACTAAATTTAGAAATACTGTTTTACTTGTCTTTTCTATGAGATGCATGTGACAGTTTCTACTCCTCATGGGATAGCTCTGGTATTGAAATATATAAATATATATGTATGTGTATCTAAAATTCTTTTTAAAAAGGTAGACTATATAAAACACATATAGGTTTAAGATTCTCATAACTTGAGCTTATAATTTATAAAATACAATGAATATTAATGAGAAGCTTTTTAAATATCTGAAGCACTTGAAATACTGTTTGCCTTTCCGTGAAACACAGTGTTAAAGAAATATTAACAAAAACAATGCTTGGAGAAAGGCATTCTAATTAACATATTGCAAACCAAAAATATAGAACTTGTGTGAATGTTGGAGACGGTTTTCCATGCTTTTCTTGCATTTCTCAGCATCCTGTAAGCAGATGACCTGACTGCTCTTTGTTCCAGACTGTCTTTTCAAGGATGTTTTTATAGTGAGCCTTGGGAGACAGACGTAAGTGTCTCCCTCCAGAGTAAAGGGTAGGCCCATTATAAAGGATTCAGGTCTCCTGGGCTCAGGGTTCCTCTCTTGTAATGCAAACCAGTATGGATGTGGGGATCTATATACTTCCATCTGGGTCACCTGTGTGAGTCTTAGGGGCCAAGGGGAATAAATGTAAATGTCTTGATCCTCACGCAGTTTGTTGTACCATGAGTGGTAAAGACCTTTGTCTCTGACCCAGGAGAACCGTGTCTTTTGGCAGTATCCGTGAAACTGTGCAGGCTAACTTGTTGGCTTGCAAGTAGAGCAAAATCTCAGACCCTTCACGGTGTTCGAAAATGAACAACCAAAAAGTTTTAGTAGTCGAATGAGCAACCGAAATGAAATCTTATGGTTTGTGGAATTGGTGAAAACCTTGCAAAGCTTCTTGATAGAGCCTCGAATCTAGAACCTCAGTTCTAAGCTATGGTTTTAAAGGAGAGAAATATCGGGGCACCTGGGTGGCTAAGTCGGTTAAGTGTCTGCCTTCAGCTCAGGTCATGATCCTGGAGTTCTGGGATGGAGCCCCGCATCTGGCTCCCTGCTCAACTGAGAGTCGGCCTCCTTCCTGCCCCCCAACCCCTCGCTCGTGTTTTCTTTCTCTCCCCCACTCACTCTCTTTCTCAAACAAATAAATAAAAATCTTTAAAAAAAAATAGAGGAGTATCACTTGCACAGTTCTGTGTATAAAGTGGTCTTCCGGGTAAGGGTTTAGAGATGACAGTATTATAAACAAAACCACCACTTTAATTTTATACAGTGCTGACAAAGGGTAACAGTCAAAATGTTGCATGTAAACTAATTGAGCATTTGAATAAATTGTGCTTATCTTTGATGTTGGCTTTGGCTAAACAATTTATTTCAGCAAAAATGACTGAAAAGATTGCATGTAGTCACTTTTTCTTGTGTTGTTTGATATTGCTTGCTGCCTTTTGGCATACTTGGCTTCTATGAATTTAAATATGGTTACCGTTAATAAACAGAATACTAATGTTCCTATATGTGATTTCCCCTAGGTGCTGGTAAACAATGCCAAAATTCATGGAGATACAAGAGCATTGGAATTGAATCAGAAATTGTCCTCACAGTAACAGTATGTTATTTTATAGTAAGCAAGCAAAGAGAAAGTTATTAGAAAGAATCAATGAATCAAGACTGTTCCCCAAAGCAACATTTTAAAAAAACGTAGTTATAATCATCCATTCCTATTTCAAATCTAAAGACATTTAAGTTCTTAAGCTAGGGGTTTAATTTTTCAAAAACTCGTAATATAACTTTAATTTGAAAAATATGTTTGATTTTGAGAAGCCCATAATGAAAGGAAAAAACATGATTCCCTTAGGTGTTCATCAGTAATTTGTAAACCATTCTTTTCTCCATCTTGCATTGTGCATAATAAGATGTTTTTTGTACCCCTTTATAATAAAGCCTTTATAGCCATTTTCCAAATAATATGCAAAAGCAGATTAGCACAGTGCAGAATTTTACTTCTTAAAAAATAAATTGAAAGATGTAATTTCTTCTATGAACTCTGGAGTTCAGCAGACCAACTCATCATAACATCTAAATAATCTTACAGCCTATTTTACTAGTGGTTCATTTCAGATTCTGTTGAAGAAGTATAATGTAAATGTTGGTGAGTTTAGACTGCTAATGGATATGTTTGTATAATTCAAAACACTCAGGTGTATGGCTGCATTAAAAAAAGTAATGGAAAATTTTGGAAAATAATGACAACAGTGTTTAATTGATCATGCAGTTTCTTCAATTATGACGAAAAGACTTGAACTTTCTGAAATAAGAAAAAACATAGTGTCTTATTTTCTTTATAGTATTAATATCAGATATAATTTCTAAGTTTCAAATTTTAAAACTTGAAAGCACGTTACGTATTTTAGTTTTTCCAAAAAGCCTTTTATATATCTGAAACAACTGTATGTTGCTTACTTTGGATTTGTGGTTTTAAAAAATATTTTCAGATATTTACATATACTATTTGTTGTATGAAAATGTGTGGTTGTACAATTTATGTATGCAGTTTTTCTAAATCAGCTTTATGGTGTTATTTTGTGAGATAATATAAATTGATAATATTCTGTAATTAAATTTTGCTCCAAAGGTTAATCTATTGAACTAACTATAATTTGGTGAATTCCCAAATTTGGCTGAATATTATCCTCATTCAGACCTATGCAATCAGAATCTTTAAGGATAAGGGCCTAGGACTCTGCATGATAAAGGCATGCCTAAGAGATTCTAATGTTGATTCAGGTTGGTGAACCACTGGATTAATCCAATAATGATTATTCCCTTTACTTTTTTCTTTAAAAGAATCAAGCACTTGCCATTCTCTGCCCATTTCTTCCTTATCTTCACAACTGTCCAACTGAATCAGTGCTTTTGACAGCCTGTCCCACAGACTTAGCCAGAGATGAGCTGCAAAAGGTTGCCTGTGCCTCTCTGGTGCCCGTGACCTCCTCCTTCCTCTGGAAAGCACTTTAGCCTTTACCCCAGAATGGCCTGGATCTATCTGCTTCAATGCTTATGAGTCAGTTCTTGTTTTCCATCTGCTTTCTGGGGTGTCACTTACTTCACAAGGTTACTTTCTCCTGCAGTGTGGACTTGTTTAGTCTTTGCTCCAGGCCTGTAGCCAGGGAGTGACCTTTTGACTAAGTTGCCTAGTTCTGGCCTCTGAGAACCTCAGACCCAGGTTTTCTAGAAAGGAAAGTTCGAAAACATGATAGTTAATATCATCTCAGGTAATTCTTTTTGCATGGATGTACACACATCCTGTCTTTTCTTTGTTCTCTTAAGACTACTGCCCAGTTACTGTGAGGCTCCAATCATAAATGTATGAGTTTTACAGAGCTTACTTAATGCCAGACCTTTGCTAAATGTTTTGAACATTGTCATTTAATCTTAGTAAGTAAAGGAAAATAGTGCTAAACACTATGCTTAAAGCAAAGAAAAACATGAAATGGAATCGGTGTTATCAGATTCTAGGAACTTTAAAGTAGCCAAAAGTTCCCTTCATTTTATATGTAAGTTTAGAGAAATTACATTAGAAGTTATTTCCAGAAGTGTCAATATTTAGCATTCATCTTAGGTATTTCCTTATTTGAGAATTATAGTGCATTTTTGCTAATTTTTATCTACCTTTTGGCTCTTATTAATTAATTAGATATTTATAGTCCAGCTAGACATCTGATAATCATTTTCTGTGGGAAACGTATATTTCAGCTTATGAGTAAACTTTTAGAACACAATCTACTTGTTTGGGATCACTTGTCCTATCTCTAAAATGTCCCTTTCATTAATTTCTGGTCAGGATAAAAAAAAAAAAACGCCTTAGTTTAAAATGCCGTGCTCTTTTTTCAGTTTGAAATGAAACTTCCTTTAATTTGGGAATCTACACAGAACAGCATTGGACAGAAATTCTCGGGTTCTCCATTAAGGGAATTAAAAGATATGGTTACCTAAACTAACATTAAAAAAAAAAAAACCTACTCTGAAACATTGGGTAAATATTTACTGATGTGTAATATATGAATATGAAAAGATACATGTTTGGTTGCTTCATAGAAAAGCTTGATACTTGTTTTGGGGATATTTTATAGGAACACAAAAATGAAGTATATTTTATGTATGAATCAGAGGGACTTGCAGATCTATTTCAGTTTTTGCACACTTTAAAAAATGTGGAACTTTGTTTTGGCATAGTTGACCCTTATCTCTTTACAGGTCTTCCTTTTTTTCACTTTAGTTGCTAATGGATGGATAGAAAGCTTCTCGGACGCCTGTGTGTAGACTCAGCTGCTGGTTATAAACTGACCGTCAATTTGCAGGAGAGGTTTTTTTGTTTTGTTTTGTTTTTTACATTAGAAAGATAAAAGTACAGGATTTTCTTCCCATATCTGTATTTTTAAAGACTTTTTATACAGAGAAGATAAAAAGTCAGAAAATTCCCTTATTTAGAGTATATACCTTATTTTTGGTTTTGAAAATAGAGTCACTTAAGATCTATTGCACTGAAAATCCACTCAAGGTGTCTAGCTGTCCCTTTGCTATATAATAATGGGTTTTTCCTCTTTTGGGCTGACTAAAATGGGAACTTTTTGAATAGCAGGGTTTTAAATTCTAATGTACCTAAAAAATATCCTATACAACTATAATTTTTTAAAATAAATGCTAAATTATCTTTAGACCTCAGAATGTTTTGAGGGAATTTAAGAATAGGATCTCTTTAACAAAGAGCTGTTATGAAACATTTGAAATCCTTTTTTCTTTTATTTTCAATTTAGAATTGAAAATACCTATTTGTTTTAGTGAAGGGATATGATGCCAGGAGACAGATAATTAAAATTGGAGTATCCCTTGGAAAAGGGGTTGGGTTCATAGTACATCACCGGAGTATTGAAATAATTTGCATGTCATCATCTCTCCTGAGTTTGAATCAGTACAAAAGTTCATTTGGGCTACATACTTCCCCTGTATATAGTACCTATTATAAAAACATATATAAATTATTAATTTTTCTGAAGAGAAGATGGGCACTAAAAAAATGTTTATCTTGCTATTTCTGCTTATATGGGAGGCAGAATAATGGTTCCCCAAACTTGTCATGCCCTAATTACCAGAACTTGTGAATATGTGGCTAAGGGGCTATGCAAGTGTGACCTTGACATGGAGAAATTATCCTGGATTATTTGAATCGACCCAATTTAATCACAGAAGTACTTAAATGTGGAGACCCTTTCTGAGAGTGACAGTGGAAGGTCAGAGGTTCGACATTGCTGACTTTGAAGTTGGAGGAAGGTGGTTCCAGCCGTGGAATAAAGGCAGGCTCTAGAAACTGGAAAAAGCAAGGCAACTTTTTTTCCAGTGGAGTTCCCAGAAAGGAATGTAGCCCCACTGGCACCTTGACTGTAACCTGCTGAGACCTGTGTTGGACATCTGACTTATACAGAGCTGTAAGATAATAAATTTACATTGTTCTTAAGCCACTAAGTTTGTGGCAATTTGGTATGGCAGCATAGAAAATGAGGGCATTGCTCACTGTGTATATTGTTAAAATGGATACACATTCCTTTGAAGTTGGATTTCACTAGATCACTGAAATTGGGGATTATCATCTTAATTGTTGCCCAAAAAGGGGTCATCAGATAAAGATGATGAGTTATCAAAATGGTTACTGTGAAAATAAAATGTCATAAGTATTTGACTCTTAAGAATATGTGGCTGTTTATTTCTGTAACAGTATCTGAAGTATTCTCACTTAACATGCTGCTTGCAGCACAGTGTCACCATATAGTTGATCAAGTACTTCACTCTCATTCTCTTTAAAAGAACTGCATTAAATTATACTCACAAAACCTAAGTAGTGTGTTTCAATCTGGGTTTCAATATTTAATGGGTATGTAAGTGGATAAGTCTTATGTTTTGGCCTTTAATTTTTATATAAATATGTAAAGTCAGGGCCTTGAGCTAGATTTCTAATGGCAGCATTCTGTTATTCTAAGGTCACCAAGGTTTTCTAGATCCAAAATGAGCTGGAGCAAAATACTGAAACTGCTTGGTGCAGCACCTGTGAAGCAGCAACTCTGGTTTCCACTAAAAAGGGGGCCCCTCTTGTGCTTACAAACCTAAGGGAGAACTCCTTTCCAAAGAGGCCTCCACTGTAAAAAAAAAAAAAAAGTAGTTAATCAGTTGTAGGTATTAAGACTCTAAAAAGGAAAGTAAACCTACACTCAGGGGAATATTGTAATGGAAAACAGCATCTATGAATGGTTGAGTGTAATTACATGTGCCGTCTACGTGCCAAATAGACTTCATACAGAAAGAGTACCACAGTATATGAAATAAGCACATTGTTTGATTATCTGACTCCCATGTGGCTTAAGTAACTTGAGTTCCTAAGACCCTGCCTTTTAAAATGCCATTTCCTCCCCTTTGATCATACAAAATTATGGTGGTTGCTTTCTCTATGGAGAAAATATGCCACATAGTTTATTATCAGGCACATGATAATAAACTATGTGGCACATTTTTTAGGAAAAACCAGTATATACAGGTTTTAAAGTTCTAATCTTAATTTTTCTGTTTAATAGATCAAGAAATAGTATACAAATAGTCTTTACAAAAAGATTATTTGCTGGCTTCAAAATTTTGGAAATTAGCCTAAAAAGTCAGGTGGTGTGGAAAAAAAAAGATATGGTTATAGGTTCTATCTTTGCAGACTGAGTTATGTGTTTCTGGGCACAAGAGAAAAGCCAGATGGAGCAGAAGATTTTTCGTGTGCAAAGAAGGAGATTAGAGAGAAAATATACTGCTGAGAAGGCAAATTTATATTGTCATGAGCAGCTTCATTGTTTATTTCTGAATTGCTGGAGGCCAACCCCATAGTGCCTCAGAACAAGTTTTATTTATATATGGTTGGAAGGCTTCTCTATCTAAGGATGAGGCTCAGAATGACTTATTAACTCACTAGAATCAGATTTATGATAAGCAGTGGTGAATACTTTGTGAACATTGGAAAATATGTAGGCAGGAATAAGCTTTCGCGCAAGTAGCTTCTAACAAAGCCAAATAAAACCCGCCATTGCAGAGCATTTTGGCACTGTCACTTGCTTCAGCGGAGGAGCTTTCTGTGCTGATGAGGTGGCAATCATTGCCCACCAGGGCTTCAGCAACTAAGCATGCACGGGCAGGGATAGATAGAGTGCCTGCTGTGTGCCAGGCTCTTCACACTTTACCTCGTTTAAGTCTCACGTCCTTTTTTACAGTAGATGCTATCCTCATTTTACAGACCTCACGCCCCCAAAAAAGGAAGCTCAGAGAGATTACTATTCTCTCTATTCTTAAGTAAATAGAATTCCAGTACTATTGTCTGATTTTGTTAATAACTGCTGACACCTCAAATGTCAATGAGTTGAAGTATGTGTCTTTGGGACAGACTCAGTTATCCTGCCAAATTGTATTCTGATACTGCCATTTACCTAGTGCACTATCTGAATTCTAGAAAGAACCTAGGAGGCAGGAAACTCCTCCAAAAGACTAACTTGGCAAATTTATTTTCCCCCCCAGCTTTACTTGCAAATTTAAACCTATGCAATGATGAGGAGTACTCCACCCTTGTCCGATTTTGAACTTAATAGAAACTGAGACCAGCAGTGAGCTAATTGTTTCATTTAGTCCTTGATAACATCACAGGGGCCAAACTTTGGTTTCCTCTTTGGCATTATTAATCTCTCTTCCATGAACTTTCTTTTGGTCCTCCACATGTCTTAGGTACCTAGCACTTTGTTAGTTTTTAAAGACCTTATTTTACTTATCAACTAATCTCTGCAGAGGAGGTAATCAATAGAAGCTCCTGGTTGTATTTTTGTTCCTTTCTGAGGGTTTTATGTTGGTGTTGTGAATACTTAAAAGCCTTTAAGTGCTAAGCAATGGAATTTAGGCATAAGGACTAGATAGATTCTTTGATATAGGAGTTGTTCTGAGTTGCAGAAGTAGGTCTGTCCACCACCATTCACTGTCTCCAAAAAGGCCCCACACACTTGAAGTCCATCCCTGAATGTCTCCCTTGTGAAAGCAGTGCATTATTTTTTGGAAAAGCATCTGACAGTCGGATGCTTTTCCAAAGCATCCAATGACTTTGACCTAATGGCTTTTGCGTTTGCTTTGATGGCCAGAACTTACAGAGGAAATATGCTTCACTGCATGTTGGCATCAGCATCTTGTCCCACTCCAGTCAGTGTCTGTAAGGTTTCTTCATTATGTTAGCCTCCCTCCCCAGAGATAAGAGAAAGAAATGCTTTTAACGCAGAGGAATACTTGCTCATTATAATTTTGTTCCAGGAGAAATCTGTATTTTGTACTTCTTTTTGCTTTGATCCATTGCTAGATTATTGCAAACCACAGTATTTCTTCTCATACATAGTGAAAGGACCTTTATAAACTCAAGTATTTTTAGACACTAATCTGAATCAGAGTTGGATGAAAGAGTACCATGGAACTTGTCTTTCCCGTCAAAATTAAAAGCTCTGTTTATTATTATTACTAATCAGTACCAATTATCAAGCACTGCACCCACTATTTATCAGATACTACATTAGATGGTCTACATATATTTAGAGAAATAATACAGTAGAATGTTTAAGAGCTCTTCTCTGGACTAATGAGTTCAAATTCTGGCTGTACCTCTGATTAGCAGTCTAACCTAACAAAAATTACCTAATCTCTCTGTGCCTTAATAGTAGACATCTCTTTGGAGGATTAAATGAGTTAATCGAGGTAAAGTGCTTAGAGAAGTCTTTGATAACAAGGTAGGTATATTATTATCCCCATTTTAAGGGAGGAAACTAAGTTAGAGAACATATCCAAAGTCATACAGATAGTGACTGGTGGCACACTGGTTTTAAACTAAGATCTGTCAGACCTCAAAACTCCTCAAGACTTCTCAGCATAGATGTTTATTTTTCTGTTTTCTCAGTTTGTGTCTTTTGGGACTGTAAAAGAGGACCTGGTTTCTGACATACTGCTGATCACATCAATCATTTTTTACTCACACCATTTATCACATGTGTAAAATAGCTCTGAAAATGAAGTAGCAGAAACAAGGAGTGGGTTTATGGAAAATTTAGTCTGGGAAGTTACAAAATTTCATGACTGTATATTAAGGGAAAGATCTGAAATAAAACATTTTTACTACAAATGAGTGTGACCTTAATCTGGAGAGGGAAATGCCAAACTGGGCAGGGGCCAAAACAGTCTAATATTTTTCCTGACAACAATTCTGCCTCTCCCTGGGAGAGCTCAGCACGCTTTCTGCATCTGAGAAGATGCAACACTTTTTTTTTTTTTTTTTAATGGCTGGAAGGGGAAAGCATTTACAACTGTTCTCCTACTGAATTGTGTAATGTACCCACTTTTGGACAGGGTCCTCTTCAATAGGTGGGGATTTAATGCTGGGTCTGAAAGCATTACTGGAAGAACTCCAACTTGATACCATCTGCTAGCAGGAACTCACAGGGAAGACTGAAATCCTCAAAAGATGATACTTCCTCTCCTACTTCCCTGTCACTGTCCTCAGATAGTCACCTAGAAACTTCTAGGTTCCTCCTTTGCCTGTCCCTTCAGTGTTCTGTGTCCTCAGGGATTTCCCATGGTCTCTGTTTCTCACAGTGGTCTTCATGTCCTTCACTCCCATCCCTCCCAACCCCAGGCGGTCTCTTCCTTCTTCATCCATAAGTCCAATTCCTGTTTCCATGCTAGATCTTCAGTTTAGATTTCTCTCATGCTCCAGGTCATATTTCGCAATCACCGCTAGATACCTCTACTTGGACGTCCCATTGATACTTCAAAATCAATTAGTTTAAAACAGCTCATTATCTACATTCTTCTCCATCATCTCCCTCTTTTCCCACCCAAATTTGCTTCCCACGCTGTGTCTGTAATCTGTTCCCCACACTACAGCCAGAGGGATTTCTCTAAAATGCAAATCTGATAATGTCACTCTCCTATTTAAAATCCTTCAAAGCTACTCTGGGTCTTGACGATAAAGCCCAAGTTCCTCAACAAGAGTTATAAAGCCCTTTGGGATCAGACACCCTGCTCTCCCTAATCTCTCCAGCCTTCTTTTCATTATTTACCTCCTCAAACCTTCTCTCCCATCTCCTATGGCATACCCTTCAGGTTCTGACCATATCTTGCATTTCCTGGCATGTGTTCCATTCTCTTGGCCTCTGGGCCTTTGCCCATGCTGCTGTACCTCCCTGAGCTCTGGCCTCTACCAACCATGGCCCTTTCCCTTGGCTAATGTCTGCTAATACTGTAGAGGTCTCAATTTAGATATCCCTTCTTCTGGAAGACCCCTTTGCTTTATTTCCCATGTTTTCCTAAATGCCGCTCTCAGGTGCTCCATCACACTCTTCACTTGCCCATGTGTTTGAAAGTTTAATTATTGGTCTTTTCCACTAGACTATAAGTTCCCTAAGCAGGGTCCATATTTAGTTTGCTCAATATGGTATTCCCAATGCCTAGCACCTGAATGAATAGAGGCTGCAAAGATGTAAAAAGTAATATCTCACAGAAGTTTGGAGACCCCCTTCCAAAGGTAAAAACACAGATACGTATGTGTATGTATGTATTATAGATCAAGTTTCCCATTGGTGTTTTTGGGTGCTACTTGCTGCTATCATGGGTGATACCAACACCAGTAAGCAGACACTTGTGTCTGTAGAAGAAGGGAAAGCTGCTAATGTCCAGGGAACTCTGGGGATGCTTTTTCTTTGACCTTGGGCCTTACTGCTCTCCTATCTGGTGGTGATCATATCCACCCCACGATGGGGCTGAGAAGGTGCTTACCTTTGTAGCATAAGGTGAGGAATTTGTCCTTCATCTTCAGTGAGGAAGCAAAATCCTTTGAACATTACCATTTAATCCTTCCTTAGTATAAATAATTTCATATGACTTTTCCCTGTCAGTGCAAGTTTTGACAAGAGGAAGGAAATGGCAGGAAACACTGGGGAGGCAGAGGGCCCTTGGACTATTCGAACCTGTTCAGATGGCGCTGGCGCCTAAACTGAGAACTCTCAGGAATGATCTAACATAGGCCTCAAGTCCACGGGGTGGATCTGCACTGGAGATTCTGTGGTGTTCAAACATCCTCTTGTATTTGTGGGAGACAAGTCCGACATTTCCCAAGGGATTAGGTGTTGATGTTTGATATAGAATAAAGTGCCATGCATTTGAGCTTCTCTAGGGGGATTGTTTGTCCTCGTCATCTTTTTGGATCCATGGCAAAATATATACAAAGGGAGGGAGGCCCAGAGCAGAGGTGAATTTGTGGTGAAATGACAGCTCTCAAGCTCCAGGACCCCTCACTTACTGAGCCCTAGCCACATGTTTGCATGGTTGATGGAAAATTTGCAGAAGTAAGGCATTTTAATGACAATAAGACCATTGATTAAGATCATTGTCTCCACTCCCCTTTCTGTTGATATCAGGTACCCCTGGAGTGGCTATGGCCATCTTTGGATCCAGCAAAAGAGAAGTTGACTTGGGGATATATTTGGGTTAGAGGGATATGTTTATGTTGTTCATGATCACTTCTGGATGGAGGTAGGTTGTGGCTGTCCTGAAGTAGCCGTGGCTTTCAGGAATGTTCCTACAGACTTTGGCGCCAATTCATCAGGACAGTACATTAACAATAAATCAAAATTGTATAAGCTTTAGGCCCTAAAAAACCCCGATCCACCTTCTCTCTAGGCATAGCTCTCAGGTCATCTAGAGCCTAAACAAACCTGTGAAGACCCCAACTTGGGATTCCAAGCAAGAACACTTACAGAAGACCCTTTGATTCCCCTCCTACCCTCTGGTATTACATTCACTTCTACATGGTACTACCCTGTCACCACCAATGAGAGAGATCCATTCTGCAAAGCCTTTGGCTTGATCCTACACTATTATTTGAACTACAATTCAGAGCATTTTTACTTATAAGGAAAGAAGAACTGTAGAGTAAAAAATGGGTATGAATGAGATGATGTGGCTCTTGGTCTGTATGAATTTCTAATTTAACCCTTCCTATAACCACTTACTTGGTTCATTACAAAGAGTTACTACTTCAGCCTAGTAGTATATTTGCTATGGTGGTGATTTTTTTAAAATACATTTTTACTGGAAACAAAAATATTATAATCTAAAAACATTCTTATGTAGAAAACAAAATTCTTCATAATCCAGTCACTGCTAACGTTTGTTATAAATTCCTACTTTTTTGCATACTATACAGTATACATATTCTGTTTAACATATTTCAAAGTATTTTTTGACACAATTGGGATCGTATTCATGTTGCAACTTGCTTTTTTCACCTATCAGTGTATCTTGGATATCTTTTTGTGTTCTTTTTAAGGGTTGGAGAGCATTTTTATCTGGTGATATCATTAATTTAGCCACTTCCTAATATTTAGGTTATTTTCAGGCTTTTTGTTTTATTTTTACTAAAACAAATGGTGCTGTAATGAGTATCCTTGGTCATTTATCTTTGCACATTTTGAAAGGTTCTTTATTCTGTGTAATATAATTTTTGAATTTTTTTGTAAATTTCGAATAGTAAAATTCCAGGGTCAAAGAATAAATACATTTTAAAATATTAATAGATGTTTCCAAATTGCTCTCTTACTCATTGTACCAATTTATAGGCTCACCAGTAATATAGGAGCGCACATTTCTCAACAGCCTCGTCGAATACTTTAATTTTTGGTGATCTGCAAATAGTACCTAAGGGTTCCTTTAATTTGTATTTAATAGGTTGAATGTCTTTTCATATCTTCATTTCTTATTGTATTCTTCCATGACTTGCCTGTTCATTATTATTATTTTCTTATCCACTTATAAGAGTTTAGGATTACTTGAGATATTAGCCTTTTGTCTTAGTGTGACACTTGATTGCAAAGAATATTTGCTATTGCATTTTAAATTCTTAAATTCTGCAATGAAAATCCTTTGCAGGTACCTGGGCGGCTCAGTCGGTTAAGTGACTACCTTCAGCTCAGGTCATGATCCTGAAGTCCCGCATCAGGCTCCCTGCTCAGTGGGGCATCTCCTTCTCCTTCTGAGCCTCCCCCCCCCCATTCTCTCTCTCTCAAATAAATAAATAAAATATTTTTTAAAAAGTCCTTTACAATATAGTCAAAGATGCTGTATGTAAATTAATAAAAACAAATGGAGAGCTTTCATATAACTAAAAAATTAGGTGGATAGTGGTCAAAAATTTATTTGGAAGGTAAGTTTGTACTTTCTTGGGGGAGAAGTTGTCAATTCTTCCTAAACCAAGGCAAGAGACTAAGTCTGAAACAATGGTCCTCTTGCCAGGTTACCAAAAGCTCTGTGATTAGAAATTAGTCTTTGGGGGCGCCTGGGTGGCTCAGTCGTTAAGCGTCTGCCTTCGACTCAGGTCATGATTCCAGGGTCCTGGGATCGAGCCCCGCATTGGGCTCCCTGCTCGGCGGGAGACCTGCTTCTCCCTCTCCCGCTCCCCCTGCTTGTGTTCCTGCTCTCGCTGTCTCTCTCTCTGTCAAATAAATAAATAAAATCTTAAAAAAAAAAGAAATTAGTCTTTGTTCTAGCAGATAGTGTATGACATGAATAGCTTATTTTTATTTTTAATGACGTTACTACCTAATACCAGGCGCTACACCTAACATTTATATCTGGAAAAGTTAGAAATATTTTAATTTTATAGAAAACTAATTTGAATTTGGCCCCTAGATCGAATTATGTTGGATGTTTTTCATAGAAACTGGTGTATTCTCTTATTTTGCATGTTTGGCTCTGACTTGGTCATAGCTCTGATACATACTGAGTACAATGAATCAGTAATTTTATATGCATAGGTTAGACTTGCTATAAATACTGGGATTGTTAGAAGATAAAAATGTCTGGATCAGAAGTTGCAGGTTGGCAGCCTGCTAGTTGTATCTGCCCTATAGATAGAGTAAATATTTTGAACTAGTTGCTAATGCTTATAAATGGTTTCATATAAAACCCGATTTCTAGTTTCTCTTGAAAAATAAAATTTGGACACTAATGGATTATATACATATCGATAATTAACTAGAACTGCAGGCTGAATAGTCTGTTATAGACAGGGTAAGTGGTCTTCGGTTTGCCTCAGTTCCTGCCCTTCTTTTATGTTTACACCAGGCCCCTTCACTCATTGATGGACATTTTGTAGACAGCTTTTTATTGGTAGGCAAATAAAAATACAAAAAGTCATTTCTCTAAAAAATTCCTTAACTTTTTCATTAATAAGTTAATGAAGACATCATAAATTTCTTTGCTTTATTGGATTTTCTGGCACATTCATCTCCTTAAAAAGGTGGTAAGAAATACGGAAATATAAGAAGCAGTAAACACCCCAGAGATATTAACTTCTTTCCGACTTTTACCAACAAACCACTATACTGGCTGGTGAAAAAGATGACTGAAACGTTTTATACCTCCTGGAGTTCCACTATTTTACGCTGTAATTTCTTTAGGTCTTTCTGTACTTTATATTTCTCTAAATCCATCTTTGTTTTCTGTATTTGTTGGAGGGAGCTGAGAGAGTCGTGAATTGATTTAAATCCTGGAAGAGATAAGAGAATAGGTACACTTAATGCATTGGAACTTTTTTTAAAAACAAAAGTTGCTAATCAGCAGTTCTGCCATAATTGGTCATCATTTAATTAAAAGCATATTAAATTCCATTAAGACCAGTCTAAAAATGTACAATAATCCATTTCTTACAAGTCATGAAGATGCATTATCAGTAGTATTTCAGCTTGTGTCTGGCTTCATTGTGAAAATTTAATTCAGTTCCTCTCCTTGCCCAAATATATTGCATAACAAAATAGTTCTATATTTCAAGAAAGAAATTTAAAATATTTTCTTCTCTGTCATTTTGATAAGAAATTTTGATCTTTTTTTTTCATTCTTGTTACCAAATTGAAGATAAAGAACACAGGTGAGATTTTAAAACTTCTCAGAAAGTAACCTGTTGAGGGACCTAAGGAGTGGCCACCAGCTGTTCCCCCTGTCTTGTCTCTCTCTTATGCAAGTCTAGTCTCACTCATGACTCGAGCTACCTACCAGGCCTCCCAGACCTCCCAGACCTCGAACTTCTTAGGGTACAGCCCATTTCTTACTCATTGGGCCTTTCACGTAGTCATTTCTCAACATACTTTTGTTAAAGGCATAAAGGAGCACACCATTAATTTGGAATTCCCCTTTACTAGAACTCCAGGTTAGTTAAATGAAGAAACAGATTACAAATTCCTTTTTAGCTCATCCCGGGGATATACTAATGGAATGAATATAATTAAACCTCTGGTACTAAGGTAGAAAACAGGGCCCTAAAAGAAGGGTCGCTTAAGTTTGAGATATGATTCCTGGCCAGATAATTTATTAGATGGATTTGGCAGTGGGAGATGGGGGGGTGGTAAGAGCAGTGTGGGTCAGATTTCCAGGCAGCAAATTTTACTTATATGCTAGGAACATCTGGCAGAATGAGACCTTAATATCTTCCCGATACACCTTCAAGGTATCTCTGTACAGGACCAAAATTTGGGAGAATTTGCATGAATTTTTTGAGAACTAGAAGACAGAAAATGAGATGGATCTTTCTTTAATAAAGGAAACTCTGGTTCTTGGTAATTCCATCAGGATTGTGACTCAAGGCAGATGGTTGCTCCACAGCACCTATCCCATGTCCTTCCCTTTGACAAATTAGATGAGCCTTTCAAATTAATCCTCTTTGATGTTAGCTCAGCTTGACATTGCTGCCATTAGCTTCCTTAAGAAGAAAAGCAGTCATTATACTGGACTCTGTTAATTCATCTCTCTTTGTCACTTCTAAAGGTCAGGTCTCTAGTCTGACATCTGTCCAGGCTCATTACCTGCAATTCAATGAGGGACATTTGATTTCAGGTCCTAATTTCATGATCTACCGCAAGTAAGGTCTTGATCTCAAAGACTTTGCAAGTCTAACAATTCTATGACTCTATGATCTTAGTAAAAAAAAACAAAAAACAAAACAAAAAAACAACTCAGAGCCTTGGCAAGCTTGTGACACTGCCAAGTCCGAATGAAGGAAGAGAACTTGTTTACCTACCTTCCAATGGTATACTGACATTCTATGGGATATTTAGAAAAGTGAGGTTAAATACAAAAGGATATCGATAATGACAGGATTGATCCATGGCCATGAGCTCAAAGTATATAACACTGAGGGATTGGATAAGCAAGGACTAGTGTTCTTAATCAAAGGTGTCTGCTCACCTGATTGATATTCACTCTGCATTTTCTCTAATTCACCCCAGATGTGCTTTTCCAGCTGGTTCATCTTTTTGGACAGTTTATTTTCTATATGCTTTACTTTGCTTAGTTCTGCTTCCTGTTTCTCTGTGTTAATGAGATTCTCTAATTTGCTTGAAAGCTTCAGTAATTTTTCTTCCATTTTATTTTCAGACTTTTCCTATAAAAGATATCATATGATAAAACTCTGCAGAAAAGAAAACTTACATGGATTTGTATTAGTTAGCTTAGAGAATGTTTTTAACAAGTTCACTTTTCCATGTTAAACATGAAATATCTCACCAAGTTCCCTTGTAAAACTGTGTTCACAAGTGTGAGTTCATACCTTTGTTTGGCCTTGTTTGTAATTTCTAGAATTCTGCATGTGATGGGAGAAAGAAAAGAAAGGGCTGTGGTCTTGCTGAAATGCCCTAAGGATTTGGAATTATAGTCTAATGTTTAAAGAAGTGTGGCCAAGGAAGGCGTTTTAGAAACTGCTTGACCTAGCGTCCTTGGACACGCTCCCGTTAGGTGTCCATATTCCCTCGAGCTTCCTATCTCCACGTGGACAGAGTTCAGCTAGAATAGTGATTCTTGACCCCTGTTGTCTATTCATATCACCTGGACCATCACACCACCCCCTGAAACTCTGATTTAATTGGTCCACAGTGGAGCTCAGGAATTTATCTAATTTAAAAACTCTCCAAGTGATTCTAATTGCAGTGCGGTGGGGACTCATGGGCAGCCCAAGGTTCATTAGCTGCTCTGCTCTTTCTCGCCCCCCACAGGGAATTTGCAAGCAGTTGCTGGGGGAGACTGACAGCCTTTTGGTTCTCCTGTCTTTGGCCCTGCCTGCCTGAGGGAGGTGGACTCCAGCCTCTCTCTTACTTGTGGTGGGAAGCTTCTGCCTGCAGGTGACCCTGTGGTCACCTGTTGCTGCCTAGAACTGGTGGATGAGTCTAACTCCGGGAGAACTAACAGGCCCTCTTGGCTGCACATCAGACCACACGGACTTCAATAGCCTTATCAATGATAAAGCTGTCATGGTTATCTCCATCTCTTGGACTCCTGTCTCTGTCAGCTGCCCAAAGCCCCTCTACCAGAGTTCCAGAAACATCTTATTTGAATCATCAGCAAGGCTGGCAGTCCCCGGTGACACAGATGGACCCATGCTGCCGTCCTGTGGGGGCTAGCAGCTGGCTGATTGAGCTGCCTGGAGTGGAAGGGAACTTGCCATGAACAGATTTCCCCTCCATCCTGGTAGTCTTGCCTCAAAGCTGGGGGTTCTCTACAAGTTTGGATTTGGAAAAGGAGTTTTGAAAACTTTGGTCTACTAATGGATCTTCGGAGAGGTAAACCGACTTGTCTATGGCAGAAGCTTTTCGGCTTTATTGTGTCCAATCATCACCCAGGGAGCTTGCCTGGAAGCACACATCCCCAGAGGAGGACCCAGGGGGTCTGATGCCGCTCTGGGCTGGGACCAGGAATCCGTTTTTTGTTTTTTTTTTTAAAAACCAACACCTCTCTTCAGGTTATTTTGTCATAGGTAGAGCACACTCAGAGGTACGGGTTCATGGAGTTGGGGAGTAGCACACAGGACCAAGAGGCAGGCCCCTTGATTCCTACCTGGGTGCAGGAAAGGTCAGTGAAGTGACTGTGAATGTCACAATGAAACTTTCAAAACCTTGACTCACTGCTAACATCCAGACAATGACCACGCAGCCGCTTACTTCATGAATAACAGAACTCCTTACCAGTTTCTCCTGTAGGAGCTTCAGACATTGATTCATATGGCCAAGGTGGTCTTTTTCATAGGTGATGAACCGGCTTTCTGTCCATTTTTGATGGTTCTCAACTTCCTCGTATAGATTATTTGAAAGTGAATTAAATCTGAGGGGAAAAATGTTTCTATTTTAATAGGTAAATTTAAACACAAAACCAAAATTTAATACTGAGAAACGCTGCAGTTTTTTTTTTTTTTTTCAGATGATAAGGCTCAAGATATCTAGCAAGTACTTACGGTTTGATGTGGGAGGTGGGGGGTAAGGGGGCACATTCTGGGTCCCTGCCCTGAGCTTGCATTCAACCCAGCTGCTGACAACACCCCTCCTCATACCTTAAAATACACATATACACAGTGACAGACACATAGACACACAGAAACACATGCGTCCTCCATGCAGATTTCCTCTTAGGGCCTGGGGTACATTGTGTGTGTGGAAGAAACACTGCACTAAGTCACTTGAGACGGGGCTATCCCTCTGTGGTAAGGGTCAGCAAACTGTTTCTATAAAGGGTCAGATAGTAAATATTTAAGGCATTGTGGGCCATATGGCCTCCGTGGCAACCTCTCTGTTCTAGAACGACTCGGTGCTGCCATTGCAGTGGAAGAGCAACCATATACGATACAAATAAGCATGGCTGATTTATAAGCAAATAAAGAACATGGTTGTGGTCTAATCTAAACTTTATGCTGAAATTTAAATGGCATATAATCACATGTCATAAAATATATATTTTTGTTAAGATTAGTAGGAAGTGTGCAAATCATTCTCAGTAGTGTGGAGGTTCGGCTAAGGGTGGTAGTTTGGGGAACCCCTGTTCTACATGGGTCACTTCCCGGCTGGGGAGGATCTGGGCCAGAGAAAAGTCTCAGAGAGGGAGTGGTTAAGGGAGCTGGAAGGGAGCCCAAGAGGACTTTGGGAAAGCAGAGAGTCCCTGGGAGACCATCCTTGGTTGTCTTTTCTGTCTCAGGTGAAACTTCAATAAAGGCTCCGTCGCTTCCTGTGGGCCTCTGTGGATTCTTGGAGGGGTGGGGTGCAGGGAGGGCTTGAAGAGGTACTGAGCAAAATCAGTTGTAATAGAGGCTAAGGTGCTGGAAGCGACTGCTGACAGCGAAATGATGCACCACAGGAATATTAAATAATGGAATGAAGGGTTTTTAAAAATGGAAGTGGGTGTTATTACAGAGAGTAGAGGATTGGAATCATATATCATCAGTTTGAAAAGTCACTGTAGAGTGGCTGAGGGTGTGAGTAGAAAGGAGAATCCACAGCTGGCATGACTGAGAACTCCGGGTCTGAGAAGGGGTGGGATGAGGGTGGGGGCTGGCGAGGGGTCTCTGTATGTTTTCTGCATGCCACTTGCTTGTAGTAAGAGGTCAATTTCAAATTGCCTTTTAGAATAGGCAGTATATTAGATAGGCAGGCGCAGTGCATGTTGTTTGCTATTGAAAATATTCAGACTACCTTACGAGTGGGTGGCTTGAAATAATCATTGCTGTAATGTTTTCAGGACAAATTATATGCAGATAATTGAGTTTGTGATATTTATCACTGGACCCTGCTTAAGACATGCTGGACATATATTGCATGTGTATGCTTCTTTAGCTTCCCTGAAAAAGTGTTCGAGCTAATATTTGGAAAAAAAAGGTTTTAAGAGGCCATTTTCATTTTTATTTAGACCAGTGGGCATCTAACAATGTACAGAGACATTTTTGGTTGTCACAACTTGGAGATGCTACTGACATGTGGTGGGTAGAGGCCAGAAATACTGCTAAACATCCTACAGTGCACAGGACAGCCTCACAGTAAAGAATTATCCAGCCAAAATGCCGATGTGCCCACGTTGAGAAACTAGCACTTAGATGATGAAATCAAGGAATGGGAAAAGTTAATTTTCCAATAGTTATATTAGTTGTAGTATAATAGCTGAATTCTGATCTTCAGCTCCGTGAATTATCACATTTTTTGATTGGAGAGAGAGATTTTTCACATAGAACGCATACCTTGATTCAGGTGAGTACTTCAACAATGAAGAAGATACCTTTGGCCACTCTTCGTGTTCTTAATCCCGTCATGATTTCCAAACACCTATGCTACTGGCTAATAGCTGAAGGGTCTCAGACAGATATGTTCCCAGCTGATACATGGACAACTTCGTTTTAGCCAACTGTTTCCTATGTCTGGAACACTCTTCCTTAGAACACACAATGGCTCCTGCCCTCATTTCGTTCAGATTTCTATTCAAGTACCACTTATCACCTTAACATAGGACTTTTTTTAAACCACACTTAAAACAACAAAAGGTTTCATTTTTCCCCATCAGACTCTCCCTACTCCATTATTTTTCTCCAAAATGCTTATCACCATGTGATATGTTGTCTGCTTTGCTAGAACCTAAGCTCCACGAAAGCATTTTTCTTTGTTCGTGGTGGTGGACAATGGCTGGAATATAGGAAGTGCTCAAGGAATAGTTGAATAAATGGATAAATGATTCATTCTTTCTCATTCAGTACCTTTTATTAAGGCTGTTCACAAATAACAAATCATATACTTGCCAAGATATTTAGAGATCTGATCTTCAGTTTTCATCTTCCCTTTCCTATCTCTGGCAGAAATACTAATTAATAGTGATGGTTAGGAGAGACAGTAAATCCCCAGATAATCAAGAGGTAGCTTTCCAGTTGGGAATCCAGCCTTCACTGTTCACCTTTACCGTGTATATAAATGAGAGCATTTACTCTCATTACTGATACAGTATTAACATCCCTCTGAACACCAGGGAACCATTAAATGTGTCCAAGTAATATCTCTAGAAGCACATATCAGTAATTAGAATTCTGAAATTAAAATAAAGTCATAAAGAATGACTTACTACTTATGATCATTTTACTCCAAGGTTTTGCCTGCAGTTGGAGACACACTTTCCTGGTAACCATCAAAAGTCAGACTCTGGGTAGTTTATGAAAATATGAAAGGATTTTTTAAAAAGCATTCTTCTTGAAAGATAAAAAGGATAAGCTATAATAAAGGTTTGCATAAATCTCTTTCTTTCCTTAGATTTTCCCCTAATATAATGGACATGATTTTCCATGAAAGAATTACTTTTCTGTGAATTACAGAATTTACAGTTAAAATCTCAACAGGATGAATTTATCTTGGACAACATTCACATTTTAGTTCCCAGATCCTCTATCCCAATAGTTATGGTAGTATTTCTATCAGATGTAGGTGGAAATAGGAAGATACGTAAGAAGGGAGGGAAGTAGGTAGATGCATGGATGGATAGATAGCTTTTTTTTTTTCCTTTTTCAAAAAACACAAAAGTCAGACTTTTAAATTATGGCCAGAGACCTTACTAGGATAATATGAGATACAGTTTTTACAAAATTTTTATATTGGTGGAATCAAGTTAGTATACATACCAAGGGCAATAATAAGGGAGAAAGTTACAAAAGGGTAAAATAAAATTTAGCGGGGATCTATAGACATCCAGATAGCTGTGGTGAATATGAATGGTGAAGGAGACTGTGGGGCTTGCAACAATCATCCTAGTGATCACTGTGGTTATGGTAGACATAGAATGAGGACATAGCCCCATTCTGGGCCTTTATTTATTTATTTTTTTAACTGGTTCACTTATGTCTCAAACTCATTGTCTTGCATTCAATAAGTGATTGAACTTTTCTGGAAGACATGAAAAGTTTAAATTCTTGGACACTCTTAACAATTAACAGGCTCTCAAGAATTCAGAGAGTGGCTTTAACAAAGTCAGTCTTTGGATATTGAATCTAAGATTTCAAGTTTCATGTTTAGAAGAAAGAAATTAATTCCAAGAAACATTATTTCCTACTAAATTTGTACCTATATCCTTAAACTAATTTCTTCTTTAGGTCCTGTGATTTCTAGTTAGTGACACTGATAAAGAGCAATTCCAACTCCATGCTGATAGGAAGACTTACCATTCCATATTGTACTTGAGCTTGAATCCTAGTACCGTCATAGCCTCATAACTTCATAGTTTCAAGCAGATGTGATCTTTCCATTCCCTAAATTTCTGTAGCACAGTTAGTTTACTAATGGTTGGAATTGTGAGATAGATGTGTCATAGATCAGTAAAATAACCTGAGATGTGGAGTCAGACACTTTCTAAGTATGTGACTTTAGGCGAATTGTTTAATTTCCATGGTTGTGTTTCCCCATCACCAAAATGGGGATAAGAGCTGGATGCACCTGAATATCTTGATCATTTAGTGATTGGTAGATATTGATAAATAACAATTAGTATATTTATTATTTCTTCCTACTGATATATCTCATTTAACATTACCTGTGTTTAGCTTTTCACTTATTTATGGATTTTCCCCCCAACTATATGTGGCTATGATTTTGTCTTTGAATATTCCAAAACACAACTTACATATTATTGGTTCTCAAAATATTCATTCATTGGCTTCTATTTGTGTCTGAATGTGCTGTGTGCGGGAGAATACAGAGGTGGATGAGACATATCCTTGACTTGAATAGTTTGTAATTTAATACTGTGGTAGCATTTTCAAAGCTGTGTGGGGAGATTTGAGTCTATGCATTTGCTTTGTTGATCGAATAATTTTTATTTTCTTATAAATCACTGTCAATTAAACATTGTCAGCAGCAAGAACTATCTAGGGAGTGAATGGTTGGTACTTCCCCTGCCAAATCCTTACTAAAAGATAGCTATATTTTATGATGACTAGGACTCTCACTCTATAAGCACTAAGTTGTTGACTTAGGACCTGACTTAGCTGAACATCTAAGACCCTTCTGGGAAAAGGAAGCTCAATGGGGGGGGGGGTGTTCAGATGAAAGAGCCAGCATGTCTCCTTTGTCATTTCTAGTGATCAGTGCCAGAGGCCCAGGAAATCACTAAAAAACCATAGACAGCATTGGGGCTTTTATGTTCTATATAAGATATATGTTCAATTGGCCATTAAACTTGAAAATTGTTAAAGTTTCTAAATGGTAAAATTGTTCAATTAAACATACATTTGAATGTCCTTAAAATGCTTTTAATCCCTTTATTCAGAGACAGTTGTTTCTTAAAAAAAAAAAAGCAAATACTCTACCTCATTCATTTTAATTTGAGATATGCTCTGAATGGAAAAGAAAAAAAAGAAAGCCTTACCCACCTTACTTTCTCTTCGAGGAAAATATATTTGCAATACATATCTCAGTCAAAGGGTTAATATCCCTAACTTGAAGGAGTCCCTCAAATGATAAGAATGGGCAATTCACAGAAAAGGAAATTCAAATGATGAAAGGAATGCAAATGAAAATAAGAGATGCAATCTTCATCCTTTAATTGGAAAATATTAAAAAAAATCAAGTATTGGTAAGAATGTAGAGAAAGGTCCCCTCATATATTGCTGGTGGAATTGTGAATTGCTACATTAAAAAAAAGAAATTTATAAAAAATTAATAAGCTCTTTGACCTAGGAATCTTGCCTGTAGAAATAAAAACATCTACATTTAAGAATATTTAAGGATATATACACACAATATTTTTTTTGGTTTGTTTGTGGTAGCTGGAAACTGGAAGAATCTATTCATCAATATGATAAATGGTTGAATTAATTATAGCATATCTGTAAGTTTAAATATTATGCAACTATTAAAAATGTTAGAATAATATTCACTGATCTAGAGAGAGAACTAAGATGTACTGTAAAAAAGCAAATTATTGAGTAATGTGAATAGGATGTATTTTTAAAAGCCATGCTCTATACATATATGATATATATAATATATATATAAACATTCTTTTCCTGTTAGATATTTATATTAACAGGGAGGAAAGAAAGGCAGGACACATCTTTGGTGTTAGCATTGGTTACATGAGGAAGCTGAGATGAAGACCTTTTTTTCCATCTTTGTTTTATTTTGTTACTTTTTAATTAAAAAAAAGTTGAAGAAGATTTAAATAAAAAAGAATCAATTGTGTATTTCAATGAATTATTAGAGCTCATAGGTATTTGCCTATGGAAATTTTTGGTTTATAAATTCAGCATTACCTACTGTAATACTCATGAAATTTTAGGACTTAGTTATTTCGAGTGAGAAAAAGATTCAAGTTTATATTATTACAAAAGTGTCCAGATTCATTTTTAACTATTTAGATGACTTATTTATAAGCCAATTTTTTACAGGACTGAAGATGGAAAAAGCACGCCACACCATCAATAAGGCAGTTAACCCTAGTTCTCAAACCTTTCCTTTTTCTTGATTTGCTGTTTATTAATATACTTCATTCCTTTAAGCCAGTATTCCATTCCAGATTATAAATCCCCTTTCTCTCCAAGTAAAATCAGTTCTTACGGTGTACTTCTAGAAACAGTTTACTTCTCTCCTTCTCCTTTGGACACTTGATTTAATTTTATTTAATTCTAAGCTAAAGGGATTAGATCAAGCACCACACAGACATTTACTGAGCATCTTTAGTGTGCTGGAATTTAAGCACCTAGACATGCTTTTTTAGAGTGGGTATTTTCTCTTTACTCAAGACATTTACTTCTTTGAGTTTTAGGGGTGACTACAGGTTTTCATCAATTTCTAGGACACGCCTATTTCCCAATTTAACATCTCTGAAATCGAGAGGTGTCTTGAAAATGATGGTATGCTATGGTTTAATTGTTAGCATCATGTTTTATAGGTAAAAAAATAATGATAATGGTATGTCTTATAATCAGTGACACTTAGATTTAATGAAGTGTACTGTAAAGTTGGGGAAAAAGGGAGCAAGCAGATTATATTCAGCTTACTGGATTTGACCAAGTCATTAAACCCAGGTGATGTGGAACAGAGAGGAAAAAGAACAAGGTGAAAAGGGGCAGTAAGGTGGTATTGTCCAAGTGACTAGAATTTTCCTCTGCCTGTACCAGGACTCCAGGAAATAGTGGTCACTTAAGAAAGGAGGATTTGGGAATAAGGAGGCCAGTAATTGGAATGTTTGTGGAGTCTTGTCTCCTTTACTGTCTTCTCTATTGCATAGGGAGAAACTCAGTGAAGATGGGACAGAGGCCAGTCTTAAAAAAGGGAGAATGTAAAGGAGCAAGTAGAGAATCTTAGAAGAAATTTGAAAAACAAAGCTTGTAAATCAAAGTTATTTTAAAAATTATTGGATTGTCTTGTGGAATCGATGTATACTCAGGGAAGTGCGTTACATTGGGGCATTTTAATATATAATTGATGATAAGTTAAAATTACTCTATAGAAAAGGTCAGGCTATATATCAGTTCAGTTGCAATATGCAAAGAGAATGACAAAATTAATATTCATATTTCCTTTTGTTAACTTTTTATTTAAATTCCAGTTAGCTAACATACCGTGTAATATTAGTTTCAGGTGTACGACACAAGGAGTCCACTGTTCCATACAACACCCAGTGCCCCCCTTGATCTCCATCACCTGTTTCACCCACCCCCCCACCTCCCCTCATATTTCATTTCCTTTATTATGAATATTGTATGTGTTGCTTTAGTGTAGATTATTCTCTCCATCAGTTTGTTGCTTTATATCTTGGCCAGTTTCACATTCCTGGGATGGGTTTTCATTTAATGCCAGTACTTTCATTAGGCAAAACCTTTTCGAATGTACTTAACAGAATTAAAAAATCTTCCATTCACTTACTTGAACTCCAAAAGGTTCATTTCATGGCGATAATCTCCCTGGACCATCTTTAAATTTGAGATTTGCTCAGAACTGGAAGCCTCAATCTTTCCTAAGAGCTGCATTACCTAATGAAAGTACAAAAGGGAGCTTTTGTGTGTGTGTGAACAAAATCACTAGCACTTACATTAATTATACTTTATTCCTAAACGAGCCAAGAAACAGACTTGAGCCTAGAGCATATTTGCGTTTGAAAATGATTTTTTCTAAAGGAATGATTTAATAGTTACAGAACAATCTTCAGGGAAAGATTTATAGGGAAGTGTTCCATTCTGCTAGCTATAATATTCCTTTTGATATTGGGCTACCTAATGATGTAACAAAAACATAGAATTGAATTTAGTTTACCAATTTGTTAATTTTAATTATTTCTTTACTTTTTCCCCAATTAAAATGTAAATCACTATATATCCTCTATCACCATTATAGCCTTAGTGCACATTAAGTGGTCAATGGTAAATATTCACCAAATACTTACTGAATGAATGCTTAAATGCACAATTAATTAGACTCTGAGGAAAATGCATGAGTGGCCTAAAATTAGGCTTCAGGAATTTCCAGGCAGGAGTCCGACTTGAGCACGAGTGAATTCCAAGTGAAATGACTTTAGGGCATATAAAGATAGGAGAAAACAAGTTCCATTTCTGGAAGTTAGGATAAGAGTGCCTTCCACATAGCCAGAAACAGTGAGGAAGTTCCTTTAGGTAAAAGGACTGGATTGGAAAATAAAACAGAATTGCAGCACATAATCATGACTATACTAATAATCACTGTCTAGGGGAATTAAACTATACAATGGACTTTGGCCAAACGGAATTCAACTCCTGAAACAGACAGTCACATGGAGGAGAGTGGGCAGTTAACAAAATCTAAGTTCCCAAAGAGATGAATAACAGAAGGGTTTGAATAGATAAATGTTGGGTGGGCATCCAGTAGCTCATGAATGGCTATTTATAGGAGATACACTTAAAACCGGCTATTTAGAGGAGGTATACTTCAAGGCAGAATTGTTAACTATAAAATAATAGGCAAATATCCCTGGCAAAAGCAAAGGAAAAGAAAGTTGGCGGAACAATATTGTTAGACAAAATGTTATTCGAGGCAAAATATGTTAAATGGGACAAAGGTGGTCATTTTTACAGATGAAGACTAGAATCCCCAGTGAAAAGAGTTTTAAACCTTTATTTACATTATATATTGAACTAAAAAATAACAGCTGTAGAATTACAAAGATAAACTGAGATGATATAGTAGTTATTTTAAATGACTTCTCTTTGACCAATAGAAGTCAAATAAGTGAAATATAAATAAAAATATGGGGAGACATGAAATATACAGTTTATTTAGTAGATTTATATACCAAACAATCTAACTTGCAAACTGCAAGAAACACTCATTCTTTCCCAGTGCCCAGTGAGCATTTGCAACAACTAAGCAGACATGTGACTATAAGACCTCAAAGTAGGGGTGCCTGGGTGGCTCAGTGGGTTAAGCATCCGGCTCTTGATTTCAGCTCAGGTCATGATCTCAGGGTCATGAGATCAAGCCCCGAGGGCTCTCTTTCTCCCTCTGCCGCTGCCCCCCCCCAAAAAAACAAACAAAAAACTCTATTCCATAAAGCAGGAAAAACATAGATCATGACTTTACACTGCACAAAAACTAGAAATTAATACGAAAAGTATAAAGAAAGAGAAACCTAACCATTTGAGTAAAGTGACCTCTTTTAATTCTGTTGTTTAATTCCAATGTTTCACATGGAAATGTGTCTGTCAGATCTCCTACTCAGAGGAACATAACTGGCCAAGGACCCTGACTGCTGTGTAAAATGCATAACCATGTGTGGATACCATGCTTCCCATTGGCTGCTCCCAGCCAGTGTCTTAATAGTTTTCCTTTGATGAGTGACTTTGGTTCCAAGAACTGGATCAAACTGTTTAGAATGGCTGTTTCGGGCCTTCCTTTTCTGTCTTTTTCACAGGAGTCAGACCTATTTTGTAATCTGATGGCTCTCTCCATCTTTTCTAGGACCCTCCTCACTTTCCTTCAGATTTTTTCCCCCTCAATTAATCTCTTCTATTTTTTTTTAAAGATTTATTTATTTACTTGAGAGAGAGCGTGCATGCGAGGTAGGGGGGCAGAAACAGAGAATCTTCAAGCAGGCTCCCCACTGAGTGCAGAGCCCTCTGTTGGGCTCTATCCCATGACCCATGAGATAATGATCTGAGCCAAAACCAAGAGTTGGACACTTAAGTGACTGAGCCACCAGGCGCCCCCCCACCCCAGTTAATCTCTTGCATATCAATTCCTTTATGGAATTTGCTTCTCAAAGGACTAACTCTAGTGTCAAAGAATAACTCAACTCTGCCATTACAATTTACTTAGGAAAGTATAATAACATTATATATCAACAGGACACGGCCACATCTATGATCAGAGGTAAATTTGTGGCATTAAATGTTTCCATAATTATATAAAACAGAATAAAGCTATATAATGAACCATTCATTTCACAAGGTTAAAAAGAATAACAAACCTGACCAAGGGAAAGCAGAATGAAGAAACTGACAAATTGTGGTAGTTGGAATGGCTCTTTTAATATGTCCATAGCCTAATCCCTGGAACCTGTGAATATGATATGTTAGATGGCCTAAAGGATTTGCAGCTATAATTAGGGTTACAGACCTTGAAATAGGGAGATTATCCTGTTTCATCCAGTTGGGCCCAATTCAATCACATGAGCCTCTAAAAGCAGAGAACTTTCTCCAGCTAGAGTCAGAGAGATTTGAAGCATGGCATGGACTTAGCCTGTTCTGGAGAAAGTCCACATGGAAAACATGAGAAAGAAGGCTGGCAGCTGGGAGAACGTCAGTCTCAAACTGACAGCCAGCAAGAACCTCAGTCACATAATTACAAGAAACTGAATTTGGCCAAAAGTTTAAATGAGTCTGGAAGAGGACTAATTCCCAGAGCCATCTCAAGGGAACACAGCCCTACTTAATGTCATGATTTCTGTCTTGTGAGACCTTAAGTAGGGGATCTACTCTAGCCTTGACCTGCAAAACTATGAGATAATATATTTATGTTGCTATAAACCACTAAGTGTGTGGTAATTTGTTACGACAACAATAGAAAACTAATACACAAATATTAAATATTAATAAGCAAGAAAAAATTACAGGATTGATATGTAAATCCAAGAGCTGTTTCTTTGAATAGGTAAGAGACAAAGTTTTTCTCAGTCGAAACGTAAAGAAAACCCATAGACACTAAAATGAGGAATAAGAAAAGATAGAGTAGTTATAAATATGATCCAATTAATGTAGTGAAAATATTCACAAAGCTGAAATTATATATGAAGTGGAAGCCAAATAATTATAGATTTTAATTCACCTCTCTCAATCCAAGACAGAAGAATAGACCAAAAAGATAAGGATACAAAAGCCCTAACCAATAGGTTTGAGTTTGTTGATTTGAGCGATTTTTTAGATATTGACTGAATTTTTGCCCCCAAAATACAGAATATATTCTTTTTAGAACATGTACAAAATTTTACTATCCAGCCACCAAATAAAGCCTTCAAGATATTCCAAAAACTGAAACTAGTATATACAATAAAAATTTCAATTATGATGAGATAAAACTAAAACTGAATATCAGGATAACAAAAAATCCTTAACTCAGGTAAAACAACAACCCCTCTTAAGCTGTTCAGTCAAAGGAAGAATGCAATATACAATTGCAGAATTTCTAGGAAATAATAATGAGAACACAATATCAGCCCTAGGGAATACAGAGAAGTAGACAAAAGCTCAGGGAAAATTCATAGTCAAAGTGCTTATATCAGTAAAACAAAGAAAGACTACAAATATATGTCATTCAAAAAGTTAGAAAATGATCAGCAAAACAAATCACAGGAAAAGGAAAAAGAGAAAGACAAAAGCTTAAATTGCTGAGAATACATGTAAAACAAAATAGAAGCAGAACTTAAAAATACATAAAAAGACTGGCTCATTGGAGAGCAATCAGTATCGTTAAGACACAACTAACTAATCAAAGGGGGAAAAAAGCACAAATAAAATGGCAAGGGGAAAAATATAAAAGCAGAAAGAATTAAAACAATCCTAGAAGTATTTTGCATAATTTTATGGAAATTAATTTCAAAATCTGGATGAAAAAATGTACTTTTTTCCAAGACCCTTGAAGAGATGGAGCCTTTAAACAGACCAATTTCCACAGAAGAAACTGAACAAAGATATCAAAGGTCTTTCCTTCCCACTAAATGAGTAGGCCCACATGGTGTCAGAGGCAAAACTACCAAATCTTTAAAGAATAGGTCATTGCAATGCTCTTTAAACTATTTCAGAGCACAAAAAAGAAGGGAAACTTCCAAATTATTTGTATGAAGTGAGCAAAACATTGATTTTAAAATCTGAAAAAGTTTGCACAAAAAGACTAATCTTGTTTATAAACATTGATGAAAACTTCTCAAGTAAGATATCAGCAAACAGTATCCAGCATCACAACTTAAAAAAAAATCATAATCAAGTGCAATTTATCTTTTAAAACAAGAATTGTTTGAAAAGAAATATGTTAATACAAATAATTATGCTAGCATAGTTTAAGAGAAAACTCACATGATTATCTCCACAAATGCTGAAAAGGCATTTGCCAAATTCATAATCATTCTTAATTAAAAACAAAAACTCAGTAAAATAGGAATAGTTGTGCACCAAACATGTTTACTAAGGAAACTTACTTCTCTCACCATGAGGAAAACACTGGGGGCATTTCTGTTAACATCAGAAACAAGAGCAGGATGACCACTAACCCTACACTACTATTTAATATCATACTGGAGTTATTAAAACAGATAAAACACAGAGAGAAACTATGTTTGTGAAAATGGGAAAAGATAAGTAAACTTATTATTGAAAAATCATATGATTGTGTGCCTGGAAAAGAACAGCAACAAACTGACAAATTTTTATAATCAAGAGAAGAATCTGCTAAATTAGGAGAATATAAAATTAATATAGCCTTCATTATATACAACTAACAACTAGTCAGAAGATATAATGAAACTTCATTACAGTAAACTAAAAAGAAAAAAGATAACGGAATCCCAAAATACACTGAAGATGATGCATACATGAGGAAAATTTGAAACCACTCCTGAATGATATAAAAGCAAACCTGCACAAATAGGAAGCACGCTATGTTCTTGGATAAAACACTCAGCATTACCACTCTGTCAATTCTAAGGATTTTATGTATTTATTTGAGAGAGAGAGAGAGAGCACAAGCAGAGGGAGTGGCAGAGGGAGAGGGGGAGAGGCAGGGCTCAATCCCAGGGTTCTGGGATCTTAACCTGAGTCTAAGGCAGACGTTTAACAGACTGAGCCACCCAGGCGCCCCTACTCTGTCAATTCTAAACTTAATTTATACATTTAACATGATTTCAATAGAAAATGAGTTTGTTGATTTATTTGCTGGGACTATACAGACTGATTTTAAAATCATGTGCAAAAACAAAAAATTATCACCAGGAAAAGGGAAAAAAGAAAGCAATGAAAGGGACTTGCTGTACCAGGTATTAAAAGTAATGGGGCACCTGGGTGGCTCTGTTGTGTAAGCGTCCGACTTTTCAGTTTCTGTTCAGGTCATGATCAGATGGGTCGTGAGACTGAGCCCTGCATTGGACTCTGTGCTCAGTGGGAAGACTGCTCCAGATTGTCTCCCTCTGCCCTTCCCTCCACTCACACACACGCTCTCTCTTCCCTTCTCTCTCTAAAATGAAGAAATAAATTTAAAAATATTAAAGTACTATAAGGCCTCAATGATTAAAATAATAATTAAGACACCTTATTAGGAAAAACTCCAAATGGATCAAGAATTTAAATATAAATAGTAAAGCCATGAAAGTGCTAGAAAAAAATATGAATAATTCAGGCATTTGTATGGGGAATTTCTTTCTAAGTGTGACTTAAAAGAAGCCACAAAAGAGAAAAATGATAAATTTAGCTACAAATAGAGCACACAAGCATGCCAAGAGTCAAAAGATGACAACCTGGAAAAATGTATTTGTAGATCATATCATAGAGAAGGGCTCATCTCCCTAACATATACAGAGCTCCTAGAAATTGAGAAGAAAAAGGAAAACAGACCAATAGGGAAAGGGATAAAAGAGATGAACAGATAGCTCACTGAAAAAGAAATACAAATAGCTCTTGAAGATATGAACCTCATTCACAATAAGAGAGACTAAATGAAACATAGAGACTATAGCTGTCTTTTTCCTATAAGAATGGTAAAATTCAAAAGTCAATACCATTGGTGAGGCATTGGGGACATAGGACATTTTACATATTGTTGGTGGCTGTGCAATATGGTCAAAGCCCCACAGAGAGCAAGACCTTTCAAAATAACAACCATGTACTTTGACCCAGCAATCACACTTCTGGGTATTGATCCTACAAACATACCTACATAGATACACGCGCGCACACACACACACACACACACACACACACACACACACACACACACACAGACATAAGTGCAAGGTTATACATTGCAACATTGATATGAAAGAGAGAAATATTAAAAATAGCCCAAATGTCCATCTGTGAGAGATTGGTTAAATGAGCTGTTATACAGACAGGAAGAGTATGCAGTTATAAAAAAGAATGAGGAAGCTCTCCATCTACTAATATGGCTGATTTCCAGGATATATTTGTTTAGTTAGAAAAAATAGGATGAAAGACCTAAATGTGAGACAGGAATGCATCAAAATCCTCAAGGAGAAAATAGGCAGAAACCTCTCTGACCTCGGCTGTAGCAACTTCTTACTAGACATGTTGCCAGAAGCAAGGGAAACACAGGCAAAAATGAACTATTGGGACTTCATCAAGATAAAAAACTTCTGCACAGTGAAGAAAACAATCAACAAAACTACAAGGCAGCCTATGGAATGGAAGAAGATATTTGTAAATGACATATTGGATAAAGGCTTAATATCCAAAATCTATAAAGAGCTTATCAAACTCAATGCCCTCAAAACCAAATAATCCAGTTAAGAAATGGGCAGAAGACATGAATAGACACTTCTCCAAAGAAGACATCAGATGTTTAACAGACACATGAGAAGATGCTCAACATCACTCAGCATCAGGGAAATACAAATCAAAACCTCAGTGAGATACCACCTCACACCTGTCAGAATGGCTAACATTAACAACATAAGAAACAACAGGTGTTGACAAGGATGCAGAGGTAAGGCGAACCCTCTCACACTGTTGGTGGGAATGCCAACTGGTGCAGCCACTCTGGAGAACAGTATGGAGGTTCCTCAGAAAGTTAAAAATAGAACTACCTACCCAATGACCCAGCAATTGCACTATTAGGCATTTATCCAAAGGATACAAAAATACAGATTTGAAGGGGTACATGCACCCTGATGTTTATAGCAGCAATGTCCACAATAGGCAACTATGGAAAGAGCCCAAATGTCCATCAACTGATGAAACTGATGAATGGATAAAGAAGATGTGATATACATATATATCACATCTTCATTCACATCTGAGTGTGAATATATATATATATATGTATATATTCTTCATTCACATCTGAGTGTGAATATATATATATATATGTATATATTCTTCATTCACATCTGAGTGTGTATATATATATATATATATATTCATTCAATGAAATATTACTCAGCCATAAAAAAGAATGAAATCTTGCCATTTGCAATGATGTGGATGCAGCTAGAGTGTATTATGCTAAGTGAAATAAATCAGAGAAAGATAAATATCATATGATCTCACTCATATGTGGAATTTAAGAAAGAAAACAGATGAACATATGTGAAGGGAGGGGAGGGAGAGAGGAAAATAAACCATAAGAGACTCTTAATGATAGGTTGATGGAGGGAGATGGTGGGAAGGAATGGGATAGATGGCTGAAGGGTATTAAGGAGGGTCCTTTTTGTGATGAGCACTTGGTATTGTATGTAAGTGATGAATCACTGAACTCTACTCCAGAAACTAATATTGCACTATATGTTAACTGAGTAAAATTTAAATTAAAAAAAAAACTAAAATAGGTGCATAGTAATATATATAATATGCTATCTATTTTGTAAAAAGGAGGAAATAAGAATATATATGCATTTGCTTGTATCTGCATAAAGGCATACTGAAAGGATCCACAACAGCATAATAAAAATGGTTTCAGTGAGGAAATGAAAAAATGTGATAATTGGTGACAGAAGTGGGCTCGAAAATTCTTGGTGTATACTTTTTAAAATATTTATTTATTTATTTGAGAGAGACAGTGCACCAGGATTGGAGGGGGGTGCGAAGGGAGAGGGAGCAGGACAGAGAGAGAATCTCAAACAGACTCCTTGCTGAGCGTGGAGCCCAATGCAGGGCTCAATCTCATGACCCTGAGATTATGAACTGAGCCGAAATCAAGAGTCGGATGCTTAACTGACTAAGCCACCCAGGCACCCCTGCATTTTCTTATATAGTTTTGATTTGTGAATGATACATATCATATGTATCACCTTAAAAAAAACTAAGGATGAACTATAGTCAATGTCACTTTTGAACTTAGATGCAGAGACAAATGCTGAATGATTACACAAGCCTGTATAGCAGAAAATGCTGGAATGTTTCAGTATTGGGAAATGTATTGACATAGCACATTAGAAGTCCAAAGAGGTAAAAAGTGAACACATAAAAATCCAAACCAGAAAACAACTAATATGATGATTTAGGCATTTGTTGATGTCTACAAGGTAACTTGTAAAGTTAAATAATCAGTCCTAATAAAAACTAAATACTAATAAAAACTAATGGAAGTAAGTAGGAACTGATGGATACTTCCTTAATATGGTTAAACATATCAAACCAACAGCAAACAACAAAAGACATCTCCAGTATAATCAGAAACTAGAGAAGCTGTCCTCTATGACCATTATGACCATTTATGACCCATACATTGTATTTAACAGTGACCTGGATGTTCTGGTCATGGCTTTATGAAAAAAGTACTAAGGCGTTAAATCAGAAAACCAAAGATTAAGTGGTTATGATTTGTTGTTGATATGACTGAATATTTTGAAAAACAAAGAAATCAAAGAAAATCAACCAAAAAACCTAATATTAGGACTTAATTAGATGGGTGTGTAGGTGTGGCCAAGGTGAGTCCAATGGGACTGCCGTAAACTATGTGCCCTGTGAACCTTCTGCTCTTGATAAACTGGCTTGTACGAGCAAATAATCAAACACTGATCTCCCCCCGCCAATTCCCAAAGGATTTTCACTTTGTTCTGCCCAAATGACTTAAGAAGAGATGTGCTTATCATTACATAAGATATGTGACAAAGTGGGGTGCCTGGGTGGCTCAGTTGGTTAAATGTCCGACTCTTGATTTCGGCTCAGGTCATGATCACAGGGTCATGAGATTGAGCCCCATGTTGGGGTCTGTACTGAGTGTGAAGCCTGCTTAAGATTCTCTCTCTCCCTCTCCCTCTGCTACTACCCTTGCCTCCTGCTTGCATACTCTTTCTTAAATAAATAAATAAATAAATATAAATAAATGTAACAAAGTAGGACAGGGAAGAATTTGCATTAGCTCCTTTACTTAAGCCATTGACTGGGAAGATGAGAGAGGAGAGGCATTTTAGGCAGAAAAGAGCACAAATAATATGGAGGCCATACTATATCTTAGAGTGAGTAGGGACCTACCCGCAGGCTGTTCAGTATCACTAGGTGTGAGGGGTGAGCCAGGAAACATGGGGTGAGCTGAAGAGCTAAGCAGGGGCCAGTGTGGAGATGGCCTTTAAAACCAGGCCAATGGGGGATTTGTGTATTCTTTTGTGAGAGACATAACCTATTGTAGGGATGTAACGTAATCAACTCATGGTTAGCTTGTATCTTTAATAATAATAGCTTCCATGAGAAATTGCTTTGCTTATAATCTTTGGTTCTACAATCTTTGAGGAAAACCCAGAAATTAGGGAATAACACCAACAGTGGAATCAAGCAGCATAGGCTTGCAATGGGTTGCTGTGTTGGAACATAGGAGGTGCTCATAAAATATTTGCTCATTCAACTGACAGTACTTGTGTATATGCACGAGCTGTCATATTTAAACTCTTTGGAAGAAAAGAGTTCTTTTGAAACATTACCACTTGACTAGGCATTTTGATAAGCTATAATGATCTTCTGTCAGTAACACGTAACTTAAGAGTTCCAAATATTTGCAGTTACCTTCACATCCAAGTTCTTAGAAACAGTTTCTAGGGCAGACATAAAATCTTGAATTGATTTTTCAGTTTTCCGGTGCTCGTGCGCGATAAAGTGAATGTCTCCAGAAAGCTTCACAATGCTGGAGTCACATCTAGTAGCAAGATGAAAACTGGTTGTGAGATCAATAGGCGCAAACATTTTTAATACTACAGTAGGATGTGTGCCATTCACCTGATGGCAAAAGTTCTAAAGTTCTTTGAATAATGAGTTAGTGGGTATAGGAGCAAATGTAGAAATCTTCATTTTTTTTCTCTTTTTTTTCCTGATGGGAGAGAAACCACTTTGGATAATGATACATTGACCAAAATCAAAGAACTGGGTTGAAGTAAATAAAGACATTGGGAGAAAATGTGGAGAATTTTAGATTTTCAGTCTGATATATTAATTCGGTCATAGGAGTTCCAACAGATTTTAATGTTTTGGCAATAATCTCTGCTGCCTATGGTTAGGCAAAATCGAAATTTTTCCTGTTCTATATTGCATTCTGAATCCACTTTCCTCTGATTAATCTCTTTCATTGACTCCAAGATTGTCAATTCTCTTCTGGCTACAAAGAGTCCCAGGTTGCCATCATCTTCCAACCCATCTTCAAAAAACAATTTCCCTCCTCTCAGCCCCAATCAAAACTCCTGTTGCTCAAGTGGTCTCAGTCAAGGGTTGTCTTATATTAGGACAAAAACAATTCACACTAACATGTGAATAAAATTTTGGCCCAAAAGTTGCATTGGTATCTTAAGGAAGGAACTCTAGTGAAGTGGGGTTGGAGTTGAAGATTAACCATTTTCCCGGTGTGTCAGGGAACCCCACCCCACTATCACCACTCAAGGCTTCTCCTGGGAGACAACAGGTTACATATTGTCTTAACTTTCAATACACTCATGTATGCATGAAAGATAGGATGTAGAATGCTGAGGGACTGTGTTTTTTTATATAAAGTTATCAGAGATCACTTTGAAGTTTGTAATTTTATAAAATCACTCTTTCGACTGTCCTCAAATAATATTTATTAGGAAGCACATTTTCATGTTGTCACGCTAAGTGCTATAAATATTGTTTGTTTTATAGCTGTCAATATTTTTTAGGATCTAGAAATGAATTTGTTTTTCTTAAGATTTTTGGTGCCACAGTTGAGCCAAAAGTGAGTAAGATGGCAATTTCGCCTGAGAAGTCCCTTCAAGAGATACCAGGGAACTGTCGTGGGGGTGGGGAGACTGCTGGGAGGGAAAATTCGGAATTAATCTGATAAAAAATGGGAGCTAGTTTGCAACGCACCAAAGTCATGGGCAAAAGCCGTTTGGTAGAAACTGTTGTCAAGGGGCATTTGGGTGGCTCAGTCGTTAAGCAGCTGCCTTCGGCTCAGGTCATGATCCCAGGGTCCTGGGATCGAGCCCCACATCGGGCTCCCTGCTCAGCGGGAAGCCTGCTTCTCCCTCTCCCACTCCTCCTGCTTGTGTTCCCTCTCTTGCTGTCTCCCTCTGTCAAATAAATAAATAAATAAATCTTAAAAAAAAAAAAAAAAAGAAAAGAAACTGTTGTCAAAACAAATTCTGGAAAAACAAACTGAGGGTTCTAGAGGGGAGGGGGGTGGGGTGATGGGTTAGCTTGCTGATGGGTATTAAAGAGGGCACGTTCTGCGTGGAGCACTGGGTGTTATGCACAAACAATGAATCATGGAACACTACATCCAAAACTAATGATGTATGGTGATTAACATAACAATAAAAAATTAAAAAACAAAACAAATTCTCTTGTCAGTTAGTTAGGATATTCTTACGTGAATCCACATTAAGATCTCCAAAGGTTACACAGAAACAGTGACTGCTGCCACTGCCCCCTGCCACTCCTCACCCAACGCCCTCCTTGTTCCACCTTCAGCGACAGCTGGTCTGTGCCTTGTAGACTAATGGTTAAGAACTGGTCTGTGGGGCACCTGGGTGGCTCAGTTGGTTGGGCGACTGCCTTCGGCTCAGGTCATGATCCTGGAGTCCCGGGATCGAGTCCCACATCGGGCTCCCTGCTCAGCGGGGAGTCTGCTTCTCCCTCTGACTCTCCTCCCTTTCATGCTCTCTGTCTCTCATTCTCTCTCTCTCAAATAAATAAATAAAATCTTTAAAAAAAAAAAAAAAAAAAGAACTGGTCTCTGGCGTCACAGTGACCTGGCTTTGAATCGGCTACTTTCTAGCTTGATAGGGTTATTTAGGGATGAAAGGAGGAATGAATAGACAGGATTTAGCCAGTACCTGGCACTGAGGAAGCACCCCTACCCGATCAGCAGCTTTATTTATTGCTTCCTGCCTTCCCACGTGAACACACACAGCACCAGCCTAATGCCACACGCTGATTTGTTTTGTCTACCTGGTTGTCTAATGATTCTTTATTCCTGGTGTTCAGTCACTTCAACCAGGATATTTTAATTTAATTGTTCTTATTTTCTGGGATTACAGTCTTGATCTACAGATTCAAATCTTGTTTCAAGAAAGTTTTCTTTTCATACCCACACATAGTTTTTTCCTGAAGAATTCGTTCTCTTTCTTCTTGAGGAGGTCCCATAGGGTCTTTGTTGAATGAGTTTTACTTGTCTGCTGTATATATCATTTCTCTACAACCATTTTTATATTGGGAAAAACGTTTTCTATGGTTTGCTCATATTTGCTTTTTTACAAATAAATTATTATTATTTGTAGTTGTATTTATTGCATTTGGAGGGCTTCCAAAGCATATTTATTTATTTATTTATTTATTTATTTATTTATTTATTTATTTTTAAAGATTTTATTTACTTATTTGACAGAGAGAGGGGGAGACAGTGAGAGAGGGAACACAAGCAGGGGGAGTGGGAGAGGGAGAAGCAGGCTTCCTGCCGAGCAGGGAGCCCGATGCGGGGCTCGATCCCAGGACCTCGGGATCATGACCTGAGCCGAAGGCAGACACTTAACGACTGAACCACCCAGGCACCCCTCCAAAGCATATTTAATCTCTGTAAAATTTCCACCTTATTCCTGAGCAATTCCAGTTTATCGCTCTCATTCTTTTATGTGATAATCTCTTTTGGGGGAAAGGCCTTTTATTTCTTATTTTTTAAAATAACTTTATTTGTTTATTTATTTTAAATTATATTTATTTTATGAAACTAAAACATGCTATAGTTTAGAAGTCAGTAAAAACTAAAAGGCTAATAACAAACTATAGTGGCTCCTTGCTCTGCTTCTTCCTGCTTTTCTCCGTTCTCCCCAGACACAGGTGCCTGTCTTTACCCCGTTTCAGAGGTTCCTGGCGAGGCCAACTCCTATGCCTTTTGAGAATTCTGTGGTGTAAAACCACAACATTCTCAGCTTACCTCACAGATTTAAAATTGGTTTTATTATGTCTGCTAAGTCAGCTTCCACATGTCTGTCTGTTTTCTAGGTTCCAAGATTTCTATGCTGATATCCTCTGTCTTTGTGGGTATGTTTTAAAGAGAAACATTATTTTTGCTGTAGATTTAGTGGGACTTTGGGAAGGAGCAAATTTACATGTGACTGATCAATCAGCAATCTTTTCTTTCTTTTGTTCTTAACTTCTTTGAAACCAGGAGAAACTTTGAACTCTTCCTGTGTTTTTATGGGTAATTCTTCTTATTGAGGTATGTTCAGCAGCCTTATGTTTTTCTCTGTCTATTGATGGTGGTGGCGGTGATTTTTATGCACAGCCTAGATTCTTCCAACTATCACTCTTACATCTTTGAATGATTCTGACTACCTGCAGATAGTTAAGTGTGTGTTTGGTGAGGAGTAGACCACATCCTCCACTTAGGCTTGTGGTATCAAATCTGTTATTTCCTTAGGCCTGGCAGGGTGTGTGTGTGTGGGGGGTACATCTCCCCATTTTCTCTTCAAAAACTAGACTGGTGTATTTCACAGCCGATCGTTAAGTCCTAGGTTCTCGGTTGTGACACTATAGGCCTCCTCCATTTCCTCTGCATGTAACACATCAGTATTGCTCTCAGGTGTGAATTTGCAAGCATGGAGGTCAGTTCGAGATGATCAATAACGTGATCGCATCCTCAGCTACACTCCCTAGCTGCTCTGTGTTACTGACCTGAACTAAAGGGCCATTTCCTATCCTATTTCCCACCTGAGCCCCTAGGTAATATTGCTCCATTCAAATTATTTGGCCTATGCCTTTTAGGATTACGACTCTTGATTTGGAGCAAATTATTATGTTCAAGGTCGGAGGAGGACTCTATCAGTCCAGACATCACAGTAGTTGATAAGTGCATGCTGTTTGTGGTTAGCAGTTGTGGCAACTAAGATGGAGTTTTTGTTTCCCTTCTTATATTTTTAACTGGCTTTAAGATGTCTCAAGTGAGAGAAGTGATGTGAAAATATTTTTATTTGACTATCTTTAATCAGAAGTTCCTACTCTTAGCTTTTCAAAAGTTGATGATATCCATGATATCGTTATTATTTCTCCAAAGGATATGACTTTTGCTTTTAGTCACATATTAGCACAATTTATTATTTTTTCATAAGCAAATCTGCCTTTGGGTCCCAAATCACCAAATGTGGCTAGAAGTTTGGTCTCCTCTGGCTACTGCTGCAGACTATAAATCATAGCCATCCCTATGGGTATTCTTTACGTATTTGCTTTTCCTCATTTGCACTTGAGACTATCATCCACCAAACAGAGGAGAGGGTATCAGAAGCAAGCCAGACAACTTTGAGAACCTCACCTCATTGGAAGTACTTGCTTTTAAACTGCCACTTATTTCAGAGTAGGGAATAAGGTGCAAAATTCAAAGCACATTGCCATTATTAAAATACTGAGTTTGATTTATGCAGCAGTAAAAGGTTTGCTAAGAATTATGTTAAAATAATCAACTTAATCTTAGTTACGCCACAAAATACTAATTGGAATGAAGGTCAGTATATGTGGAAAAACAGTCATTAATTCGGTCTCAACTTGTTCATTAGTCACTTGCCTGGAAAAATGCACAAAATGGGAGAGGAAGAATGAGTTTAAGTCTCATGGCTTTTAGCCAGATTCTGTCTCAGATTAACAAATAGATTTAAGAAATTTTCATAAAAGGGAGACATTTCAAGGAAAAATAAAACCTTGTCCTAAAATCACTACTTAAGATTCATGGGGAAGGTAATTAAGCAATTGAAGAGTAAAATGGAGGAATAGGAGGCTCTTGGTTTCCCCTCCTCCTCTGGATGCACCAAATAAACAGCTACATACAGATCAGTTCCCTCTGAGAAAAATCCAGAAACTAATTTAAAGACTCCTACATGTCAGGCAACTAAGAAAATATTGAAATGGGTAGGAAAAACTGAGACACACTCATGCTGTGAACCCCATTCTTGGCACAGGGCCTTCCTGACAATTGGGGGGGACCCCCAAATCCCATCTTCTCCCAGAGGAGTGAAATGTTTGGACCAAACAGCCGCTCGAGAGACTGGCTTCCAAATCACCCAGCTCTAAGAGCTGATGGGGCTCATTTGCAAGTCCCTTGGGACCATAGAAAATAAAGAGTTAGCTTTAAATGACTACAAGATTAAAAAATAGACAAAGGACCTGAATAGACATTTATCCAAAGATGACATACAAATGACCAACAGGTACAATAAAAGGTACTCAACATCACTGATCAACAGGAAACTGCAAATCAAAACCACAATGAGATATCATCTTACACCTGTTAGGATGGCTATTATCAAAATAATAAAAAGATAACAAATGGTGACTAGTATGTGGAGAAAAGAAAATCCTTGTATAGTATTGGTAAGAATGTAAATTGGTACAGCCGTTGTAGAAAGCAGGATGGAGGTTCTTTAGAAAACTGAAAATAGAACTATTACATCATCCAGCAACCCTCTTCTGGATATATATCCAAGGGAAATGAAATCAGTACTTGGAAGAAATATCTGCACTCCCACGTTCATTGCAGCAATATTCACAATAGCCAAAAAATGGAAACAACCTAAGTGTCCGTTGACAGATGAATAGATAAAGAAATTGTGACACACACACACACACACACACACACACACACACACACACGGATTCTGATTACAATTTAGACTCAAAAAAGGACATATTGCCATTCGCAAATACATGGCTAAAACTAGAGGACATTATGCTAAGTTAATTAAGGTAGACACAGAAAGAAAAAAAACCTCATCATCTCATATAGAATCTGGAAAAGTAAAATACATAGAAGCAGAGAGTAGAATGGTGGTTGTCCAGGGTGAGGAGGTGGGGGAAATGGGGAAATGTTGGTCAAAGATTACAAAGTTACAGTTAGGTAGGACGAATATGCCTAGAGACCTAAGGTACACTTGGGACGATCATAGTTAATAATGTTGTATTGAAGAATGGAAATATGCTAAAAAAAGTAGATTTCAGATGCTCTTATCACACACATAAAATAGTACCTATATGAGAAGATATATTAATTAGCTTGACTGTCATAATCATTTTAGTATGCATCTATATGAAATCATCATGTTGTAGACTTTATAAATAACTTATTTTTAAGAAAGGAGACAAAAAGGAAAAAAGTAAATTAGAGCAGAGCAAAAGGATTTGCACATCTTGTTCTTGATATTATTCCATTCATGTCTTGGTTTCATTTAAATCTGTTACTTTGTCTTATATGTAAGGCAGGATTTACAAAAATAGAAGAGTAGGTTTGTAAGCAGTTTGCAGAAAAAATAGTTGAAGCATCATCAGCACACCACCAAATGGAACCAAATTCTAAGTTTTATTCAAAACAGATGTTTGGTATTTATCTTTGGAAAATTATGGCAAATCTAAGTCTGATGGTGGGTTTGCTAGTGTTTTATTATCTTGCTTCATGACTTACCCAAATATTATAAAGTTTCCTTTGTGTGTATCAAATATGATATAATGAAATATAGAATTTTGTATATTTTGGACTCATAAACATATATTTATAAATAATATAATTACATATCTGTGTGTGTGTGTACACATAGGTATTATTTCTATAGATTCTGTTTTCCTAATGTCTGTTACCTGCTCTGGACTTTCATGGCTAGTGCTTTAGTTTAAGCCCTTGACATTTGGCACCTTGATTGCTGCAATAGGCTTCCTTTCATTTTCATGTTTCCTTTCTGTACCCCAGCAATTCAGCTACTACTAGAATGTCACTAAATATGTCATCCCCTTACTTAAAATCTTCCCATGGTTACTTATAACCTTCTATGTAAAGTTCAAACATTTTTTCTTGACCCACAAGATCCCTCAGCATCCAATCTGGACCACCTTTGAGGTTCATCTCCCCATCTCCCATCTCTCCCTAAATGCAAACCCCAAAATACCAAAACTAAAACACTCTTCTCACAGGTAACCCCTTGAACATGTCACAGTAATTCATCCCTCTGTTCTTTTGCACATATTATTCTTCCTATCTGAAGTGCATTTCCAATCCGAAGTGTATTTCCCATCCTTCCTTGTCTAGCGAACTGCTATGGATCCTTCAAAACTCATCTCAAGTGTCACCTCCTCCAGGAAGACTTTCCTATGCCTCAATCTGATTTGGATATTCCCATGGCACCACAGGCTGTCATTGTAGTGTTCATCTCATTTCTTATATTTGGAACTTGTTTTCCCAGGTAGACCATAAACCGGGGGTCATGGGGAATTAGAAGTGGACCATGTTGCTGAATCCCTGAATCCCAGCATACTGCCTGGTATATAGCATAGAGCTTAATGCATTTTTTGTTGTTGTTGAGTTGAATGGATAGATACTCTAAGAGAAGTTTGTCCTAGGTACTAATCACCTATTCATGTTTGGTCATTAACATTTCAGAGCAGATTAACAAGATGGAGGTTGGGTATTCCAGGAGAGAGGAAAGAGGTGCTGGCAGAAGATGTAGAGTTGCAAAGGTGTCTATAGCAGCATTCACAAGTGATCTTTGATATGCCTACTGGAGTAGTCCTGCCATTGTCAATACTCACAGATTTTTGCTAACCTGTATAACATTAATTCTTTTGATTTAGAAATGTCATTTGAAAGATGTTACTCAAAATTTTATCCATTAGGTAGTAAGTCCCTTTTGTTAGACTTTTAAATGTCATTTTTATATGTTTTAAATATTTTAATCATTAGAATTTGACACATCTGGGGATTTTGTTTGTGGCTATGAGGCTGTGACTTTGCATAAGATGTTGGTATTTGGACAGTCCAAGACTATAAAGACAGTAATGATTCTTGTCACTTTCAGATGAAACCAAACTGGACATTGCCTATAAAGGGTCTTTTATAAAACCCTTGAGTCTCACAGGTGGTATGAGGCTTTCAAATTCTATCATACACTTTCTCAACTACCACCTCATCAGTTTGGCCTCGTGTAAAGACAATATCTACTTTTCTACTATATGGAACTTATTTGGGAATGAGAATTCAGTGAGTAAGAACTGACTATCTGTTAGATGCTTCTTCTCACCTGGCTACTCTTCCTCGAAGATCTCCAACTCCTTGAAGGTGTTTGGTGTTTAGCTCCTGTACTGCAAAATTAGTTCCTGTGGCCACCTGGTCTCGAGCTCTTATCTGGTCTTCCAAAACCTGTAATTTTGAGTGAAAATTCCCATTAATTTCCCATCCCACATGATAAGAAAATATAGTTTAAAGCAGAGGCTACCAAATCGAATGCCTTTCCTAACTAGGCTGATAGTGTAAAGGAGTGAGAGAGTCCTGTGTCAGAGAGAGGCAGTCCCTGCCTTATCTGAGGGAGGCAATGATGGCCTGATCCCAGCAGATTGTTGCCGGATAGGAATAATGGCTCAACGGTGTTTCAACAGAAGCCAGAAATCTAGATTTTATGTTAAATATTTTGATTTTTTAAAAAGATTTCAGAGAGAGAGAGGGAGTGAGCACAAGCTCGATTGAGGGAGTGAGAGGAGGGGCAGAGGGAGAGAGAGAATCCCAAGCAGACTCGCTGCTGGGTGTGGAGCCCAATGCGGGGCCGATCCCCTGACCCTGAGACTATGACCTGAGCTAAAACTGAGTCGGAAGCTTAACTGACTGAGCCACCCAGGCCCTAAATATTTCAGTTTTTAAATATTGACATCCTAGTCAAAATCTTTTAGAAACACAATATGGGCCAAATAAAACATATTTATTGTGCTGTTATGGCCATGAGCTGCCATTTGGCCATCGCTGATATACAAGCTTTTCACAAAAACCTATTTCAGAATTGGTGGTAGATTTAGAAAAAGGGATCCTTCACATGGCATCAGGCAAGACCCTTCACGGATTGACTCAGAAGCACAGTGAAGCTAATATCACTAACATAAGCAAATCTGAATCAAACTGTTTCACTCACATGGAGTGAAAAAGGTTTATTTTCTCGGTTTTTTAGAGAACACGACAGAGTCATGGCTTGAAGTGTGTTCAGATTTTACCCTTGAGTGTCCTTAGTCATGTCTTTAGTAGTTCTTGGTATTCTGAAATAGAGCTGACCGTCTTACTCTACCAGGTTGGTGGTTCCAAGAATAGTAGTTTAAAATTTTTTCACACTCATATGTAAGTATTAATTTAAAAATAGAAAAAAAATTCTGCTTATCCGTAGACAAAATTTCTATCTTACTTGACATTCAAACAAATTCTAATGTAAAGTGAAGATATATAAAATAATTTGTATTTATTCATAAAAAAGTGAGAGTATAAGACAAGTTCATGATGTGGGGAAACATTTTAGTTCCTGTATTTGACCAAGGACTGAACTATGTTTAAACTTATGTTTATGAATTTTTTGAGGAAAAGAAGGATTTTTGTAACAAATGAATGATAGAAATTTTATAAAGACCATATACAGGATCTTTCTCATTTGTAAACTGGCAGATTGAGACAACCCAAGGGCAAATAAAATTGTAACTGAAAACAGAAGTGTCAAGAACACTAGCTAGAGTTTTCTTGTTTTCATTTGCTTTTGCATGCATGTAGGTGTCTTAGTCCATTCAGGCTGCTCTAACAACACACCACAGACTGGGTAGCTACTAAAGAACAGAAATTTATTTCTCACAGTTCTGGAGGCTGAAACTCCAAGGTCAGGGTACTAGCATGGTCCAGTTCTGGTGAGAGCCCTCTTCTGGGTTGCAGACTGCCTACTTCTTACTGTGTCCTCACGTGCTGGAGGGGCTAGGGAGATCTGTGGGGTCTTTTTTAGGAGGGCTCTAGTCCTATTCATGAGACCCCACCTCCTAATACTATCACATTGGACATGAGATCTCAACATACAAATTTTTGGGAGAGAAGGGAGACACAGACATTCAGACCATAGAATAGATGTTGTTTTGCTTTATTTTGGTAAAGAATTGTGATGAAAGGGAAATTGCCCTACTAAACACTAAAACGTTATATGAGACAAGGATAAATACATCAGTGTAACTAAATAGATATGCATACCTAAATAGATCAATGTAATGTAATGAAGGTCTTGGTAAATGTAAGAAAGAAAGGCGCTATCCTTGAGGCTCACAGATCACTGGGGGAGGAATTTCACAAATAGTGTTGGGATCTCTGGTTATTTTTTATTGTTATGTTAATTACCATACATTACATCATTAGTTTTTGATGTAGTGTTCCATGATTCATTGTTTGTGCATAACACCCAGTGCTCCACGCAGAATGTGCCCTCCCTAATACCCATCACCAGGCCAACCCATCCCCCCACCCCCTCCCCTCTAGAACCCTCAGTTTGTTTTTCAGAGTCCATCGTCTCTCATGGTTTGTCTCCGCCTCCGACTTACTCCCCTTCATTCTTCCCCTCCTGCTATTGTCTTCTTCTTTTTTTTTTCTTAACATATATTGCATTATTTGTTTCAGAAGTACAGATCTGTGATTCAACAGTCTTGCACAATTCACAGCACTCACCATAGCACATACCCTCCCCAATGTCTATCACTCAGCTACCCCATCCCTCCCATCTGGTTATTTATTCAGAAAACAATCTGTTTAGATCCTTACCTCATGACATACATCAATATAGATTTTAGAAAAGTAGATTAAAAATATAAATAAAGAGTTCAGCCATAAAAATAACAGATAATAATGGTGATTATTTCAGTTCTAAATGAAGACATTTCATTTCGATTCTTAAAACTAATGAGAGAAATCTCAGAGCAAAATATTGGAATGTTTAACCTTATGTAAAACATGATAGAAACATTGTAAATATAGCTAAGGTGTAAACAACAAACTGGAAAAACATTTATAACAAACGTTATTGCCAAGGATTTCAGTTCTGTGCTACAATCAGCATGCACTTGTTGGTGAAAGCCAATTATGCCTATCTTTTCCCATCTTTGTGTTTGGTGTTTTGGTGTTTGAAATCAATCATAGTGAGAGTATTAACACCATGGAAATAGGCAAATGCTACAAACCAAGTTTTATCCTCCAGAAAATATTTGACTGCTTATTGTTAAACATTTGCCAAGGTACCACCAACTCTTGTCCTTAATTAATAAAAAAAATCTCATCAAATCAATAAGAATTAAAAAGCACTAAAACTCCAAAAGATAAATTGGCAAAAGACATTAATAGATGATTGACAGAGAAAATGCAAATGGTTACAGTCACTTTCACAAAGTGAAAAAAAGAGAAAGATCTCATTTCTATCCCATCAATTTAGCAAAGTTAAGACAACAAATCTCAATGCTGTCATGGGCACAGTGAAAAAGCATTCTCATATAATGCTGATGGAAGTGTAAGTAAGTATAAACTTTCCGGAAACCATTTTGGCAACACGCATCAAGAGCTTTTACAGTGTTCACACCCTGGAGTTCCACTTCTAAGAATATATACTATGGAAAGAAGCCAAATACAGACATACATTTATGCACAAAGATATTTTAATATTAAGATAATAATTTAGGAAATCATGGTGTAAGCACCATGCAAAGAACCTTTAATGACATGTGAGAGTTTATGATATAATTTTATATTAAAGATTGTGCTTACAAATGTAGTCTCAGCCTCCTGAATGGAATATGTGGAAGGACTTGAGGGAAATAACTCTGGATGTTTGTAGAGATTGCCATTTGTTGGTGGAATTATGAGAATTTTTCCCCCCAAAGTTTTAACATTTTTTCCTAAGTTTTCACAATAATCTATAATGAACAAATATTGCTTTTATAAGTTGATGGGAAGAACACAAGAAAGCAATGTTTTATGTAAAATTATTTCTTGAGTTTAAATTAATTTTAAAATTTGTAATTAGCTGCCAGCTTGAAAAACAGATAATTTGATTATGAAAAGGAATAAGCAACTTAAGTGTTACAATTACGGTTGATTAAAAACAATTTTTTTCATTCCTTTCAAAAGCCCAAGTCCAGCTTCAGCTCACTCTCAAGCCCATCTTGCTGGGGCTGACCTGGCTAATGAGTTCAAGTTTTTAAAAAAATACTCATGTAGCATCTATTTCTCTGTAAAGTGCCTGGCACTCTATAGTCTTAGTTATTTACTAGAGGTAGCCTATCAGTTTCTTCTTGATAATGTTTTAACTATGTTATCTACAGACTTTAAAATATTTTCTAATTCAGTTTACTACACAGACCAGTCCTCCTCATTTTCCCTATATATCCCAACCCCTTAACAGCATTGCAAATATTTTGAGATTTTACAGTTTTTAGAAAATGTTTTGTCCTTTTTTCAGAGCTAATCTACAACAATCAATTATTCTAGGAAAAGAAACTCTTAGCAAGATTTCTAGAGATCTGGAAACTTTCCCCCCTTAATGTGAAGAGTATTTTATTGAGGTATAATTAGTATGTATTAAAAGGTACAAATCAAAGTGTATATCTGGATGGATTTTGACAAATATAATCAACCATGTAACAACCACCCAGATCAAAATATAGAACATTCTAGAAGCATTTTGATATTTCTGAGAATGCTATTTTCTTTTTAATTACCAACAAGTTTTGACTTTTAAATTGGTATCTTATTTTAGCACTAGTGCTGTACTTATCTGTCATTATCTCAAAAGCACTGAGTCGCTAACCTCTTGTCACTTTCTTAACACTATTATGCCTAGAAACACCTTTGACCACTTTGAGAAGTGCACTGACTTTTTAGGGGTCAATTCATTATGTGCTAAATACCAATAAAATACCTTCTAAAAGTTCACTAAGATTTTTTGATGATTACATGAAGAGAATCTTGGAGATTTAGATTAAAATGTATCTGACATACTGTTGAACAATTCTCTCTGTTGTCACAGAATAGACACTAAATGCTTTTTGAATAGAATTTCCTTCTACTCTTTGGCATAAATGAGCAGTTGAAAAGTTGAACTGTTTTCCTCTGGGGCAACATGCTGTAATCACTTAAACTTAAGCCATAGTGTCTCATTTCTATAGTTGAAAGATGATATTGGTGGTTGATAATTGTTGTCAAACGATGATGCGCACATAAGGATAATAAAGAACTACCTCAATATTTTGGCTGAGTTTTTTGACGATGCTGGTGATGGTATGAATGTGGTTTTCCAGTAGCTTCCTGGCAAGCAATTCCTCTTTTCGAAAGCCGTGGGTCCCCTGAAGACAAGCAGAGATGTCATCCTTGATGCGGAAGGCTTGTTCAAGGAGGAAAGTGATGGTGCGCTCCTGGTTGTTCAGTCTGTCTTCTAGCTGACTTCTCTGGGTGTTTGGAATCACAGGAAGGAACGAATGACCCCTGGTCAGGAAAAAGAAACAACACCAGGGGCGTTACAAGAATGAGTAGGAGGAGCCAGAAGCAGAACTTGCATCTTCACTTCTACAACAGTCTTGTCTCCCCTGTGAGAAGTTTGGAAGTTGGGGAGGATTCTAAGCCCCTGCCTGGTTAGAATCCTGGTTTGCATCTCATCTAAGAAGATCTGACTTCTGCCTTGGTCTTACGTTACACATTTTTCACGTTTCCTAAGCAGGAATCATTTCATACTTTACCCGCTATTCTAACAAGCCAGTTGGATCCATATAAATTTAATGCCTGAAAATTCCAGATTGAAGAGAGTGTTGCCTTCTAAGGTGGGAGAAATGATAGCTCAAAGGCAGAGATTCACAAAAGAATCAGAAGTTCAGCGAAAAAGTAAACACAGTAAATTAGAAAAAGAAATCAAAAGGCTAGGGCTCGTTAGTATTAGGGTAAAGAAAAATGTAAGATCCCGATAGCCTCTACTGGCATTACTATATTCCTCTTTCCCTCCACAGATAAGCTTCTTAAAGGACAAGCTACTTTTGTTTCGTCCTTTGTTTTTTTTTCCTTTATTGAATTTACTTTGCTTGTTTTTGTGACCTACTCTCTGAAGAAAGGAAATGAGTTACACAGTTCCTCAGGAGTAAAATTTCCTGGGCTCACTATGGTCTTGACCAAAATGCTGACCTGTCGTGACTGCTGGCTTCCTATCCTCCTCCCTCCTAAAACCTTGGAGGATCTAGAAAGGAAACTTAGAAAACTGTGAAAAACCCTTGTGCTGTGGGGATTATTTTAAGCTGGTGAATGTGTATGGTAGGGTGGTGTATTGGGTGCCATTATGTGCCCCCCAGCTTCCTTTTTGGGAAGGAGGGGCTTATTTCCCCCAAGCATTGGGAGGGCTGCCAGTTTGACAGACCTCAGCTAACAGCTTCTCTGGGAACAGCCTTGGTGAAGAGAGTCACTTTTGCCCAGCGCTATGCCCACTTCCTGGGGCAGCTTGAACTTAGCGATAGGTCAATGTGTGAGAATGAAGGTTTGGCACGCTTGCTCTATCTCAGAACAACTTGGGAGGACTGTCCCAGCTTCAGAGCTCCCTGTGGAATCGTATCATGATACTTTTCTTTCTTCCCAATTCTGTTTCCTTCCCTTCCTGGCAGTGACCCCAGAGCACTCCATGTGAGCCTTCTGTTCCCCAATCTCCATCTCAGAGCCTGTTTCGTAGGCAAGCCAACCTCAGTCAGATGGCTCCTCAGGCCTGGGGCAAGAGATAGCTCAGGGAGGCTAGGGGAGAGTCAAATGGGGAAGAAAAACTGGTGTAGGTCTGCTTTTGCTTCTTCCCCTTGATAGCCTTGGGACAAATGCCCTATTTGTGTGAAATTTCAGATTCTTGTTTAAGTGTCCTCAAGAGTCAGATCAGGCAAGGCAGAAGGCCTGCGTTGGTAAGAACCTGAAACAACAGTAACAAAAAACTTGGGGAGCAACTGACCTTGGGCCTTTGTTTTTACACCGTCCTACTCACAGGCCCCAGGGGTGGAAAAGCAACTGGTCTCCTACTGTTACTTCTTCCTGAGGAGCACAGGTGAAGACCTGACAGGGCAAGTTATTTTGTAAGATGAGGAGTGGTTGATTGTGGTTTTACTGTGCCTGGGGCTCATCCACACCCTGCCCCCTGAGTTTACTGAAGCTGACAGTCCCCAGGGAAATTAATTCATGGGCCAAAATAGCAAGACATTTGAGGAGCACAGTCTTTTCCAAAACCAACTAGCCCACAAATAATCTGCTGGGTTAGATTCCCATGTAAGAGAAATAGTAAGATATATGCAACAAGACATTTTTTATTTATATTTTAATTTTTTTTTAAAGATTTTATTTATTTGCTAGAGTGAGAGAGAGAGAGCACAAGCAGGGGGAGTGGCAGTCAGAGGGAGAGGGAGAAGCAGACTCCCCCGCTGAGCAGGGAGCCCCACTCGGGACTCGATCTCAGGACCCTGGGATCATGACCTGGGCTGAAGGTCAGATGCTAAATGGACTGAGCCACCCAGGTGTCCTGACAAGACATTTTTAAAAAGGCTAGTAAACAATAGAAAAAGGGAAGATGTTAGCAGAATGAAAACATAAAAAAGTAAAAAAGTAGAAATATTAGGCATAAAAATTATAATAGTCTAAATAAAGAAAAAAGATGGGATAAATATGACAGGAAATAGCTGAAGGATGAACTAGTGATTTGGGAGACCGGAATGAGGAAATTTACCAGACAGAAGAAAGGGTCACACAATTCATATATGTCAGGGTCAAAATTTGAAACTCATCAGTGTGACTCCAAAATCAAATGTTAAGCTTAACTCTCCTATATTCCTATAATTCCAAGAGATAATAAGCAGAAGCAGGGGACACAATTTGATTAATGCTACTCATGGGATCTGTTAGAGTGGCAGCAGAAATGACACATAGACACATAGAAGTGTCCCTAGGCTCCAAATCCACTCTTTCCCGAGTTCTTTCTTCCTTTCTTGGTCCTGGCCACTATTATCTCCTCTACTTCTGTGTCTGAACAAAAAGTGCATCTTCTACATAGCAGCTAGAGTGGTCTTCTAAAAGTCTAAGACCCTCCAATGGCTTATCCATTTTCTGAGAATAAAATCCTTGCTCTCATTTCCAACCTCAGCTCCTCCCACTCTTCCATCCATTCACTCTTATTCAACCACATGGATCTTCTTTCTGTCCCGCAAACATGCCAAACTAGTTCCTCACCCAGAGCCTAGGCTCTTGCTGTTCCTGCTGCTTGGAATGCCCTTCCCTGCAGTCACTTCATGGTCGCCTCGTTCTCATTGTTTTTATCTCAAATCCAGTATCCCCTCCTCAGACAAGTCTTCTCCTCAGTCACTTTTGTTCTTTCTTTTTTAAAAATTATTTTTATTATTTATTTGTCAGAGGGAGAGAGAGGGCACAAGCAGGGGGAGCAGCAGGCAGAGGGAGAAGCAGGCTTCCCACTGAGCAAGGAGCCCGATGCGGGACTAGATCACAGGACTCTGGGGATCATGACCTGAGCAGAAGGCAGATGCTTAACCGACTGAGCCACCTAAGCGCCCTTCCTCAGTCACTTTCTATCATCATACCCCATTTCATCTTCTCCCCAGCATTTGTCATTATCTAAAATTATCTTCCTTGTGTTATTTTCTGCCCTCCATCACTAGAATAAAAACTTCCTGTGGGCAGGGGCTTTATCTAACTTGTTCTCCACATGGTCTCCAACACTGAGAAGGGTGCCTGACATGAAGTAGGTAGTCAATAAATATTTGTTGACGGTTTTTTCTAGCTAGACTGTTTGTTCCCTTAAGGCTGAGTTGTTGGAAATTGGGGGGGGCGGGAATGGTGCCGTAAAGGTACAGGTTGGGAGAGCCCCAAGGTTTACAGTTTCTTCTCTTGGGCAGTATAAAGTAGCCTCAGCCTCAGCCGAGGTGAAGCTCCTCTTTCCTTTCCCCTGCACAAAGAAGGCTTTGCTGAGGATTTCATTAAATTCCCTCTACCACTCATTTGGCTCAAAACGTTCTTCTGGAAAATTACCAAATGGAGCCTCATATATATGTAAAATCCATTCCTCTAAAACACCAGCATGCTGACAGTGCTCCCCTGGATGGGCTGTGTGAGTCACAGGCAGAAGGGAAGAGGGTGTCGGGCCCTGCTGATGGTGACACATAGCCTAGTGGCAGACTGCACATTTACTTGCAATCTTCCTTGAGCGAGTGTTTTATCTGGTCTCTTCACAACCTGCAGCCTGCATGTGCCAGTAAAAGAGTGTTTGGTCCCTAGACTTCCACCCCATACAGACACTTGTGAATGATGCTGCATTCCTCTCAAAATTGAGTATTTGTGTACTCTTAGGTGTTCCCAGTGTGGCACACATTGTTGGTTAACTCCTCGTAGCCACCCTGCCAACCCCCACTGCTTCTGCCTGATTTGGTTCATCCTCCCATCCGCCATGTCCTTCAGCGGGGCACGTGAATCATGGTGGTCTCCTTCTGGGTTGAGATGCAAGTGGTTTAAGTAGAAGCATGTGAAGCAATTCTGGCCAGTCCAGTGAAAGGGGAAACCTCTTGTGGGGTTTCTGGGTAAGGTTTCTTTGCTTTCGAGAAGAGATACATAAGAAGGAACTTCCCACTTGTTTGCTGGATGTTGTCACATCTGTATGTGATGTCTGGAGCTGCTGAAGCCATCTTGTGATCATGAGGGAGAATACGATGGCAGGGAGGAAGGACAGGAAACACCTACTTGATGATGTTAAGCCTCTAAATTAACCAAACTCTAGATTTATAAAAATGTGAGCTAATCAACCATTTTGGTTGGAGTTTGTGTTATGTGTAGCTGAAAGCACTGTATCTATAATAGTCTACCAATAAAAATGACAGTTGAAATAAAAAATACATCAGTAAGTATTTACTAAATATCTACTCTAGTCCATGCTTAATATACAGTGTTCTGTCCCTCAAGAAACTTAGTCTAATTCAGTATTTCTCATAAAGAAACTTGAACTAGTATGATGAGGGTGGGGAAGGGAGGGAAGTTGTTACAATGAAGATTGTACCACAGATTCGTTCAATCATGGTCTGGAAGGTTGGGAGGGACACCGCAAGAATACATATTTGAAATAAACACTTAGGTGTTTCTAAATGTCTTCTAAATATTGAGCGTCACTGATTTATTTAAGATGGGTCATGTGAATTAGTGAATGTTACAAGGCAGAATAGAATGAAGTGCTGATGTGTAAAATAGAGAATGAGCTCTCAAGTCAAGTGGGTAGTCAGAAGCAGTTTCCAAGGTGGTAGGCAAGATAGACCGAGGGTAGAATATGGGTTCCACCATTGACCAACCAAGTGTTTCAGTTGAATTCATCCTTCAGTGGGGCTACCAGGCCTACTTGGCTGTATGGTTGTGAAGCTCTGTATAGTTCCTGTGAGAGGCACATGGTAGGGGTGGCGAAACCAGTGCCACGGAACTGCAGGCTTATGAGGAGCCCACGTTCACTCACTCTTCGGGGGGTGCTGTTGGCTGGTGTCAAGACTGAATCCAGAGAGAGTATGAGGCATGAGACAGAAGCCAGCAGAGGGGCCAGGGGCACGGGGCTGCCGCCTCTGCTCAGATGCCAGTCTGTGGTCCTGCCTGTCATGATGGGCTCCATGATGTTGCTGTTTGGTACACCGAAGGAAGCCTCTAGGGAGGCGGCACCTGCTCTATGCAAGTATATTTTCCTGCAACCCTGGGGACATTAACTGACTTATATAAATGATGGACTCTATGGTTTCTTTTAGCTTTTAAAGTTTATTTTTAGAAGTTATTTTACACTTAAACGGAGAGCATTCCTTTTTGAAATTTCTTTTCATGCTTAAGGTTTACTATAGATGGGGAGTTTTATTATTATTTGTTCATGATGCTTAATGAAGCACCAGATAATGCCCTGTTTAGTTCTCTTTACATGATTCCTGCAAGATAAACATAGAGCTCGTATATTTTTCCACTTCCATTACCGTAACAAGAGAGAAGACTGTTTTGCGATTGAGCTTTCTAAATCAACCACCAGAAAAACACACACAGGAACGTTCTCAGTCTTCTAAGAAAGATTCCTGATACCTTGGTTCAAAGCCTGAGATCATCCGAAAGGTTAAAAACTGAATAACAAGATGTGGCCACTCTGATTCTTTCAGTAAGTTAAAAACAAAAACAAGCCCACTGTTTCATTAGTATGTTATATCAGTGGGACTTATATCTAAATTTAACTGCGAAAGTAAAGAAATGACTGAATATTCCAGACTAGTCCAGATGGAGCTACTAACCACAGGAGAAAGAATTCCCAGGGGGCCTTTTCAGAGAGCTATTTGGGCTTTCCATAAATCATTGATTATGGAGCTGACAACGGAATCTGAACAGATTTTCCACAAACTCCGAGTTCTGTTTCTCTGAGGCTCCGTGTGACTTGCACCAGCTGTGTCATTGCTGACAGATGCGTCGGCACAGAGAACCTCTCACTTCTCTGCCTGTTCTGTTCCTGTGAATAGAGCACTACATTTACTTAGGAGATTCTGATAACCGTCTTGGCAACCTGTAATACTCAAGATGCAAAAGTTTGAGAGCTGAAAGCCTTTTCTAGAACAATGATGAGAACTGAAGACAGTTTTCATTTTTGTGAAATCTATGATGACTAGCTCCATTCTTGGTGCCTAGAGTCCTGCAAAAAACGTACATATACAGTGACATTTTAGGGAACATTTTGAGGCCTCACAAAAATAACCTGTAAGTGAATGTGGAACAATGAAATTGAAAAGATGTTTTCCGTGGTTTCTCTGTTGCTTGTATCTAACCACCCTGGCGAATGGATTTTGGCAGCTAGAGAAGCCTCCGTTGCTGAGTTTTACGTAATACTGAATGCTCTAGGGCCCTAAGGGAGGCAACTCCGGTTTCATGGGTACAATCTGGGAAGAGGCCGACCAAAGCCGATAGGGTTGTGCCAGTGCGAGGTCTGCATGGAAGAGCCTGGAAAGGACAGGACTCTAAATAGGGATGTAGCTGAGAAGAGATTGGAGAAGGAGACCGGTTGTGGATAATTTCTAGTGAAAAGTTATACTGTATGAGGGAAACACCTCACGTTAGTAAAATTTTCAATGAAATTCCAGAATGAATGATACACCTGGGGTGATTGGCTTTCTTGCGGGAGGCATTCAGGGGTTCCGGAGTGTCTGTGTGAATGGAGATGTGATAGGTTGCACTTACAGGCAAAGCGTGTGCAAACTGCAGCAGCAAATGGTTTTGATGATATTTGGACTTCTTATCGCACTTTGTAGCGTTTTTGTGACACTTTTCCATATTGCCTGGCTATTTGGGGGGGGGGTGTATGTGTTGTCTATGGGAGTCTCCAGGGTAAAGAACACTATATTTGGAATCTGAAGACTGGGGTTCAGGCGCTGTCTCGGCCTTTTACTATCTCTAGCCTTCCTTGGGTTGCCCTTCCGTCCTTGCGTCGTCCTGTGGAGACCAGGGCTCCCGCCCGACCCAACTGCTTGAAGGATATCAGTTTACTTAATGTACTTGGAGTGCTTTGTAATGCCAATAAGTGTCTTTTACATACGTTCTTACGATGATTATTAGTAATTATTAGATGGAATTACGGGCTGCATTGTCTCCCCACCAGAAGGTATGTTGAAGTCCTAACTCCTGGTACCTCAAAATGTAACCATTTGGAAATAAGGTCATTGCAGATGTAATTAGTTGGGATGATAGGACAGGGTGGGCCCATAATCCAGTGTGACTGACGGCCCTATAAGAAGACGGCCATGGAAAGATGGAGACACAAGGAGACTACCAGGCAAATACGGTGGTAGAGATTGAAGTGATGCATCTAGAAGCCAAGGAACACCAGAGATTACCAGCGGTCACCAGAAGCGAAGAGAGAGGAATGAAACAGATTCTCCCTCAGAGCCCTCAGATGAAACCAGCCCTGCCGACACCTTGATTTCAGACTTCTGACCTCCCATTGTGAGGCAATAAATATCTGTTGTTTTAAGCTACCCAATTTATGAGACTGTGTTATGGCAGCCCTAGGAGAGATGGTACATAACTTAAGGGAAGTTCCTAACCCAGGACGAATGTAAGGAACTTATTATTACACAATCTTATTTCCATATAATGCCTATGGTCGACATGTCACTTCCATAAAAATTATTTCATTTCATCCCCACCACTACATAGGTAAAATTTTTCTCAATTCGGATGGAATCTGAGGCTTGGAGATTGGCAGTAACTCGGCTGGGAAACGTTGTAAACTGCTATTTTTGACTCTTTTTTTTTTCCTGCATCGCAGCAACTTGGCTTAGACCAATCAGTAGCTCTTCCTGTTACATTGTGTTTTCTCAGGATACATTATGTATCTACCAGTCACCTTTCCTCGGCTTGAGTTGCATCTCTCCCTGGAGTTCTAAGGGTCCTCTCTGAGGCCCAGAGGCTGGAGGGGCTCCCTCTCTGCTCTAAAGAACCGAGTCCAGCCTCAACCTGACCCCAGCACAGTTCTCTCGCTTGGGCAGAAGCTCCTACGTGTGGCAAGAATCCAGAGGGCCTCCTGGGGGTTGGGGGAGGTACTGAGTTTCATCTGGGCAGCCCCTACCCTAACCAATGTGGCAGGGGGGTTGCTGTGGGTCATGCCCAATTACTATAGCTCTGTCCACCCACAGCCAGAGTCTCACCCATCACAGCAAGGGGCTAGAGATGGAATCTAGAAGATGCCAGAGACGAGTAAGAGACTGCACTGAGGCTGACTGATGGTGGTGCCTCCCAGGCACGGCTAAGATGCCGGGAGTCCAGGCTGGCCACACCTCACAGAGGCACCCTCATGGAGGAAGACCAGAAGTCTATGGTCGTATCACATCTTTCATGCTCCAGGGTTGGGCTGCAGGTGAAATGTCCCGAGGTGTTGCATGTGTGTGTGTGTGTGCGTGTGCACACACACATGTACTGAGCGGATTGCTGGCAGGGCCTGTGGAAATCTAGACATAGATTTCTGGGTTAGAATCTTGGTCCTGTCATAGTATTGTGTGTGGACAAATATTTGACTCCTTTGAACCCCAGGGTCTTTGTCGTTAAAATAGTGACACTCTCCCTCTGTTAGGGTTGTTGAGAGGATGAACTGAGGAGATTGCCCTGGCCCAAGAGCTGGAAGCTTTGGCAATGAGTATGGTCAGTGGGGCCAGGGAGCTGTGCCGGGTGCAAGAGGGTTTGCCAGGTCGTGGAATCCTTGCTAACAAACCCAGAGGGCCCGCCTTCGCAAGCTGTGTAGGCTGCTTTGAACTTTCTTTCCTGGGAGCTGGTGGCCTTCATGGATGGATAGGACGTTGCAAAATAAAACCCAAAAGATATCCAAGGTAACATGACCTAGCCCATAGAAAGCTCAGCCAACAGTGTTTGGTCTTTCTTTCTCCTGACCTTCACTGTAAAATATCTGTCTTCCTCATATAGCAAGAAAAGCAGTGCATCATGGGGATATAATAAAATGTCTGCCATGGTGCAGAGGGAAAACTGTGAAAATAAATACTTCCCCCTAGACCCCTAATGCCATATTCTACTCACCAAGAGAGATCATCAGTCATGTCTTATTTTGCCCATTTCACTTACTGATAGTTTTATGGATCCAAATTTTAAATACCCTTCTTTGGCTGTCAGCCAGACCCCTCATCTTCCCAGAGGGTACTCCTGAGAGAACTCACGAGATACACACTGGCTGTAGCCCAGCCTGGACAACTCCTCAGTACCAAACAACTTCATTTCCCTGGCCCGGGGGCATGATACTTCAGGTTTATACTTTTCTCTTTTTCATTCCAGCCATCTTTGCCCCCATGCCTTGGAAACTTTGCTCTTCGCACACACGTCTACACAGCCAGCTCCCTCATCTCCTGATTTTTTGCTCACATCGGACTTCTCAGCAAAGCCTGCCTTGACAGGTTATCCAACACTGTGTATCTCTTCCTCCTGCTCGAATGGAATCTCCACGAGGCCGGGAGGCTTAGTCTGTCTTGTTCCCTGATGACTCTCTAAGTGCCTAGCACATAGTAAATGCTCAATAAGTGTTTGTAAAGTGAATAAAAGGTAAATAACCAGTTTTAGAAGACCAGAGAATTTTAGGGATGGAAGAGACCTTAGGAATTATTTGATTCAGAGGTCAGAATTTTTTTTTTCAGTAGGGTCAATTGAAGAAAAATAAAAAAGAGATTTATCGGCAGCATTTGTTTTCTATTCAAAATTAAATCCCATGGGGGAATAATCTATGTTCTTAAATCTTAGCCACTTATGTTATGACATAAAAGAATGTTTATGAGAAATTGTGAACAGAGTTGAGAAGTAGCAAACAGAGGTGGCTTTCTAATCTGCATCCTGGAAATGAAATCTGGATCTGATTGTGAACACAGACAGCCCTTGGACTTCGGCTGCTCACCATCACTTAAAACTCCACCCCATTTTACAGAAGAGGCAGAGACTGCCCACAAAGAAAAGACATTTTCTTTTTCTCAAGGTCCCATAGCTAATTAGAGGCGGATTTAAGAGTGGACCTGAGGTGCCTGGCCTCCATGCCGTGCTCCTTCTGCCAGCAGAAAAAAAAAGAAGAAAAAGAAAAAAGACTTTGGTGCCTTCCTGTTCAATCAAGCTTAAATAAGCATGGGCTACCCTGTCATTGTGAATTAACAAACACATGTGGCAATCATAATTATTTACTGCCTTTAATATAATGTCACCATAATTGTCCTATAAATGATTGCAAGCATTCCGCCTCCCCCTGCCCCATGGATTATTAATATGACCTAACATTTAACAAGTACTAATAATGTGTGGGTGTAGCTCCAACTGCCTGAGGCTGAGCAGAGCCCTGTAAGCACTCGGTCCTGCCAGTCATTTTAATGTGCAAACCTTCTTCACAGCGTGAATCTTTGCTGGATTTTTACTTTTTTTTTGGTTGTGGTTAGTGTTTGGTTTTTTGTATTTCCTATAAATGTTCCCATATAGATTTATAAGGCAGAACCTCTGCAAATATGTAATATATATTCAGGCAGTTTAATGAGTTGATAATGACTTTTGCTTGTGTAAGTACCTTGTTTGCATATCAATAAATTTGTTGCTGCTCACTGACTACTATGGCTTGAAGGATGAAGCAATTTTTAAAAATTTGTTGTTTTTCTGTTTATTTTATTGGATTCGACCTGTCAGTATAAAGTATCTTCACTGATGATTGAAATGCCCGAGTACCATTTTGCTTTTCCAGTTAATCAGCTACCTAGGAGTCTGCTGCACGAAGCTGACTCTTAAAGATTCAGTTGTTCCCCCATGACTCTCCATTAAGTCTATCAACTATGGTTCCACAGGAATCGATAGTCAATGCACCGCCATAGGCTAGTACTGTAGGGGTAAGGTTATACCATCCCTGCCTTTAGAAAGCTTGCAGCCTGCTCTGGGAGATCACAGGGGAAAGATCAAAAACAAAACAAAACAAAACTATCTCAGGTGGTACATAGAAGTTCTAGATATATGGCTTCGACCACAAGAGAGGGGTTTTGGGGGAGATCAAGGTAGAAATGAATTCCGGGACTAGATAATCTTCATTATGCTTTTGCTTTGAATTAGAGAATATTTCTCCCCCCTTGTCTTAATTTTAGTTTCTCTGGAATCCAAGAAATGGCAAAAATTTCCTTGGATTTCTTTTCAAGATTGTCACCGTCTTCCAGGAATTTGTTCTGTCATCTCCCGGGATGTAGGTCAGCAGCCTGGGCTAAAGAAATCCACTTGGGTTCATCTTGGAATTTGACAGATCAGAAGAATGATTTCTATTTTCCATTTAGCATGCGTGGATTCAGGTAGGAGCAAGAACAAGTCTCCCTTTCTTCCTCGGATGGCAAGGTTAGCTAATATATCCATGTAAAATAATTATTTCTATGCCTACCACATTCATTGTCCTTCACTCAGAAAAAAGTCACTGATCCGAATTGTATTTTTAAACATTAAAATACTGTATTTTTTTAAATTTTATTATGTTATGTTAGTCACCATACATTACATCGTTAGTTTTTGATGTAGTGTTCCATGATTCGGTGTTCGCATACGACACCCAGTGCTCCATCCAATACGTGCCCTCTTTAATACCAATCACCAGGCTAACCCATCCCCCAGCCCCTCCCCTCTAGAACCCTCAGTTGTATTTGTTTTTAAAGATTTTATTTATTTATTTATTTTGAGAGACAGAATGAGAGAGAGAGAGAGAGAGAGCATGAGAGGGGGGAGGGTCAGAGGGAGAAGCAGACTCCCCGCTGAGCAGGGAGCCCAATGTGGGACTCGATCCCGGGACTCCAGGATCATGACCTGAGCCGAAGGCAGTCGCTTAACCAACTAAGCCACCCGGGCACCCCCCCTCAGTTGTATTTTTAAACATTAAAAAAATCCTTTTCCTTTGTTTGGTTTCATTTTCCCTAAATTATGGCCTTATTGTCATATGAGCAAATACAAGTTATGGGCAGCATGAAAAGAGGAGCTGAAATACTGTGGCTGAAGTATTTGTGGTGTGCTAATTCAATTGGCTAAGGATCAGGGAAACTCTTAATTGTGAACAGATTGTAATAAAAATCTGTGAGTTTAAAATTTTTATCATCTTCATTGTTAAAGGTAATATAAAAAATAAAAATCCAGTATTTAGACTTTTCTCATTGACTCATTTCATTTGTTTGCTAAATTTCTTCTGTGGTCATAATATATATTTTAGGATCAGAATTATTTTATCTTATTTTTTAAAAATCTTATTTATTTATTTATTTGAGGTGGGGGCATGAGTGGGGTGAAGGCAGAGGGAGAAGCAGACTCTCCACTGAGCAGGGAGCCCAATGCAGGGCTTCATCCTAGACTTCCAGGATCAGGACCTGAGCCAAAGGCAGGTCCTTAACCAACTAAGCCACCCAGATGCCCCAGGATCAGAATCATTTTAAAGTTACAGTGGGTCCGAGGGATCTTCTAATCTAACCTCTTTGTTCGGCAAATGAAAGAGCCAAAGCCAAGAGACATTATGGGACTGACTGAGGTCATATAGAGATGAAATCCCAAGTGCCCTAAAAACATTAATTGTTGCCTCAGACCAAATCCTTCCTCGACATGCAAAATAGAAAACAACTCAATTGAATATGCATTGCCTCTGTGATGCCACCTTTACCAACTGGAATTCAAGGGTCTTTCGGACACTGTATATGTATCAATAATGTGTCATATTCCCATGCCCACAGAGTTGTCCCTCTTCTGCAGACCTTCCCTGGATGAGGTCCAGGTGTGGCACTGTAAGCAGCAAAAACAGAATTTTCTGATGATTCATTTAATATACTTAAAAATTTCTGAGTTTTTATAACAAAATCCTAATAGATTAATTTGGTGTATTTTGAAAGTCATAGTTAACTCTATGTGATCTTTTCATATGTCATTCATTGCCTATGTTGTATGATTCATAATCTATAGGAACCTATGGAAGTTACTTAAAGAGGAGGCTATAAAATGGGCTTGTTTGGTCAAAGAGAAAAGAATAGCATAGAGAGGGTCATCTGAAGTTGCTTATGCAGTCTCTTCTGAAAGCAGAGAATCCATTTATATGAACTCAAAGATCTTAGGCACTTTAATCTCTAGCTGAATCATTAAATATAGTAAATAGTTGAAATGGGTTGCACTTTACAGACTTACGTGTCAACATACTGAACTAGATCTGTAGAATTCTTGGTTGACATTGTGGCAGGAGATAATCTTACCTAAAACAAAGGTCATGGGTTTAAAATGTATCATCAGCTACTTTATAGGTAAGTCTTACCGATCTTATTTTTATATAAATATTTTAATTTTAAACAAAATATATACTATAGACCCATCAGCCCAGTTAAACTTACACATGCTCCATCTGTATTTCTAGAGACTAAAACCAAAATCAAGTTAGAGAGCTTCATTTCATAGATTGGTATCACAGGAAAAGCTTTTTGGACAATTCAAAGCCATGGATTATTCTTAGAAAAATTTTAAGTGAAATATCCAATGATTATTGGATGAGTTACTAAAGGAGTTCTCACAGAATGAATTTACTCCAACATGCTAATTTCCGAGGGGAAACAACTAGTTTTCAAAAATGAAGTCCCAAACTAGAAATCTAGTCTATCCAGGTAATTTTGTTTTCTATGAAACCTGGATGTCAGATTATTACAGTCAATGAGAAATGAAGGCAGAGCACAGTTTTGTACATAACTTACTAGTGTTTAACATAGCTGGCCATATGAACTTAACTCATCCAATAACATAGCACTACTAGAAAGTTCCCCTTGTACCAAAGTTCATAATTTAAGAGCATTTCTCGGAGGAAAGAGACTGCCAAATGCACTCACTGTTTGACATATGCTAAAACTGTTTTAAACTCTAATGTTCTTTATTTTTAAGATCAAAAACAGGACACAGACTTATGCTCATTTTAATAGCCCATCACTGAACTGGATTCAATCGGGAGAGTATAAGTGGTATTTTGCCTCAGTTTAAAACTTAAAATAGTTTCCTGGGATATTTTTCTTAGTTTATGTTATTGTATATGATCATGGTGAGCAGAGTAGGTAAGACCCACAAACAGAAATCATTCCTTTTGCAAAACTACCATGTCTTACTTCTTAATTAACACCCAAGAGACTTAAGTGGAAAGCTCTCTCCTCCAGTAAAACTTAAAAAAAAAAAAAAGTGAGTTTATTATCAAGGAAGCTAATAAAGACCACCTGACAATAGTTAGGCTCTCCTGACCCTGCCCACTTGGCGGTGGACAACCAGCACGGCTTAAGGTTGCTCAAAATGGAGCCAGTGACCGCCATGATCATGCTTTAGGCCCTCTCTCCCCATTGCTGAGTGGGAACTGAGGCTCTGAAGCCAGGTCTTCCCCTAGAGGATGGGTACACTGATCCACTGGGCACCCAGGGGTCCATGTTATGGAAACCATCCTAACTACCTACAGAACATGACTGGCCTTCTGCCCTGCTCTGTGTTTTGACTCCAGGTTCGAGCTGGAACAGAGCTGGACCCTGGGCTGCTGGCCTACTCAGTGCTGCTCTTTCTTCTCACCTCTCCATGGTGACCCTGGCCTGGTCTGCCTGTGGTATTCCCTCAGCAACTGGCTGCTCCCTGGCCTTCCATGTTTGGCACCTAGGAGCCCTTTCATTCCCTTTTGTGGAAGGAAAGACTGTGAATATTGTGTCCAAGGACACTGAATTACTAGGTGATTGTCTCCTTCCCCCTTCTCAAGAGAAACAGTTGGATATATCTTTCACTTTTATGTTATTTTTAAGTCTTATGTTGAAGACCATAAATAGCATCCTCTTAAAAACACAGCTACAACTCACATACGTTTAAAGTAACACGTTAGACCTGATAATGGAGGAAAATTTGGAAAAATATAGAAAAGTAAAAGATACAGAAAAAAGAAATTCTCATTGTAATTGTACTACCTACAGAGAGCAAAAGCTGTTAATGTTGCAGCCTGTTTGTTTCCTCTTATATGCAAATTTGGATGTATCTAACATAAGTTTATATGTAAATTTTTCTATCTTTGCTAACTGCATATAGGAGGCAGCTCTGCTTCATCTCTATTCCTACAAGCTAGGCTGTAATTATATAACAATTCTCACAAACAAGTCGGTAGCTCTTCATGGACTTTTTACGTGTGTCAGTTTTCACCTGTTTTATAACAATACTTTAAAATGTTGTGTTCCTTTATGGCCTAACTGGAGCCTATAAAATACTTTCACATATATAATGCCCTATAAGGTGGGAATCATTGTCTTTACTGAAATCCTACCTTATTGCAGAAAGAATTTAAGATGATCATTTTTATAGGCAAGGAATCTGAGGATTAGAGAAGTAGCAGACTTCCTCAAGATCATATAGATGATGATAATAATAATCATATTCTAACGATTGACCGAGTCTCTCTTACTTACTAAACTCTTTATCTTAGTGGTTCATTCAAACCTCACATCTTTGGATGATAGGCCTAATTAGCCCATTTCACAGAAGAGGAAACAGAGAGGTTAAGTAATTGCTGGAAGTCACACAGCCAGTGGGTGCTACAGCCAACAGAAACCAAAATCCAGTGCTTGATACTGTGCTAGCTTTCCAGTGCTCTTTCCATCACCAGAGGCTGCATCCCCTGGTGAAGTCTAAAAATACTGCTTCTTTAAATGTTCTTTTTCACTGATGACAAGTACCAATAAAAGAAACCTATTTAGCTATTCTCTTTTTCATGTTAGAGATAAAGTCTCTATCGTGCATTTATCATAGTTTCTTTTGAATCTTTATAAAAAATAATGATCAAATTTGTGTTCATATTTAGCCCTGCATATTAAAAGTCAGTTCAATGAATGTATTCACATATTGAGACCCTCTCTCTTTTCAGCTTGTGTGGTCACCAGTCACTTTGTCAAAGCAGAACAAACAAGAAATGTAGGTAGAGCGAGAAGATAAACAACTCTTCTAGGACTCCTTAGAACTCTCTGAACAACGCTAAGCTTTAAAGAAGCTGAGCAAAATATTGTATTTTTAGTATGAATGGCTAAAAGTACTTGCTTTCTTTTCTTGGTCATTGACTGAGCCAGGAAGGGGGCCATCAGTTTCCTTCGGCTGTTCCTCTGCAGCTGGGGAGGCACTTTTGTTTACATCTGTAACTAGGCAACCAGAATGCTAAATCAGATCAGGAACTAAGGCAAGTGGATTTTTGCCCTGGTGGTTAAATTTTTTTTTTTTTTTAATTAAGGACAGTTTCTGTACATACGGTGAAGGTTAAGGGAGGCTTCTAATTTATTTTACACTCCCCTCTTCTGTCCTCCCCTACATTAATTCATTAATTCATCACACCCATAGTCAGCTAGAAGAATTTATCATCCCAGGTACTTCCATTAGACATTAGGAAACTTTGTTGAGATGCAGCCACTTAGATCAAAGTGTTATAAAATAATAGGAAATGATTTCTTACTCTATCGTGCTCAAGCCATCCAAGGATCTCCTTTGGGGTTTAATACCTTATTTATATGTAGTAAGAAATATAGGTAAGGTCGTCAAGAATGAGAACTTAGAGACCTTGAATAATCCATGAGATAAATACCTGAGCTCATGATGCTTGATTTTCTGGCTTTTTGATTTTTTGTTGATTTGACTTTTTTGAAAGGGAGCAGAGAGTTTTTTATTTTGTCTTTCAGAAAGCCAAAGCTCTAAGGAAACTTGGTTGCCATCTGACTAAAGTCTTTGTGTTTCTGGGGCATCTCTCCAGGGTGGCTCAGTACCATTGTGACCACAGGAAAGATCTGTGATGTCATTGGGGTTGGCCCTCACACTTTAGGTCAAGTCCCTGGGATTTCAGAGCTTCAAGGGTTTTTCTTAGTGCTCATTGTCATAAAATCACTAGGTCCTTCACCTCCTGGTCCCATTGGGAGGGGATGGGGGTCTTTAGGCTGACATTTCACACCCTTCCCCTGATTTCACCTTCACATTTGATAGGAGACCAGTTTCCATCAAATTAGACAAAGAGAATGAACTGCCACGGAACTCCCCAATCTTCGTCCAAGTGTGCTCGTTCAGGAAGCTAACTCTTGTGGGCCACTAGAGGGAGTCTCACAAAGAATGCAGCAATAATGACAGGTGTACTGGGTCCGGGGCTTTAACTGAATTAAAATATTGAACTTTGGCTTTGTAGAGAAAATTTTGTCCAGTTACTCGGCCAAAAAGATGTTGATTGTTTCAGCTTTGAAATATTTTCCCGAGTTCTGTAATTGGAATCTGCAGATTTTGGTAATACTACCTGGCCCTCATATACAGAAATTATATTATTGGTTGAGTTATTTTTCAAAGTATGGTGCCAGGTTTGCCTTGCTCTGGGGACATGTAATGTTCAGGATGCCAAATGACAAACAGATCCCACAGATAAATACTGCCCATGATTTTTGGCTTCAGCAGTATGTCTTCTAATGTTAAGCTGAGCTCTTAAAACTTAGAAATAACAGGGGTGCCTGGGTGGCTCAGTCGTTGGGCATCTGCCTTTGGCTTGGGTTGTGGTCCTGGGGTCCTGGGATCGAGCCCCACATCAAGCTCCCTGCTCGGCAGGGGGCCTGCTTCTCCCTCTCCCACTCCCCCGCTTGTGTTCCTGCTCTCGCTGTGTCTCTCTCTGTCAAATAAAAAACAAAACAACAACAACAACAACAACAACAAAACCCCCCACAAAACTTAGAAATACAGTATTTCGTGGTTTGTAAGCTGTCCAAAAGGCTCATTACACCATCCTGATCATCATTTTATCAAGCACCATGGGGGACTGGCACACCGTGAGTGACAGCAAGTAGCCACGGATACCAGGAGAGTGGGTTGGAACCCTGACTCCTCAACCGACTGGCTATTTACTTTGGGCAAAATTGCCTCACTTCTTCAAGACTCAGTTTTCTCATCTGCAAAGTGAGCGAATAATATTGATCTCCTAAGGTGGTTGAGAGGATTAAATGCAATGATACACTTAAAGTGCTCAGCTGAGTGCCAGGCTGGGAATCCACCAAAAGTTAGCTATTATTAGTGATTATTTCACAAGGTGGCAATTATCCAAGAAATAGATACAGGGTCTGTGTGAGAAAGGAAAACTGTATTTGACCTTGCTAAGAAACTTCTTGTTTCTCTCTCTCCTTAAATTTGGCTTCTAGTTCACAGCATTTGGCTAGAAAAATGGACTCCAGTGAAATGAGAATCTAACCTCTTTGTTCTCTAAATGGTTGCTCGAACAGTGCACATAACATATTTGTACCATTGGATTCCCACCTGCTGAATGCATATGTAAAATTCTTCCTGGACATCAGCAATCTTCCAAGACCTCTTCTAATCCAGGCCTACCAAGAATAGAGCCTAAAGCACAAAGGCCAATAATGTTCAATTTTGATCTTGAAACCTTAAAAACGACATTGTATGTCTGATATTACTTTAAATATAGGCATGAGGTGGTGGTCAGTAAAGGGTTTGGTGAGTGTTGAGGTTCCGCTGAGACAACTGCTGTGTGTTGTGCACTCCACAACCCCAGGGGGCGCCTTTCACACAATAGCACTCTAGATTTTCATATTTGTTACAAGTTTTCAGGTGTATGTCAAGAAAATACCTTATTCTAACAAGCTCAGTATGTTGGGACAGTTTTCTGATATGTGGAAGTAAAGGGTCTTGAGGAAGGGGCACCTATTTCTTTTTTTTTCCCCTAAGATTTTAAGATTATTTATTTGAGAGAGAGAGAGAGAGGGAGAGCACACAAGAGAGGGGGGGGTTGGGGGGGGCAGAGGGAGAGGGACAAGCAAACTCCGAGCTCAGCTCAGCACAGAGCCCAACTTGGGGCTCAATCCCATGACCCCGAGATCATGACCTAAGCCGAAATTCAGAGTTGGCCGCTTAACTGACTGAGCCACCCAGGCGAGGGGGCGCCCATTTCTAACTCACCACAGAAAGTGTACACGCACTAGGGGCAGCCCCGATCCTGGGTGTCTGTGGAGTGCCATGTCCTCAGCTAACTAGCTTCAACCAGCCCTGGGCCACAGCAACCAGTAGTTGCTGGCAGAGTGTGTCCTGATCAGCTTCCTTTTCCTGTATGTCACCTCCAACCTGTTATCTGGAGTGCCATTAGGCCATCCTTCCTGGAAAGACCTCATTTGGACCTGAGGACCTTTCATCATGCTATTCCAGTTTTACCTGCTTTAGTCTTCTAGTAATCTCTGATGTGTTTAACACAACATTTTAGAAGATGTTCCTCAGTTTCCATCTCATGATTCTTCCGAGGAAGGCAGTGCAGACACAAATATCCCAGTTTTACAGATAAAAATACAAGAAGGCTTGAGATGAGATGAAGTGATGAACATAAGTGAATGGTGAAACCCTGACTGACTAGTCCCCAAGTCGGCTAACCCTTAGCCTTGTGTACCAGCCCTCCTGGGATAACCATACTGGATTCTGCTAAGGGGTGAGTGTTCGACTTCCATTCTGAAGGAGTGCTCAACTCTGAGTCCTTAATGCTCCCTGGCAATTATATCACATTTCCTTTGTCCAGGATTCTCCTCCTCTCCTAGATGGTGCTCCTACTTTCCCTCAGCCCTCAAACGGCCAACAGCTGCTCCCATCCTCACTCTCGGCGCATGACGTTTCCTTTCCACTTGACCAAGAAAACAGAAATTATCAGAAGAGAATTCTGATGAGTCCACACGCTACATCTATAGACCTACGTGCATCTCTGTCCCTAAATTTTGTCTCCGCTCCTGCTTCAACAAATGAACCATCTGTGTTCCTTGCTTAGGCCCATCTCCCAGTTGTCCTTAGGCCCGACTCCCTCTCAACTATTCAAGGGCCCCTCTTCCCTCTCTGCTAGATCATTGCCATCAGCATACGCACATGTTTTTATTCTCCTTCTACCCATCTTAGAACAAACAACCTTCTTTTGCTCCTATATATTCTTTCAACTACCACTTTCGCCCCCTTTTCTGCACCGGAAAACTCCCTGAAAGGCTTGCTCTTATTTTTCTCTTTCTAATTTCTCTGTTTGCTATGGTCTACATTGTACCCGCCTCCCATATTGCTGATGCCCTAACCCTGAATGTGACTGTATTCGGAGATAAGTTCTTTTAGGAGGTAATTAAGGTTAAATGAAATCATAAGGGTGAGGTCCTAACCTGATAGGATGGATGGCCTTAGAGAAAGGGATCGCAGTCTCTCTCTGTCTCTGTGCACACACACTCTGAGGTAAGTGAGGACATAATGAGAAGCCAGGTGGAGGGTCCTCACCAGGAACAGAATCTGTCAGCCCTTTGATCTTGGACTTACCACCTTCCAGAACTGTGAGAAATTAATTTCTGTCATTTCTGCCGCACAGACTATGGTATTTTGTTAGAGCAGCCTGGGCAGACTAAGATGCTCTCGAATCACCGGAATCCGGCTTTCTGTCCCAGGCACCTTCCCCTAAAACTGCCCTTGTCAGAGTCCCCTGTGACTTCTCTGTTGTATGTCCAGGGGTCAGCTCTCCGTCTTCCTGTCACTTGCCCCATCAGCAGCATTTGACATAGTTGAGGGCTGTCTTTTCCTGGAAGCTTGTTCCTTACTTGGCTGCCAGGGCAATGCGTCTCCCAGGGCTCTGCTATTCTTTCTCATGGGCTTCTCATTCATCTCCCTCACCTCTGAATAGTGGATCAATGGTTTCAGTACACTCAGAGCTTTCCTGACCGTCCCATGTCCTGTGAATCAGCCTTGAGCAAACCAGAAAAGCTGATCACCCTACCTGTGAGTGTTGTGCCCCAAGAGCTCAGTCCTTGCACTTTGACACTCATCCCCTTGATGAGCTCACCTAAGCTCATGGTTATAAGCCAGTGATCCCTCAGGTCCCCTTTCCCCCAGAGCTGCCACCCATACAGCCTCCCCCACCACAGTAAATGGCAACAGCTTTTTCCAGTTGCTTGGACCCCAAGCCTTGGAATTTTCCTTTGCTTCTCTTTTCCTTTCAAACGCAAGTTTTGCACCGCCTTAAAAAAAATATCCAGAATGGATCACTTCTCATTGCTTCCTGTGCTGCCCCACGGGTCCAAACTACCGTTGTTTTTCCGCTGGACTATTGCAATGGCTTTCTGAAACCAGTCTCCCCTCTGCCAAACTTGGCACCCGGAAATTATTCTCGACGAAACAGCCAGTGATGTTGTCAAAGAGTGATCAAGAAACTCGTCTGCTCAAAATCCTTCAATAGTTTTCCGTCTTGTAAAAGATGAGCCCTTTGTAATATCCACAAAATCTTTCTGAGGCGTATGTGATGGAGTCCTCCGGCAGCCATCTGACCTCATCTCTTACTTCTCTTTTACTTTCTTACTTTCCTCCAGCCACAGAGGCTGCCTTGGTGTACCCCTCCAACACCCTGGTGGGCTCTTGCCTCAGTGCTTTTGATCTTACTGTTGCCTCTGCTTACGTGACCTGTGACAAGTGCTGGCGGTATTTTGGTAGGGGTGGAATTAAATGTGTAGATTGCTTGGGGTACTATAGACATTTAAGAATATTTGTTCTTCCAATCCATGAGCATGGAATGTCTTTCCATTTCTCTGTGCCATCTTCAATTTCTTTCATCAGTGTTTCATGATTTTCGGAGCACGGGTCTTTCACCGCTGGTTAGATTTATTCCTAGGTATCTTATGGTTTTTGGTGCACTTGTAAATGGGATCAAATCTTTGATTTCTCTTTCTGCTGCTTCATTAGTGGTCTAGAGAAATGCAGCAGATTTATGTACATTGATTATGTATCCTGCAACTTTACGGAATTCGTCATGATCCCGGGATCCATGGAGCCCCACATCAGGCCCCACATCAGGCCCCACATCAGGCTCCACACTCAGCGGGGAGTCTGCTTCTCCCTCTGCTCTGCCTCACCTGTACTCTTTCTCTCTCTCTCAAATAAATAAATAAAATCTTTATAAAAATAAAAAAAATAAAACTACATACTTCGTATTACTGTCTCCTGCTGCATTTCCCCCTCGGTATTTATCTGTATCGTACACATTTTACCTTTCTTGTTGCTTTTCCTATTAGAATCTAAACTCCACAAGGGCAGAAATTTTTGTCTCTTGTTTACTGCTCTGCCTCAATGCCTAGAACAGTGTCTGGCACATGGTAAGTGCTCAATAAGTATTTGTTAAATGAACGCATAAATGAAGGCCATAGGATGTATAGACAACATTCTACAGAGGAATGCAGAAATATAGGTGACTCCCCTCTGGGTTAATGAACGTGGCATAAATTGTTGAAGGAGTTGGCATTTTACTCGAACCTTAAAAAATGCATGACTAGTAGTTCCTAAGGTCTGAGTGGCATTCCCTGTGGTTTGACTCAGAAGTTCTCTCTGCTGCCCTAACAGCCCTCAGAACACTTCCAGGGGCTCTTCCTGCCTAGTACACTGCACAGGCACTTGGAAAGAGAAAAGACCTCTCTCTCTCCACCACCAAATATTTCTTATCCCATTCTCTTGCTGTCTGACTTTCCACCGGTGTCTGTTAGGAAGGATCTGATTAGGGGCGCCTGGGTGGTTCAGTCTGTTAAGTGTCTGCCTTCAGCTCAGGTCATGGACCCAGGTCCTGGGATCAAGCTCCGGCTTCCTGCTCAGCAGGGAGCCTGCTTCTCCCATTCTCTCTCTCTTTCTCTCCCTCTGCCCCTCCCCACTGCTTGCTTTCTCTCTCTCTCTCAAATAAATAAATAAAATCTTTAAAAAAAAGGATCTGATTAATCCAATATGGAATTTACACTGGACAAGGGATGATGCCTTAGTTCAGGCATTTCAAACACTGGTGTGTATAAAACTCACTGGGGGAGAGCTTCTTAAGCCATAAATTCCTATGCCCCACCCCAACTAGTTTATAAACAAGCTCATTTTGATCCAGAGATCCAAGCACCCCACAGTGAAATACTCAAAAGGAACTAATTTCTAATGTTGATGTTCCTAAAGTCCTACAGAGAACATAATTTTGGTCAGTGGACCTCTTTGATCCTAAAAATTGCTACTGTATTCCCATAAACAATCATCTAACTGTCCATCTGTCTGTTCATCCACCTGCCTGCCCGTCTGCCCATGCAGCCATCCATCTAGTCCACCGTGCCTCCCTCTATCTTTGCTTTAGATCCTGTGTCTGTGTGAATTTTCCTACCTGGTAGCAGTGCTGGAGATTTCTCCTTTTGAAACAACTGCCTCAGGTCCTAATTACCATCTGCACTTCCCCCAAGGCCAAGCCACATCCTACCAGGAAGTCTGCCCTCAGGTGCCCACCAGGAATTTGCTCTCGTTCCTACCTTGTGTTTGTGTCTGTCTACGCCTCCTCCTCCTTCCACGTGCCCGCAAGGCTCCCTTTTTCCATTCTTTGGTTTTCTGTTACCCCTTCTGTCTCCTTCTGTCTCCCCTACCCGTGAACAAACACCTTCTCCCCAGACACCTAATTGTAGCCAAGCTGCTATGGTGAATTTCCACCTCCCTTAGCTCTGTTTCCTGCCTATTATTCCCACTGACCTTTATCTGGCTTTGGTCAATAGCAGCCAAGTAAGTTGACTAACCAAATTAAGAAGTGCAATACCTTAAAATATAGGAACTTTGATGATTGCAATGACATAAAATGCCAAGGGGAAAAACACACTCAGGGTAAGTGGATTCATCTTTGTACCAGTCCATCACACACATTCACACATATAAACAGAGTCTCAAACAAACAAAAGCAAAACACAACCACTGAAGATACTGACAAAATCCCACATGGCTGATGATGCAGTGCATAAGTAGGTAAGCTAATGATTCCAAGACAATGACAATTTGAATGACAACTAATTGTATTGCTACCACATATAGGAACCATGAATTTTTGTGGAAGCAATAAAGCTTGTGCTCATTGTTAAGTTAAAGAAAGTTTATGATACTGGCAGCAGAATATTTATTCTTGTTGCTCTAATCCTATTCTAATTCCATTTCTCAACAAAAATCTCTTTTGCTGTGGGGACATTTCTCAGCCTGCCAGGGAGGCCCTGAGTGAGGTTTGTGGATCCAGCAGTCTGCTCTAGATAAGTCAGCTCAACATCCCTGATAGTGTCAGCTCACCAGGAACAGGCTGTGGTGGGCAATCATCCCATTTGCGGTCCTCATGATCTCGAGGAGCTCATTTTTGTTGCATAGTAAGACCAGTGTTCCCAACCATCCCGCCGAACATGAGCACCAACACTTCAAGGTGAACAGAAATATCTGTTTGAAAAGTATATTAATAGAGTCGAATCCCAAAATCAATGAATGTATTTTTGGCCCTAGACATCTACACATTTAGCCAAATGGCTCTAGGACAGAATTTAATATTGTATGTGTTTGTCTCATCAATAGAAAGGGTAATGAAACCCATAAGAGAAGTTTTCCTGTGCTCTGGGAATATTTCTTTGCCCCATCACTAAAATATATAAGATTCTGTTCTGTACAAAACTCACCTCTGAGTAACCTCTGGGGCCCCCACTTGCAATATGGGTCACATAGGCACATCTCCTTACAGTTATGATGCCTAACCTTGTTAAGAGTTTGGCCATCTTCCCTCTGCCCTTCTTCCAGAATGATTTATCTTTGAAACAATTACAGTAAAAATAATTTTGTCCAGGGCATTTTTTCTCAGAAATTTGTGATCAGTATTTCATAGATGTAGAGTAACTAGACAAAACGATAATGTAAGGGGATAAGAGAAAGGTCAAACCTTGACAGGATGCTTACGACACACAAGGCTCTCTCTGTGTGTATTTATATCCATAGTTCAGTTAATTCTCACAACAACCAAATGAGTGTAATATCCTATTTCATAGGTGCAAACTGAGGAATTTTCTCAAAGTCATATAGCAGTGTTTCTGACCAAGTGTATATTTTTTCTACCTGGCCTGGATCCTTAACTTTGAACTCTCTCGATATTTTCATCCTTTTCGGCATACTTCTGCCCCTTGCCAGACACCTTGTGTTTTAGATACTCAGGTTTTCTGCTGAATCTCTTCAATCATTCATTCACTCATTTATTCTGTCAGTCAGCCATATAAACATTTGAACATTGCTTGGGTACCTCTAAGTACTTTTCTGGACACCCGGCCTACAGCGATGAGCAAAACAGGAAAAAAAATTCTGCCCTCACAAACATTCGAAAAGGGAGTGTGCAATAAGGACCCAGGCATTCAAGAGGAAGTGTGATCAGTACAATTATCGAGACTAGCAAAGGCATAGGCATCGTGGCAGCCCAGAGGAAGGACAAGCAGCCTGCAGGGAAGGAGGAAACAGAAGACTTCTTGGAAGAAGTGACACCTAAGGGGAGTCTTGTGGCCCTGTAGCAATTGCCCCCATTGACTGGATGAAGTATGTTTCTGCTCAGTGAATGCCCATCCCCATGGCCAGGAGGGCAGAGTGGCGGGAACGGGGAGGCCTATTCCCTGATAATCACAGCTGAGGCTGGATAGGTGAGTAGAAGCCAGATGCCGAGGGGTGTTGTATCTTTGTGGGCATTTGGGGAGTTTGGAATGTACCCTGTAGGTGATGAGAGCTGGGTGGTCACATAGTAAGTATTTACTGAGTCCTGGAGTGCTGTGGATGTGTTTAAATGTTAAAACCCAGCCTGAAAAATTAGTCAATTTTTCTTTTCAAACAAAATAGACAAAAAATAAGCCTTGAAAAATTATTTTGTAAGAATTGGGGTGTCTCTATTTTATGCTTTAAATGTTCTACTCAATCTGCACTGTATGTAAAAAAAAAATATATATATATATATATATATATATATACACACACCAACGTATACAGCAGGGAACACTTACAAACATCCCTTATGAAATAATCATTGAAAAAAATCATTATACACATTTTCATGTGTTTCTTTCTAGACTTTTTTCTATGAACACCTACATACATAATTAGATATATAATTAACATCATATTATACATATAATTTTATTTTCTAACTTTTTCATTTAATCTTCATTATATGTATATTTTGACATTTCACATATTTTTACATATTTTTTGAAAATAGTATTTTTTATTATGTTCAATTAGCCAACATATAGTACATCATTAGTTTTGATGTAGTGTTCCGTGATTCATCAGTTTCATATAACACCCAGTGCTCATCCACATGTGCCCTCCTTAATACCCATCACCCAGTTACCCCAATCCCCCCACCCCCTTCCTTCTGTAACCCTCTGTTTGGTTCCCAGAGTCCAGAGTCTCTCATGGTTTGTCTCCCTCTCTGATTTCTTCCCATTCAGTTTTCCCTCCCTTCCCCTGTGGTCCTCCATGTTATTCCTTATGTTCCACATATGAGTGAAACCATATGATAATTGTCTTTCTCTGCTTAACTTATTTCACTTAGCATAATACCCTCCAGTTCTATCCATGTAATGTTTAAGTATATCAGGGGCTACCATAATTTTATTCTAACTACCTTTTTAGTTTTGGACATTTAGATTGTAACCAACTTTCTTGGTAATGGAAATAATACTGCAATAATATTTTAAGCAAAACCATTTTATATATTTCTGACTGTTCTCTAAGAAAATAATGGAACAAAGGTTTGGAATATTTATGAGGATCTTGATACACACTGTCAAGTTGCCCTAAAAAGAGACTATTAGATTTTTGTAAAGCAAATTGAAAATATGTCACGAGATGTAATACTTTTATACCCAAATGCAGAGACTGTACATCTTAAAATATATTCTAGGGAAATATCCCAAAATACAGAAAAAGACTTATATACAAACATATTGACCACAGTGTTAACAAAATATTGGAACCAGCTTAATTGTCCAACACTGGGGAAATGTAAGAGTATTACTTTTGTTGGACTTATTTATGACAACCATTAAAAAATTTATTAATAATTATTTATGATATATAAAATGTACACATTATAATTGTTAAGTGGGAAATTGGGATACAAAATGTTATATACAGTTTGATTTCAACTGTGTTAAGAAAAATTCCAAAAGAAATTTTATCAGAGCTTTTTGGGAGGTAGGATTATGCATAATTTTTTTTCTTCTTTCTAGTTTGCCATATTTTTATTAGCATGAATTGTTTTTATATTTAAAAAAGTGACTAAGGCAAGTCTTCTTTTGTTGTACAATTGTGGCTTTTTTTCCTCCTCGATTTCCTTACCAATGTCAGTTTTGGGATAAAATTGCAGCCATAATTTCATTTTCTAATGATGTGCATCAATTTTAACATTTTCTTAAGAAGTTATACTAGAAATCACTAGGATCTCCTAGCTGCAGCCCTTTCAAGCCAGAAGGCTGAAAGCGCCTTCTCATTCCAGAATGTTTTCACAGACTGCACCTGACAGAGATAGATACGGGGTTTAGGATCAGGAATTCTCGTTGGGTTCCTGACTTGCCCAATTCTCTGCATCTCTTAGAAAGTAGCAGCAGAGAAAGTTCTTGCCTGATCTATTATTGATTTGTGGAGAAGTAGGGAGGGAAGCACTTTCAGAGCAGAATGTTTAGGTGCAGGCTGAGAAAGCACTTTTCACTCCAAATCCAAGACTCTATTTCTATCAGTCAATAATCTGTTCTAGATTGTAGTTTGTTTTTATTTTTTAAGAGGGATGGGAAAATTATTTGATGTGACATAAAACAAGAAATGTTTTGAGGGGAATTCACTAGGAAACTTTTAAAATTTTTGCAAGAATTGAGGTGCCCCTGAAATTTTTTTTTGTATTTTAAATTCAATTTCCACATACAAAAAATATATAATTTTAAATAAATATATAAATGATATTTATTTTAAGTGAAGTCTTTTTTCTTTCCATTTCTGATTCCTCCCTCTCCCAACCCTCTCACCCATGTGAGTGACCTACCACGTAGCCGTAGTGGGAGACCTTTATAACTTCAGAATATGTCGAGTAGGTTAAAACACCCCTTTCCCACTCAGATTTTTGGGCGAATGCTACACTTCAAATGTTAGCCAGGTTCAAAAGGACTACAGCTATGGCTTCTCATTAGTAGCTAGTCTGTGCTAAAACTATACTTCAAGAAGTGTTATCTGATTTTACATTAGGAATTTAAGATCTAAATATTGTTTTTGGCAAGTGAATAGATTCCTTTTTATGCTACTTCAATTTTAAAATGTTCAAATAGGTGTTCTATGCCTTAAAAAATAAAAAGATTTCCTGTGGGTATTTGCAGGGAAGGGCACAAGGAACTTTCTGGAGTGATGCAATGTTCTATATCTTGACTGTGGTGGTGATTACATAGGTGCATAACATTTGTCAAACACTCTTGAGCTATAGACTTAAAATGGGGCCATTTTATTGGAGGTAAACTCTACAAAAACAAAGTTCATCGGACAAAAGCATTTCTATTCACTTAAACTGTGGCTTTCGAACTTGCTGCGAAGACATTGTCATTTATCACTACAGTTCTCACCCTCCCCCATCTGTGATGACATGTGGGTTTCAGATGATTTATTCTAGGTGGCCATCTTAGGACTAGGGTGTGATGGAGAACAGAAGTGGCTTTGCAGGTGACAGGCGCCACTCAAGGAAATGTCATCAGAGCTGTTTGCATCGCAACCTCATTCTGCCACAGAAGCCACTCCGCTCTGTCTTCTGCCACCAGCATCACCCAGGTGGTGGCAAAAGATGTAGAAGGAGGCAGTTCTTGATTTGGTGTCATGGGGACAGAGTCCAATGCTCTGTCTCGATATTTCTGTCTCTTCTCTCTCTCTTTCAAGATTGTATCAAACATGGGTCAGGCAGAGCGATAGGTACGAGTTAATAAAACAAACAGCAGGGGCACCTGGGTGGCTCAGCTAAACGGCTGCCTTTGGCTCAGGTCATGATCCCAGGATTCTGGGATTGAGCCCCGCATTGGACTCCCCGCTCAGTAGAGAGTCTGCTTCTCCTTCTCTCTCTCCCGGGGCTCATGCGTGCTCTCTCTCTCTCTCTCTCTCTCTGTGTGTGTGTCAAATAAATAAATAAAATCGTAAAAAAAAAAACAAAACCAAAAACCAAACAGCACTACCTCTGAGCCAAGCATCTCTCCAGCTGCTCGTCCAAGTCTCTCTTAAGGCGGTTTTGGGCTAAACTTAATTATGCTTTTTATTCTATTGTTTACTTTAAACCTGGTGCTGAATAAACTACACTACAAGAAATGGCTAAAGTACCCTTGGTTAAAGAGTACAATTTAGACTATGAAATGGACAAAGCAGATTATCTCATTACCCATCCTTGCCAACACTTGGCCTTATTGGACACCGTTGTTGAAGTTGTCTGTTGTCAGGGAGACCCAGCGTTCCATCCTGTTAAATGCTGCAAACCTGGTGGTCACGTGCACTCTTCACTCGTATTACTAAGTCCCCTGGAGGGTCTGTTCATTCTGGCTCTAGCCACAGCTGAGGCCAGAGTAGTGTTCACTGGGGAGGGGACCGTGTGGGGCTGGGAAATGCGGAAGGTGGTGGAGGGGTGGCGGTGAGAGGGTCCGATGCAGAGCCGGCCTGGCCCGGTCAGGCGACGGCATGGGAGTGTCTGGGTGAGCCTGCGACCTGCGTGTGAAGCGCGCTCTCCACCAAAATGTCTCCAGTCCCCTCTGTCTCAATCTTTAAACCATGTTTCATACTTACTTTTTAATATTCGCGAAGTCAGTTTAAGAATGCCATTTTTGAGAGACAATGCAAATGTAACCTAACATTAGGTTTTTAACAGTGAATAAGTGAATCTATGTAAATAACACTGAGTAAAACTTGACTAATTCAAATTCATTGTGTAGAATCCGGGATAGCTTATGAGGGTTGGATTGAAGTCTTTTTTTTTTTTAATTTAAGTAAAACAGTAGACAATTTTATTTTCACATTTCACAATACAAATGAAAATTGCTTTTATTTTTGGTCCTACTACTCCCCTGCAAAAACTATTCTCTCTTTGCTGGGAAGGGGGAGCAATTCTTCCTTGTCCTGCTGTGAGAAAACGCCCAGAGTCACAGCACCATGATCTCCTGGTGAAGTAGAGTAAGTAATGTAAAATGAATATAAAGAGATTCCTGTCTCTCTTTATCTCTCTGGTCGAGTCATTCCTGGCTGAGTGGGCACCATCCTGGGACAGGCAGGAAGTCTCATCACTGGGGGCCCAACCATCATTGGCCTATGGCCTCCCGTAGGAGGCCTCATTCTAGGAGCAGTTCCCATCGGCATCATCCCAGGAGGAGGAGGGCCCATCATTGGCATCATGGGAGGGCCCTTCATATGGGCCGCTGACCTCATACCAGGGCGAGGAGGAGGTGGGATCATTGCCCCAGCGGGAGGAGGGTCAGAAAATGGAGTAGGAGGTATCTTTCCTTGTTGAAATGCAGCAGTTGTTTTGTCGATCAGACTCTGAGCCTGCTCTTCTACCCATTTCTGATAGTCTTTCACGTTCTCTGTTTCCTACCACTGCGGTGTGTCTTTCTCACAGATGGTGAGTCATGGGTGAGGAATGGGTCGCAGTAGTCACAACAAAACTTGGCTGTGTTGCTCTGCGGGCCACTGGCCATTCTGCCCCAGGATTGAAGTTTGTTTTTTTTTCTTCCAAGATTTAATTTATTTATTTGTCAAAGAGAGAGAGAGCGTGAGCGCACAAGCAGGGGGAGGAGGTGGAGCAGCAGGCAGAGGGAGAAGCAGGCTCCCCGCTGAGTAAGGAGCCCGATGCGGGACTAGATCCCAGGACCCTGGGGTCATGACTTGAGCTGAAGGCAGATGCTTAACCGATTGAGCCACCCAAGTGCCCCCAGGACTGAAGTTTTAGATAACATTTTTGTAAACTCTTTTTAAATAGGTTAAGAGCCTAGATAATAAAACTAATGGTATAAATAAAGTTGAAGAGGGATATTGAAGATACTTATGAGGAAAAGCCTCACTACTTTGAAGAAAGAAGAATGGATTTATGTATGTATATATAGTATGTACATATTTACTTATTTATTTTAAAATCTCTTCAAAAAATCCTTGGGAATTCCACTGGATAATTCTTTGTTAGCCTAGTTTGTTTAAGTAATAAATGAATAATACATAACTACAACTGTATGCTTAATAGAATAAAACTACATGTTCAATAAGGTAGAGTTTGAATGTATGCGAATCGAGAGAAAGAGAACACAAGATGTTCACATTATAACACTTAAAATGTGTAATAATGGAACTGAATAAATGATGAAAACTGCAGAAAGTCATCCGAATATCCAATAAGAGTTTGTTCTTAATATCTCTCCAGGTGACACACTGCAGTGGAAGGATCTGGAACCCAATGCCACACTTGGTGGTGGAGTAGAGGATGATATTGTCCCACACCAGCCCTCAGTCCCTGCAGGGGCCCTTCTCCTATTGGTTGAGTGTGGTGAGTATGCCTCAAGGTTGAGCAAATCACCTTTTAAAGGAAAATGCCTCCATTATCCACTGGAGAGCATGCTCACGAGTGCCCTGGCTTTTGACAGGAGAGGAAAAGCCAGTGAGGGCTGGTTTGTTCCAGAAAGGGAGGAAAATTGCTGGGATGTGTGTGGGAGATTGAGAGAATATCCAGGTGTGGAGCATTTAGGGCTTGAGGTGACCCGTCCTTCGCAAATCTTTAGTCCTTGCTAGATTCCTTAAATGCTGGGGGAGAATGGTATTTTCATTTGCTTGTTTGGTTGTTTATTTTTGGAAACCAGTGAACAGTCAGGGTTTTGTGACTGGTTTACACCGGTGGAGCAGAGATCCAGGCACAAATATAGGAGCTAGACCTAAGAAGTAAGCCCTGTAGATTTCACTTGATTCAATTTGTGACAAAAAGTTGGAGGTAATGACTCCCGTCTTACGATGGAGCAAAACCATGAAAAGTAGGGCAGACAATGAAAAAATTAGATCCTGGGTGACTTCGTGGAGCACTAAGTCAAGCATCTTCTGAAAACTTCCCTATTTTAGACTTTTCAGTTTTATGAAACCATACAATCCCTTTATTTTATAAATCAGTTGGAATAGGGTTGTCTGCTACTTGCAGGAGAAACATCCTAACTGATATAAGTAATAAAAAGAGTATTACTACCCTGTGTGTAGACCATACTCTTCAGATCTTAGGTGGGGAAGCTGTGAGTCAGCCAAATTGTTCTGGAAGAAACTGTTTCAGGCTGGGAGGGGTTTCAACCCCACTGGTCACAAATAACAACTAGGTAGAAAGAGCCTAAATGTTCCATCATGAAGATGGCTGTGCCTCCCATCCCCAGGGGCCACCTGATTGTGCTGACTCTATGCCTAGTCTCTAGGTTACTCCCCTTATTAGAATGACTTACTAATAAGGCATGATAAGGGAGGTAACAAAGTGGGACATTCTGTGACCAAGACTTGAAGTTCAAAGGGATAGAAAAAAGAGGCTCTGGGGGTTGTTGGGAGGTGCTGAAGGGGAGGAGGGAGGGAGGGGAGGAGCCAGACTCCCCACTAGATCATTATCTTGGCCTGGCTCCAGCTGCTTCCTAGCTCCCTAGAGACAAGAGTGGGAATCACTAGAAAGGAGGTTCTGTTACCCTGACTCTGCGCTCTTACCAGGAAAGGTGCTTTGAGAACAGAATGACCAATCCCAGTTTGTTCAGGACTTTCCCAGCTTTTGTCCTGAAAGTCTGAGTTTTGGGAAAGCTCCTGAGTGGTTGGTTGCCCTAGAGTCCTTTGGAATTTGAGGTGGGGTTAGTGGTTAGGGACCTTGCAGGAAGTGGTGCTCTCTGGGACTCAGTACCAGGGCAGGTCCAAGGAGGCACAAACGAAGCAAGTTTGGAAAGTATGTTTTACATAAGACATTGACTTTTCTCTCATTTCAAATTGGATTCTAGGATCCCTTGATCCAGAGAAAGGACAGAGCTGTCACTCCTAAGGTTCCCGATCCCACCGAGGTTTCAGGAGGCCAACAGACATGACTTCTTGTTCTGGGGACAGAGATAAAGGGATTAGAAGTATGAGGTGCAGTGGGGTGGTCGCAGAGGCTTGGCAGGGGAGTAGGTTTCTTCTAACCCCCACCTGCCACAGCAAGAAGCTGGCTGTCTAACTTGACTTTCCCCTGACAGGAAGCAAAGCACGTTCCATAGTTCCTGATGGAAGAGGCTGGAGAGGCAATTAAATTATGTTACAAAAAAAAAAATTCCACTGATTTCAACTCAAGATATGTGTACATGAGGGAAAGACCCCTGGGGAAAGGTATGAAGAGATAAAGTAGCACTGTGGAACACGTCAGGAGCCGAGACCTGTCCTCTTGCAGGAATTAGAAAAGAAAGCAGTTACACTCTTTCATTATAGTAAAGGCCTTCCAACACATGGGGTGAATCCCTGCCGACGTAAATTCAGAAAGAACAGAGTTGAAGGGGTAGAAATATCTACAGAATTGTCAGTAAAAGCTGTGGAGGTGATGTTGGAACAGGACACAGAAGAAGGGATGCTTGACCTTTGACCTTGGTGGCTTCAAATCTTCACTGGGACACTTAATAGTTTTGTTTTTTTGAAGGAAGATATGTCATGGTCAGATAAGCTTGGGTACGACTGCCACCCTTTCTCCCCTCTCTTCAGCAGGTACTTTAGTGTGTCGAACTGCTCACCTTTGCTTACCCATTTCCCAACATTATATAGTTAGGTAATCTTATTTTATTTTAAATTGAAAAACATTTATTATCATCCCACGGTAATAGTGAGCCACTTTCAGAAATACTGCCCCAGAAAGTTTGTTTTTGAGAGGAGTCCCAGTGAAAAGCTCAGAAATGAATTTCCTTGAAATTTTTTAGAGGTACCACGGCATCTTCATTGGTGGACTTGTGTAGTGTAGCTCCCTTCCCCAACCCAGGGATGGGGCCAGGGTCAGCACCAACTGCTCAGGAGATGGGTTCTTCCACTAAGACTCAAGTTGGACATTGGAATACCTGGCCTTTCAGAAAAGAACTATCGTCTTATTTCACTGGAGCTCTGCATGACTGAATTTCTGTGAATCTTCTTTTTGAACAGACACTTAAAATCCAAATCTTTAGAAATGCTGCCAAGAGTTAAAAAGGCAAGTGTGAAAATTAAAGTGGCCATTTGAATATCAGAATATTTCTTTTTTTTTTTTTTAAGGATTTTATTTATTTATTTGACAGAGAGAGAGAGAGAGCCCAAGCAGGGGGAGCGGCAGGCAGAGGGAGAGGGAGAAGCAGACTCCCCGCTGAGCAAGGAGCCTGACAAGGCCCTGGATCCCAGGACACTGGGATCATGACCTGAGCCAAAGACAGACGCTTAACCACTTAACCGACTGAGCCACCCAGGAGCCCCCAGAGTATTTCAATTAAAAAAAAAAATGTATCACGCAAAACAGGTGTTGAAATTCTTTCTAAAATTTGGATGGAATTAAGAATAAACATTATCATGTTGAGTAAGGACCCATTGGGAAAAGACTGCTATTTGTTTGGGAAAATGGTCAAACTGGTAAGATGTAAATGTAGTTCCTACCCAAACACTACACTATGCTTACAATTGCAAACTTGTTGAAAGGGCAAAACACAGGAAAATTACTTTATAAATATTTTATAACTAGAGAACATTTTAGCTGAGCAACCTAAACATAGCCTTGTAGATTAGAAGCAATATACTCTTTTTCATATGATATAAATAGGTCATCCATCATTATTTGAGAACACTGTTTTAGCACTGAGTTAAAGAGAAAAAGGGAATTTTATTCAGATGAGAGGAAACAACAAGCATTGATTAAAAATATTTAGAAAAAGGGTGTATTGCATTTATCTTTGAAAAATTCTTATGAAGATCTGTTTTGATTGAATTGCCCTTTTTAAGTTAAATGAAGCACTGAAGATTTTGTTATCACTTGACTGAAGTTCTAGAAAAGTAGCTTCTCAGAGTTATGAAAGACAGAGAGGTGAGTGGATGTGTTAGCCTTGGATGAAGCTATGTGCTCTTTCTGAGGCAGCCACATCTATACATGGTACAATGCCTGGGAAAATGGTGAATGGTCAGTTTTTCTTGGGGATTTCCACATATCCCAAAACATTCCTCCTGCCCATCTTAGTATCTCCATAGGGGCCTGGGGGCTTTCAGTTCTCCAGCTGGGGAGGGCCCTTCTTGGGTACCTCTTTCCTATTCCTAGAACAAAATGTTGGAAAAATATAAATGTAAAAAGTAAGAAAACGTAAAAAAAAAAATTCTGATGAAACAAGTCAATCATTAAAATGGTGATTTTGTTCTCTAAAGAAATGTTAAGTGAAAAAATACATAAACTCTATGTGTTATATACTCCCTATATATAAATTCTCTCTATATGTACACTCTGTTTTCTCTTTGTCCATATATATATTCAAGTTACTTGTAACTTTATTTATTTATTTTACAGCTTTTATTTATTTATTTGAGAGAGAGCATGAGTGGGGGTGGGGTGGGCTAGAGAGAGAGGGAGAAGCAGGCTTCCCACTGAGCAGGGACCCTGATGCAGGACTTGATCCCAGCACTCCGGGGTCATGACCTGAGCGAAAGGCAGATGTTTAACTGACTGAAACACCCAGGGGCCCCACTTTTAATTTTAAAATACACTTATTTGAAAACAATGAAAACATTCCACTGAGCACATTTAACCTGAATACCACATTTAACCTGAATACCAAGATGATCTCAGGATGTCTCATGCATGTGCAAAAATTTTGTTACAAAATAGTCTTTATACACACATAATGCATATACATGTACACACATTAAAATGTTAATAGCACTTTTCTCTTGGTATAATTATAGTTGATTTTTGTCTTTCTTGTGAGTTTTATTAATTCCAAATTCCCTACATGAATGTGTATTAATTTCCCTAATACAAAAAATAAAAAGCTTAGAAATAATAAAACTATTTTCACTACGGTCCTTTTTTTTTGAATCCCTGGTTTTTGCTAGAGGAACTAAATATATTCGTGCAATTATGTTAGTATCTGTGGTACAGACCTTCAATTTTGTGTCAAGAAGTCTGAAGACTAGACCTCACCCTCTGCTGTGGACGCATTCCTAGGCTTCTCTGGGCCTCAGTGTTCTCATCAACACAAGAAGAGGTTTGGAGGAGAAAGATGCCCCCCTGAGGTAACTCTCTGGTGAGTGTGTGGCTGTGACTTCCCCAAGTAAGATATGGTCACTCTAAGGGGCTTGTGCATTAATCCCAAGGAATACATTTAAACAATAAACATTTTGGTAACATAACCAGCAGTCTTAGAAAAGCATATTTTGGGGCTTGTGGGCTTTGCCAGGCCCTTAGTTATTCCTCTAGGATAATGGTTCTCAAACTTGAGGCTGCATCAGAATCACCTGTAGCCCTGTCAGACTCTGGAAGGCTGGCGCCAGCGTGAGTTTCTTATTCGGTGGGGCTGGGGTGGGGCTGGAGAAACTGCATTTCTAACAAGTTCCAGGTGTTGCTGGTGGTCTGGAAGAAACCTACCTCAAGGAAATATCTCGGTTAGGAGAAGGCATTTCCAATTTCTGTGTTTTGAACTTCTTTTTTTCCCCCTTTCCAACATTCTTGGAAAGGTGTTGTGAAGGTTTCTCAAGGATACCTCCGAGTCACTTCTAATTTTAAAACACTTTTCTTTAAAAACAATGAAAACATTCCACCAGTTGCTGTAAGTAGGATCAAATGGGGAGATTGACTGGAGGCTTGGGTCAGTCGGAGGGCGACCCGGGAAAGACAAAGTGTATTGTTTCGGTGGGCTGGAGTCGGCTACACAGAGCACGGTTTCTCTGATGAATTAGACAACAAAGTGAGAGGGCTTTTTCTGTGGAGCACGTTTATTTTTTATTTATTTTTTAAAAGATTTTTTATTTATTTGAGAGAGAGAGCAAGCGAGCACACAGGTGAGGGGGAGGGGTAAGAGGAGGGTGAGGAGCAGGCTCCCCGCTGAGCAGGGAGACCGAGGTGGGGCTCCATCTCAAAACCCTAGGCTCATGGCCTGAGAGGAAGGCAGACGCTCAACAGACAGAGCCGCGCCCCTGTGAAGCACCTTTAACCTGAATACCAAGATGATCTCAGGATGTCTCAGTTACTTGCTTGTCCGTGGTAAGCCTTCACAGATAGTTTCCCTTTTCTGTTATTCAGCTTACCAAATCGATGGCAGCCAGTAGTTGTGTGCCCGAGACTCAAGCAAACCCAGACAGGGATGCTGACAGGGCACCTGTGGAACCAGTCCACATTCCAGAAATAAATCATGAATTGTCACTTCTCATAGCCTTTGCACATACCACTCCGTCTACCTGGAATGCCTCAGACTAAGTGACTTCTTTTCTGTTCTGCTAGCCCTCTGTAAGTGGCTTCACTCTAGGACTTAGTGCATCCTACCGTCACCGCCACGTTGTGTTGCTTCCTCCGTGGAACTGGAGATATCTTGGGTACACTGCTGGCCTTGGGTTCATGTTTGCATCTCCAGCACCTACCAAATGTTTTCTGTTGAAAATAGGTCCATGGATATCCACAGGCAAAATGTTATCTTTAATATAAGTAAAAGGATCAATAAAACCAGACCAAACTAAAAAATAGTGACTTTAAAACACTGTTCTTGGGGCGCCTGGGTGGCTCAGTCAGTTAAGCGACTGCCTTCATCTCAGGTCATGATCCCAGGGTCCTGGGATCGAGCCCTGCGTCGGGCTCCTTGTTCACTGGGAGCCTGCTTCTCCCTCTGCAGCTCCCCCCTGCTTGTTCTCGCTCTCTCTCTCCAAAACAAACAAACAAAAACCAACCAAACAAAACAAAAAAAACCACTGTTCTTTATTCTGGTCAGTACTAATTCTTAATAATATGAAGCTGTGTTATTTTTAAAATTGCTCTCCCCAAATAATTGAAGAATGTTCTGCCTCTGTAAGTATTGAGAAGATCATATGCCTCATCTCATGTCAACCATGGACTTATCTGTCCTGTTACTTAGAAGACGCAATTGTAAAGGTGCATTGAGTCAAGTTATCAAACTCCTAGAGTAGAAAAGTCACTTGTATTTATTTATAGTAGTTTTGACTCTCGAAGTCCTGCTGAGCTGAACCGTGCCTTTTCAGTCTGCAGTACACGAAGCATTCTTTGGGGAATGAATCTGACACTATTACAGGTAGATCAAGGAATGAGTTATTTCAGGCAGCCGAGGTGGTTCTGCCTTTAGTATGAGTTAACGCAATGATGTTTGCCAAGTTTTCCTAAAAGTGGCATGTAACCTCAGAGATGAAAAATAGAGCACAAGGTGGTCGTGACCTGATTGTTCTCCAGGTGAGACATGATGAAGGGTCGTTCTAAATATGCTTGGCAAAGAATCTTTTAATTTTTTATCTGGATGACTTTACGGGGTTTTGCTGCTGTAGGCTAGCTATATTAGTCCTTGCTAAAACAGGAAATTAAAATGGAAGTTGTGGATGAACCCTTAGGTAATAGGTAACACTCTGTGAGACAGAGCATCCTATAGGAATTTCCAAGTAAGTGTCCAAAAATCAGTTACATATACATGAGCTATAGGATTCTATATCTTACCCACCTCCAGGATAAAAGAGTTGTTTAGGATCAAGGATAATTTGTGAGGAGGATGTCCTTAGGGACCTAGCCCCCAAGGGGAAAAAAAGTTCTATGTGTGTAGGTATTTCTCTGTAGGCCAAGTCAAGAGAAAGGGGCTTCAAGACTTCCATGCTATCTATCACTTGGAGAACTTGGTATGTGTCCCCTAAAGTCAAGAGGACATAGTGGACTAGTGTCTGACTCCTACCTAGGAAATGTTTAGAGTGAGAGATGGGCTGGCTATGTGCTATGGTCTGACTCAGACTATGGGATGGGATCAAAGGCACAGGTCAGGATGACAGGGAGTGAAGATGACCTGAAGTCAGAGCTCTGTGAGCTCCCTCCCTTTGGATTAGCGGCAGAATGCACATACCTCAGGAAGTGAAATCCCAGAGCAAACATCCCAAGGCTCAAGGACAATAGATATCCCAGTACTAGGATTCAGTCTACACCATGGCCTGCTCCAAACCAGGAATGATGGGGCTAAAGGCAGGATCAGAAAGCAGGTAAGTCAGGTCACTAGTTTTTAAGGTATGTTAGGATATAGTTGGGATAAGTCAGAACAGGTTACTTCAGGTTTCCATATGCAGCCTCTTACGTAATGACCAAAACATTAATTAGTCCCGTTCCTGCTGAAGAAAGCAGTGACCTTGAGTGGAAATTAAAACAACAGCAATCACAACATGGAACCAAACAACCAATAAACCAACACTGCATGCTGGCAGATCACACATCACTAAATGCTGAACAAATTTAAGGAGTGTCAATTAGGATAGGGGCCAGATGATTACTTTGACCCGTGACACCCACATCCACAGTTGTGGTTTAGCCTTGTGCCTGAGACCCATCAACTCACATGGTTTGGCTCTAAGCTCATTCCTCCACTCTTCCTAACACCTTATCCAAAAGTCTTATTTGCTTGCTTCACAGGGAAACACAAGATTGGGGTATTTCAACCACAGACCTGTAAAATTAGAAAATTATAATCCTTTATTTAAATCAAGTTTGGTTAAAAAGTATAACTGAATTTGATGATTTCCAGTTCCAACTAGAAATTATTTATAAAGAGCTGGGAAAGAATGGGAGTCTGTTGATGCATGAGATTTGAGATGACAAGACTTGAATTGTCCATTACATGTTAGATGGATAAGGTGAAGGTGACAAATATTTTCAAAACAGTGACTATAAAATATAAGTTAAATATAAACTTATTCTATGTCTTATCATAAAAATGTATATTTGTTTCTCTTTGCTGTGAAGGGCATTCAGCTTTCCTAAAATATTATAATGCTGATTTGAATAGTTTCAAAGATTATTGATTTATAGTTCCAGAATCAACTATGATGTACATAGAAACCCAATTTATTAGAATGTGTATTGCAGAAAACTGTTTTTTTTTTTCTACTTGAAGTTGTAAACTAGTTTTTCATGAGAGGTTGATTCACCATAGGAGCTTAAGTGTTGGTAATAATTAACTGGTGCTATAATTAATCTACCTCAGATTAACCCAAATAGCAAAAAAAAAAAAAAAAAAAAACAGACTGTGTAGATTTTCTTAAAATTAGGAGCATAGTTAAAGGCACAACTCTTCTTTTTGATATTTATTTGCAGCTAAAATGAAAAGTCTAACATATTAACTTTGAAACACTTTGAGAATCTCAATTTCTTTTCTATAGCTTGCGGTAACCTTTACCACTTTTGATTCAACCAGGTCTACCTTAAGAGTGGGACAGTAACAGATCTGACCTAGAGATTTCATTGACTCATTTGGGCTGGACTAATTGTCAATTATTCAGAATTCTTCTTTGTTGCAATTTATAGATAATTCAACTCAAAATGACTCAAGCATAAGAGTTTATTAGCCCCCACCACTGTAGTCCAGGCAATATGTGAGGTAAGAGCCAGTGTTCATAGAATGCCATTAAGACTGGCTCTCTTCATCCCGGAGTGCCTTCCTCCATGTTGACTTCATTCTGAGGCTTCTCCCCTCAGGATGGCAGCTAGAGCTAGCAGGTCTAGACTTTCATCTTGGCAGTTTAGAAATCTCAGTGGAAAGAGAGCTTCTTTCCCATTAGTTTCAGTAAAAGTTCTGTATCTGAAGGATTTGGGGTTCAGACTGGCACAGTTTGGGTTTCTCAAACCAAACACTTTTCAGAGGGATTCAGTGCTCCAATCAGCAAGGCCTACCTAGGTCACATGTCCCTTCCCCACCAACAGATGGAGGACCACCTCCAACGGTCAAATAGACCTAGAGCGCATATAAGCAGATTTGGGGGTGGTGAGGGTGTTTTGAGTATAGACAAGCTCTCCTTCTTATGTGGACAGCCTTGTCAGGTCTGTCCCTCTTTTATTCCTTTCTTCCTGGGTGGGGTTTGTCAGTGTGCACATACTGTGCCTTCACATTGGATGCCTGGCTCCTATCTTCTCCATTCCTTTCTCATATCTAAACCCTCTAGCTTCACAATCATAGCCCCATGTTGGAAGTTACAGGAGCACTTGAACTTTAAAAAATACTGGTGCTGGAAAAGATATCCAGTGGAAAAAAGACAGTCTCTTCAACAAATGGTGTTGGGAAAACTGGACAGCCACATGCAGAAAAATGAAACTGGACCACTTTCTTACACCATACACAAAATAAACTCAAAATGAATGAAAGATCTAAATGTGAGACAGGAATCCATCAAAATCCTAAAGGAGAACACAGGCAGCAACCTCTTTGTCCTCAGCCACTGCAACGTCTTGCTAGACATGTCTCCAGAGGCAAGGGAACTAGAAAGTACTGGTGCCTAAGCCCCACCCCCAGAGATTCTGATTCACTTGTCTAAAGTAGAACACTTTCAGTTGTGTTTTGTAAAAGCTTCCTAGGTAATTTTGATGTATAGTCAGGGTTGATAGCTGCTGCTTCAAGCTAAACTTGATGCTGGGAAGAATCTGTCCATCCTAAACACAGAGGAAGATGAAGTTTGAATGCTAACCTGCCTCGGGGGTGTTGCATTTTGACCACATCCAACTGCTAAAGGCATGAAGCACTGATGGTGACATGTCTGTCATTTACCAGGACAAAGAAAGCATTTGGAGAAAGGTCAAGGTCTTCTCATGACTCCTGAAACAATATCAGAAGTCATCCCTCATTTTGTCCTTGCCCATGGTTCACCCAGTTTATAATTAACCTGGATGAGATGAGCCACCAAACAGATGCTGGTCATTGATTTTTAGAACGAGAGATGTTTCAAAGTGCAGGAGCATGCGTGTGTGCCTGTGTGTATTTCCTTCACCAAAAAATGATTCACTCAAAGAGGAAGAGATCTTCTTTACCTTTGGGTTTTTATACTGATTGTTTTTGCATTTTCTCTGCCACAGGATGGAATCGTCATTGCTTGGCTCTCCAGAACGAAGTTGTATATTTTCTGCTGCATGAATCATTATAAACAACAGCTTTGGGAAGGCACTCTAGGGCCAGTAATTATACTGATGAAACTGAAAGACTGTATTCCAAGTGAGGTTAATTTTAGCAGAAGTCAGATACAAATGTTGTCAGCTCACAGCAAACATGCTGCAAAGGAGCCAAAACCATTGGTGTCCGTGACTATCCTTGTCTGGGCCGAGCAGTTTCCAGGGTCACCCCAGAAGGCAGACTGGACCTCTTGGCAATCCCCAGTTGCTTAAATTTTGAGGTAGGTATATTAAGCTGATTATGTAATAAACCTTAGAAATCACAATGGAAAGTAATCCGGAGTTAGAAATGTAACTAAGAATATAGAATGTTGAAAATTTATTTATTTATTTATTTATTTATTTATTTATTTATTTATTTAAAGATTTTATTTATTCATTCATGAGAGAGATAGAAGGGGAGAGAGAGAGAGAGAAGCAGAGGGAGAAGCAGGCTCCCACGGAGCAGGGAGCCCGATGCGGGACTCGATCCCAGGACCCTGGGATCATGACCTGAGCCGAAGGCAGACGCTTAACCATCTGAGCCACCCAGGCGCCCTAGAATGTTGAAAATTTAAAGTGTGTGTGTGTGTGTGTGTGTGTGTGTGTGTACGCGCGCGTGCGTGTGTTGGGGTGGGGAGAGGCTCATAGATCTATGTAACTGATAACAGATCCAAACTGAAGATGTTTATTTTTTATGGAGTAAGCTTGTCCATGAAGAAGACCGCTTATTGGAGAAAAATAATGTTGCACCTTATGATGAAAGCAATTTTGATGTCTCTACACACACACACACAAATCCATGTTAAATTTTGTTGAGAATTCTGTTTTCTACAAAGAATATACAGCTCTTTTAAGAAACCACTTTGGCTCCATGTAGCCAGTTTGCAAGCAGCCCAGTTTGCAGAAATGAGTGTTAGTGGATAATTAAGCAAATGAGTCTTTCCAGAAAGAAAATTAAGGCTAAAAAACCAAAGGTATTTGGTAAAGAAGTCTGCCACTGAGGAGAACTGTGGCACAGGAGGAAAAGATGCCACATGGAGCCTTTTCCTTTCTTTCTTATGTGGAGAAAAGCAGCAGAAATTCTAACCACAAAAAGCTTGATGAAATAAGGTCTTCCCTATGATTCATTTGAATCGTTTAAGCCTGAGTAATACACTGACCTGGCCTCTGACCTAGAGATTAGAGATCAGTTGACAGATAAGCAATTTCATTAGTATGGAAAATAAATCCCCATTCAAATTAGCTTAATTAATAAGAGAACGAATTGAACCATGGTACTGAGATGTTCATGGGTGGAGACACTATTTCAGAAGCTACTAGATAAGGGAACTTTAAGGATATTGCTAGGGGTGCGGCCTTCCCCACTCTCTCCCACACACCTGTCTATTCCTTGCTTCTAGTTGTTCCAGACTAATTTGAGTCTGCTTCAATCTCTTTCTATGTGTCAGGCAAGATGGCCATGCATAGCATTTTTGATAAACAATTGTGGTAGGAAGAGAGAATCTCTCAACATCCACATATCAACCTTAGAAAATTCTCTCATTGTCTCTGATTGGGCTGTACGCTCATTCTTCAAAAACCTCTGTAGTCAGGGCTATTGGTATCCTAACTGACCCAGTGTGGTAGGCTGAATTCCTGGAATTGGTGAATGTGTTACCATACTAAGCAAAAGGATTTTGTAGATGTGATTAAGGATTTTGTGATGGGGAAGTTATCCAGTGTTAGTTTGCTAGGCCCAATTTGGTCACAAGTTCCCTTATAAGGGGGAGGCAGGAGAGGTAGAGTCAGAGAGAAGGTGATGTGACAATGGAAGCCAAGCTCAGAGTGAGAGCGAAATTGGAAGAGGTTATGCTTCTGGCTTTGAATATGGAGGATGTGCTCATGGGGCAATGAGTTCTGGCAGCCTCTGGAAGCCAGAAGAAGCAGGGAAGTGGATTCTCCTGCAGCCTCCAAAGGAATGCAGCCTGGTGACACCTTGACTTTAGAAGTTCTGATCTCTAGCCTTGTAAGAAAATAAATTTGTATTGTGTGAGCCACTAAATTTGTAGTCGTTTGTTACAACAGCAATAGGAAACTAATATACCTAGTCTGTGACCAACCCACGGGGGTTACAGGAACATAATGATTGATAGATAGCCCAACTAGGAGTACATGAAGGGTGGAGGAGAGATGATTTTCCAGAGGGACACTGGAAGACAAAAACAACATAAATATTCCATTAAGCAAGCAAAATTTAATGCTGAGCAATCTGAAAGTTGGAGAAAGACTTCTAGAAGTACAGTCAGTAAAAGAAGAAGGAACTGGGATCTTTTCAAATAAAATTAATAGAAAGAGCTTGTTCTCTCAAGTCTTTGCCCATCTTTTTCTCCTGTCTTCCCCTGGGAGGGAGGATCTTCTGGAATGGTATGTATTATTTTAGTGGACATCTTAGGAGGAATCAATGATACATATCCTTGCAAGAGAGAATCAGTCCATACTATCCTTGTAAGGCAATTCTCTATAAACTAATAGATAAAAATAAATAGCTATTCCTAAAATATTTGTTTCCTATGCAAAGTGGTTTGGAGAAGTAAATTCATGATTGGCAGATACATTTATTTAAGGTAGTTTGAAAATGCTAGCTGACTTATGAACTAGGGACTAAGATGAGTAACTAACTTATATTTTGAATAAAGCCAAGAAAGGAGTCTGTCTCCCATTTCTCTGTTTGTCTGTGATCATTTTTTTTTTTTTTTACTTCAGATTTTCAAACTTCAGTTATTTGTGAAAGATAGCAATGATTTTTGCCACATCAAAGCACCGGCTTTTCTCTCATTGTTTTTCTTTAAATCAACTCATTTTTAAACTTTCCACAAAGGAAAGATAATTGTAATAATCAATACATAACTGTTAAAAAAAAAGTCTGTCACCTCAAATCATTTAATGTACCACCAGTTTTCAGATTTAAAATTTTTGAATACTCTTTTAGCTTACAAAACAACTTTAATTAACTTTTACCTTAGCTATACTTGCCATCTAAAAGCATAGACATCAACCTTTGGCTTCTAATAAGGACAGAAAGGGTAATTTGGACTAATACTCCCATTAAGGACAATTAAAATGGGTGGACAGAGTATGAAAGTAGTCTTTTTGAAGGTATCAGAGAACTACTGAGGCTGCAAAGGATTGTGGGACTCAGATCCAGGATAGGTAAACCCAGAGGGTTTATGCTCTGAATATTTGGGCTGCATTTTCCACAATGATGCCTGCCACATTCAGAAATGTGGGTTGAGGACCTGAAAAGCTGAGCAAATATTTAACAAACTCATGGGGCTGGGGTGGAAAATGAAAAGAAGAAGGTCCCTGATAAACTGCTAGGCATTGGGTTGGCAGCCCATAGTTGCATGCATTACCCGAGTAAGGGTGTATGGAAATTAGACCAGTGCTCTCAGGGACCGAAGCCCAGATCATTCAAATAATTTTAATCCCTTTTTGTATTAAGCAAATCCAAAATTGCAGTGTTCATGATCCCTACCAGAAGTAGAAGTGAATTCTCTCAGGAAAAAGATAATATCCTAATAAGATTCAAGTTACATTTATTATTTTTAATTTCCAATATCTGGCACTCAGTAAAAAATAAAAGACATATGAGGAAACTAGACAATATAACTAAAAACTACAAACAAACAGATTCACAGAGAATCTAGATAACAGAATTCAAAACCATGTGTATAATTTGACTAAAGAGATTAGGGGTGTCTGGGTGGCTCAGTCAGTTAAGCGTCTGACTTTGGCTCAGGTCATGATCCTGGGGTCCTGGGATCGAGTTCCGCATCAGCCTTCCTGCCCGGTGGGGAGGCTGCTTCTCTCTCTCTGCCTGCAGCTCCCCCTCCTTGTGCACTCTCTTTGTCATATAAATAAATAAAAAAAAAAGAGAGAGAGAGATAAAAGACAAGATCAAGAACTTTTGCAAAGAACTGAAAGTTAAGTGAAAAGAAATGAGAAATACAATATATAAAATTAATGACACAAAGTTGGACTTAGAAGATCAGATACTACTGAAGAGAGAATAAACAGAGTAATAGGTCAGAGAAAACATCTAGATTGAAGGAATAAGAGGTTGGAAATACTGAAAGAGAGAAAGATAAAAAAAATATAGAAAAAAGTAATACGTGTTTCCTTGACGTCCCAGAAGAAACGAAAAAGATTAAGAAGAGCAAAAGAAATATTTGAAGAGATAATGGCTGAAGATTTTTCCAAAACTGGTAAAGAGACCTCAAGCCATAGATTTGAGAAGAAATACAAGCAAGGTTAATGCAAAGAAAATCCCACCCAGACACATCATGCTAAATAAAATTGGTGAAAAGAAATGTCAAAAATAAAAATGTCTTATAAAGTAGGGCACCTGGGTGGCTCGGTCGGTTAAGCGTCTGCCTTCGGCTCGGGTCATGATCCCAGGGTCTTGGGATTGAGCCCTGCATCGGGCTCCCTGCTCAGCAAGAAGCCTGCTTCTCCCTCTCTCACTCCCCCTCCTTGTGTTCCCTCTCTCGCTGTGTCTCTCCTTGTCAAATAAATAAATAAAATCTTAAAAAAAAAAAGTCTTACAAAGTAAGCAGAGTAAAAAGACAAAACTTAAAAAAAAAAAAATAGACTCCAGAACACAGTGGGTAGCATTTTCCAAATTACTGAGATAAAATAATTTCCAGCCTAAAGAAAATGGGGATAAAATACTTTTTCAGACAAATAAAAACTGGCAGAATTCATCACCAGAAGATCTGCACTAAAGAAAATACTAGTTTTTGGGTAGAAAAGATCCCAGATGAAATCTTAGAGATGCACGAAAAAATCACAAGCACCAAAAAGGGTAAATCTAAATAAATATTAACAGTATGAAAGAATAACACTATATAAACATGTAAATAAAATACACATATTTTAAAGTCCTATAAGACTACAACAGTATTTTATGAGAAGAAGTGAATGGAATAAAATTATTTTAAGGTCCTTGTATTGTCTGGAAGAAGATAAAATACTCTTCTAGATTTAGGTCAGTTAAAGATGTTTTTGCAAACTGTGGTATAACTACTTTAAGAACATTAAAATACTGTAAAGCTAAAAACTAAAAATTAGAGTGGGATTAGAATTTAAAAAATCAATTTGAAATAAGAATGGAAATACAAAAACAGGAACATAAACCGTTCTACAATACCAACCCAATAGCTACAAGTACTTATAGCTCTCAGATAGTCATCTTTAAGGACAATTTCCCACCAAAGGGACAAGGATGTCTTGGAGAAATGTCCAGTCCAAGGAAAAAGTGAAGATTTGCATTGTCACAACAAATGAGAGTGTTACCAAAGGCTACTGGGATCGTGTCAAATGAACTCAAGAGCCAACTTGAAATGACTCTCACTAGTTTAAGGTCATAGAATTTGATAATGAGAATAATAGAAGCTAATATATTTAAATCCATGTATTTAAAACCATAAAATTAAGAAAACCTCCAACAAACTCAGAGATTACCTTTTGAGGACACAAGGACACCAACTCATTATAAATACAGGGAAAGAATCAAGCAGTTCTTCTAATTTTCCTATAGTACTATACCTCCAAGTAACCAAGTGGTTGACAAAAGTTCCTTCTTATGTATTTTAAGTAATCAAAAAGAAATGATAGAATTAGGAATTCATCATTTTACATCCCTTAATGAATTAATGGATCTGTGAACCAACCATCAGTGGTTCCTAACATCACATAAAAAAGGCACTCAGGTATCATGTACTTCCTTATGGAAGTTTACAGCAACCCCAGTAAACTGGTCTTGCAAAAAAGGAAAGAATCAAACCTGAATGTGATCAAGCTTCTAGGCATTACCATCAGTTTGAAGGAGAAGAGGACCATGTTGAAAGACATATTGAGAATACAAACAGCAGAAGTCAGACCATGGGGAAAAGCCATAAGACAATAACCTGGTTTCTTTAGCAATAAAATTGCAAGGAAAAATAATTAGATATAGTAGGAACCTATAAATTATTAAAGACTGAAGAGTCATATTAACTAAATATAATTATGGTCTTTGGATCCAAATTCCAATAAAAGAAGCTTTAAAAAATAATATGAACACAGAATGAGTATTTGATAATATTAAGGAATTATTGTTAATTTGTTTAGGTTTAATGATGAAATTATAGTTATATTTTAAAAGGAACATCTGTATTTTGGAGATATGCAGTGAAATATTTGTAAACAAAATGGTCTGATGCTTAGGATTTACCTCAAAATAATCTAATGGGGTTGGGGAAGTAGGAAGAAGTTTAGAAGAAACAAAAAACTGCATGATAATTTTTGAAGCTCTGTGATGTGTGAGTGGGGAAGCGTAGAACATTCTGTCTACTTTAGTATGTGTAATGACAAGCCTGACTCCATATTTTGGTGTTTGCCAACAACCTTTATGTGTCACCTTCCCTCTTCCCGTTGTGCCCCACATCTACGCCAGCTGATAAGAAAGCCTTCCCTCCTTTGGCACTTGCAGGAGATTCAAGCCCCTAACTGCAATAAAAACCCAGGCCAGTCTCCTTTCTTTGCACTCTCAAGCCACTTCAAACCTGCCCGAGAGGCCTGTCCTTCTTTCCCACAGAGAACTCAAGTATATAGCCAGTGGGTCAGAAAGTGTGGGTGGCCTGGGGACCCCACTTACAGCTGGTGTGTGAAGTGTCTTGTTAGCAACTGGGCTCTTTAACCTGCGGGGTCTGTGCTAACTCTGGGTGGTCAGCGTCAGAATTCACCACAGTCCGCAGTATACTGGTTGGCGTCAGAATAACTCCTCATTCACTTCTTGCACAGAGACATCATCGCATCCATTTTTTCATTTCTAAGTATACCTCATAGAACGACTGGGATGTTTCCTTTAGAGAAGAAAAATATGAAAATTTGGGTAGGTCAGAAATCTTAAAAGCAATGAAATGATTCTAGAAAGCAAGCCATCTCTGGGGAAACAAGAGGCAGTTTCTCAGAGGAAGAGAGAATACCATTACACTGACTCAGCTCAAGCACTGATTACTCTTAGAGGTTCCTGCTTTCTCTCTGACAAGTCTAAAGCTATTTTATGCACTGAAGATTTCAATTGCTGAGAGTAACTTGTAGCTGAAAGCAAAGAAACAAATTAATCCAACCGTGCAACATGTATGTACATCTGTATGTATGTATGTATTTATTTATTAAAAGGTTTACTTTGGGGAGAGAGAGAAAGCGCATGCAAGTGGGGGAGAGGCAGAGGGAGAGAATTTCAAACAGACTCCCTGCTTAGTGTGGAGCCTGACGTGGGGCTTGATCTTACCACCCTGAGATCATGACTTGAGACAAAATCAGGAGTCAGATGCTTAACCGACTGAGCCACCCAGGCACACCACAACATATATTTATTAAGTGTCTATTATGCCAAACACAGTTGTCAGCACTGGAGATCCATGTGGTCAAGGCTAAATGTGGCCTCTGCCCTTATGCAGCTCATAGTGTAAAAGGGGGCTGGGTGGGGGGAGATAGACCTAAAAAAGTAAGCTAATTATTTAACATTGAAAATTGTGATAAGTGCTATAAAGAAAATAAAAAAGAAACTGAAAGAGAATAACTAGAAATGATGACCTCAGTGATGATGAGCCAGCTATGTAAAGAGCAGAAGAAAAGTGGGGCCAGTTTTTGTGGGTGTTAGTAAGGCCTGTTTATTTGCTCAGGTCCCCAAGCTTAGAAGGGTCCCATGCTTGGTGTAAAGCTCTGCTGTCACCATCTTGAAATTATTAATGAGTTTTGAATAAGAACACCTGCTTTTTAATTTTGCAGTGTGCCCTGAAAGGGTGTAGCTGGTCTGGGGAAAAGCATTTCAATTAGAAAAAAAAACAAACAACAGCGTGTGCTCAGACTTGAGGCAGGGAAGAACAGGTTGTATGAGGAAAACTGAAAGAAGGCCAAGAAGGAGTAAGGAGCTGAGTGGCAGGAAGTGAGGTCAGGGGGAGGCAGAAGATCTGGCAGCTGAGGACGTAGATTCTGCCACTGCTATAAAACCAAGTGTTTCCATTGGCCCCAGGACCACTTCCTTGAGAAGTTCTCCTGGAGCAGGGCGTGCTTTTCAGATGACCTGTTACCAAACAGGGCCTCAAGCCTTGGGACACAGGTCAACAAGGGATTACAGGGGCTGGAAGACAGCTAGTGACTCAAGGCTTCCCGTTGATGTTCTCATGTCCAGGCAGAGGGCACCTGGATCCAGAGGTAGAGCTCGTTGGGGCCATTGCTGGAATTTAGTCTCCAGAAGCCTATCATCAGGGGCTCAGGGAGGTGTACAGATCAAGTAGAGGAGTCTGCAAAATGCCTAGGAAATGTTTTTCTCTATGTTCTTGCTTTAATATAACATTTCAAGTCCAGTATTATTTCTTTGTAGAAAACCTGGCATTTTAACAGAGTCTACTCTGGTGCGAAGACTAAGAGGCATTTATAAAGCTGGTTGGCTATTCCTAAGTTACAAATAGCAACTAGTGCCGTTAAGTGATGAGTACCTGAAATCGTTTGTAAGTTTCAAGTGTTTTGCATTATATCTCAAGCAGGACACTCTAGACCTTTTTATTGTGTTAGAAGCAGCTATTTTTTATTTCTCTAAAACTTTGAGGTCACCGGGTACCCAGGAGACAGGAGTTAACAGACCTTTCTTAGAATTGGTAGGGGACGTGAAAGTTGCTACCAGTTACTCTTTTTTCCCACATGGGAATCCAAAAAAGACCTAAAGACCCTTGGAAAGGAGGCACAAGGAGGTAGGAAGTTCATGTTGGGATCACCTTACAAGGTATTTATCTAACATGTCTAAAATATGAGGTCCCTTATCAGTGAGGGCCCCTAGGTAAGTGGTCCTACTGAGGTCCCTATCCTTAGATAAGGGGGACGGGGTGGATATAGCGATTGGAACTGGTACAAGATGGCCTTGGTAGGTTGCTTAATTTATATACCCTCAGTACCTGCCATATCTCTATGGATTGGTAATTGCTTAGCAGGTGTTTCTCACCTGAAGAATGGACTATATTATTAAGACGAATAAAAATGATATCTGCTACCGTGTGCCACATACTGTATATACATTCTTGTACTTAATTCTCACAACAAACCAAATACATAGTTATTATCCTTCTTCTTCTATAGTTGCTAACAGTGAAGCTCAGAGAGGTTAGGTAAGTTACTTAAGGACTAAAGTCTTAATGCCAGTGAATAGCAGCCTAGAATTTGTACTCAGGTCCTCCTGACGTCATAGTCCATCCTCTCATTGATTACTCCATTTCTTGCCAAGAAAGCCTCTTCTCCCACTTGCCAGAGAGCTGGAGCAGAGCTAGGGCAAGCCGTCAGCATTTTGTCATCTTCAGACTGGCTGATTCCTGATTGGCCCAGTGCTTACAGGAAGCAGATGGAGCAGACACCAGGATCCTGCCGAGCTCAAAAGAGACAATCGAACCCTGCTCCTTCCATCTTTTTTACATGACATTTTGTTAGTTTGAAATGTTATTAAAACCAGGGCACTCAAGGGCAAGGATGAGTGCAGCCTAATTCAATTGGTATATGCATTTAAAACCTAGATTGGGTGTATTGTATTTTTAAAATACTGGCCAGTTCTGCACAATGGGTTTTGTTTTAAATACCAGATGGCTACAAATACCCAGCCAGATTCTCTCAGGGTATACAGGATTTCTTGGCAGTAAACCAGATATTTGGGGAGGTCTATTAACTCTTCCTGACCACTGGCGTGGTAGCGGATGCTTTTAATACATTGACTCTCAAAAGGCTTCTCTAGTGGTAAAGACAAACTCATTCAGAGAATTCACAGTGACCTAAATGCATAAGTAAAATAAGTCATAATTAAAGTTAAGAAGTAAGTGACTTAACCATGAAACTGAAATGGTGCAGTAAATGAAGACAAGAAATAATGTCTCTGATTTGGGTATTTACAGAGATCAGTGAAAATAATGACCTAATCACACCAGTCTCCTTTCTAGCCTGTGACTTTGGGGAACTTTTTCCAGCCTCCAGACTTTTGCATATGTGTTTCCTCTGCCTGGACGTTTGTCCCCATCCAACTTCACAGCATGCCTGCCCTTTTCTCATCCTCTGGTCTCAGCTGAGATGTTATGTCCTGAGAGATGACTTCCATAGCAGTGTTCTCCATCAGGCACTCTCTAGCTTTTGACCCAGTTTTTCTAACAATTGTGTTGGTGTTTCCTTTCTGCTCCTTCTTTAGGATATCATCTCTGTAAGGGTAGGAGCTAGTGCTTGGTTCAGTGCTGTGTCCTCAGCTCCCAGAGCACACTGACTGATGCATTCAGGGAATCAATAAGTATTTGTTAAAAGGATGAGTGATTGGCTATCCCTTGATATATTTTTTAAAGATTTTATTTATTTTATTTGTCAGAGAGAGAGAGAGAGCACAAACAGGGTGAGGGCAGGCTGAGGGAGAAGCAGGCGCTCTGCTGAGCAAGGAGCCCGATGTGGCACTCGATCCCAGGACTCTGGGATCATGACCTGAGCCAAAGGCAGATGCTTAACTCACTGAGCCACCCAGGCATCCCTATCCCTTGATATTTGACAATACTTTAAAAGTATAGATCTCTTTAGAAAAAAACTCTAAATTTTATCTATACATTTAATTTTCATCTTAATAATTGTGAGTGTTTTCAGAATTTCCAACATTTCAACAACAGAAGTTGACCTCCCATGCTATGATACATTAGAAAAAGCAAGTGAATATGTGGGACTATAGATTTTTTCTTCTCGTTGAGGGAAAAAAAATGAAAGTGCAGTGTTATGTGGTGATTCAGGGCAGAGATAGCCTTGAAGCAATAAAGGCAGAAGTTGGCCTTCACATCTGCCTGAAAGAGACGAATATGGACAGAAAGAACAGAAACAAATCCATTGCTGTGTCGAGAGATCATATCAAAGGGCTCTTGACTGAATTAATGATAGCAGAGATGAAAAGAAAAATACCACATAATGGAGAGTGATACAGTTTTTATCTGTACCAGGTTTGAAAATTCTTCATTGTCCACTAATTTCTGGAGGTATATGTTGGGTTACATTTTATGAGACTTGGCTAGATTGTTGAAAAATAGGAATATAAATGCAGTGTTCTTGTATAATTAGGATAAAAGGAACTAAAATGATGGCACAGGTCTTTCAAAGGATTTGGAAATACTAAATTCGAAATAGTTTAGACTGAAAGCCTGAAACTGTACTAATCTGGGTAAAGTAAAATTTAATGATACATTTAATGATACTAAGAATCACCAATTTAAGAAGGAGGGGGGCACTAGACTGAGGAGGAAAAAAAATCATGTGGCCTCGTTGATACTAAGGGCTGAATGTCTTTGAGTCTTTTCTCACAGATGGACTGATACTAATAGCATATAAAAATACTATGATAGATGAAGAAACTGAGTTTTTAATTATCCCAAATTACTTCATTTGTTCTTATGCTCCAAATAAAAACCAAAGCTCACATTTGAAATTAATAAGCCTGCCTAAGCCCAAGAATTTGGCATCTACATCTATCTTCATACAGATAATAACACATTTTGGGAAATACGTGCCTGATTGATTATTATTCATTTACTCTTTGATCTTCAAAGTCCTGCTTTGTAAACTGATTCTTCTACACTTCGTTTTCTTTTAAAAAGATTTGTTTATTTATTTATTTATTTTAGAGAGAGCAAGTGAATGAGTGAGGGGGAGGGTCAGAGGGAGAGAGGTAATCTCAAGCAGACTCCCTGCTGAGCACCGAGTCCTGGGCTCCTGTGGGGCTCAATCTTACAACCCTGAGATCATGATCTGAGCTGAAACCAAGAGTCTGACCCTTAACTAACTGGGACAGCCAGGCGCCCCTCCCCCACTTTGTTTTAAATCCCACTGATAAACTGGGCAGAATCCTTGCTTAAGGTCCTCCGCAGCATTATGGCACCCAGCTGTGAGGAATACTGTAGGCTACTATGAATATTCTGTAAGCTTCTTCAAATCAGATTGCCCCAGTTACAAACAGGATTTCAGTGCTGGAGAGGCATTGGAATTTGCAGTATCTGTTGTTTTGGCCTCGTGGAGCTTCTTTGCTTTCCTTTGAGTAATAGAACATGCATGTTTTTCCTTGGGGACGCAGCCTTGTATGTGACCCAGGCATGGCCATGTAGCCCATCCCAGCCTCTGGGCTGCAGTGTTTGGTTGGTGGCAGGCACATGACCCAAGCTGATCTGAGCAGAACTGATGCTGGGACTTGTCAAGAAACAACAGGAAGCTAGGCTTTTCTCCCCTCTGGACCTGGAACTATGCTCATGTTAGCTTGTAGGAATGAGGCCCACCATGAGAATTTACCCTGTTGGAAATGAAGCAACACAGGATGGCAGAGCCAGGCGATGGAGAGAGGCTGCTTCTTGACAACTTTATGTGAGCAGGTGAATTCAGCCTCTGTCCTAAAGTTCAATGCTTAGTCAAGGGCCAGTGACCGTCTATAATGAAGTTTTCATACATTCATGGTGAAATGAGGAAAAGCAGGTTCAAGGCAATGAGTTTTTCATGAAGCTAGCTTTTCAGTCTGAAGGACTGTTCCAGTTTCTAAGATTGTATGCTTCCTATAATTTCCTAAAGAAATGTCTTTTCTTTGTGATAGGAGATGGTATTTTTCTTTACTTGGTATGTGACTTATGGTAAGTAATGACAGCTGCTATAATCCCCAGATATCCATGGATTAACCCAATAAAGTTCATGTCTTCCTCAAGTAAAATCTGAATAAAGGAAGCATTACTCACATTCACTCAGGGACCCAGGCTCCTTCCATCTTGTGGCTCTGTTCTCAGTTAGATTCCCAAAGTCTCCTTTCTCCAGGAGAAAGAGAAGGAAGATTTCAGGAGCGAGGTTTTTACTGGCCATGCCTGGAATTGGAGCTCATCACTTCTATTCCATTTCATTGTCCAGAACTCACTATGTGGCCAAACTTCTCAGCAGATGAAGTTGGGAAATACAGGTTAGCTATGTGCTCAGGAGGAAGAAGAAGCAGGATCAGTGACAAATTAACCAATCCCTGCCACATTTGGCAAAACTAAGTTTTAAGCCTTCTTTGATGTCTCTTTTTGTTCTTTGAAATTTTAGTAGTTCACAGAATCTCAAAAAAAAAAAAAAACTGGTAACCACTGTTCTAATTTAATTTCATTTTATAAATGAGAAAACATAATTGCAGAAGGTTAACTAACTTGCTCAAAATAGCACAACAATCGGGGCACCTGGGGGGCTCAGTCGGTTAAACTTCCAACACTTAATTCAGGCTCAGGTCATGAGATCGAGCCCCATGTCAAGTTCTCTGCTAAGTGTGGAGCCTAGTCGAGATTCTCTCTTTCCCTCTCCCTCTGCCCCTCCCCACCTCTCTTTCTCTCTCTTTCAAAAAAATAAAAGTTAAAATATAAAATGATTTTCCTTGTATCATCTAAAATCTTTTAGTACCTCCAAAGTTACCTGGTACACACTTTGGGAAATACTACCCCAAACTGATAACTCCTGGCTGAATATGGTTTATTTTTATTTTAATTAATTAATGAAAAAATTTTTGTTTCCTGAATGTGATTTAGATTTTCCATTCTCCACACCTTCACTCACAATTTCTCCCACCTGGGATGTCCTCACCTCTTCATTCCATTATCCAAATTCTCTAGTACCCAACAGTGTTACTTCCTTCATGAAATCTTTCCAGTCCTTTCAGACCACGGTGACTTCCTCTTCTATGGGCCTCTAGGACCTACTATTCTCATTCTTTTGACTTTTATGGCAGACTGCACTGCTTCACCTTCATCGTTCTTGTCTGGGAGTATTATTTACTCTTCCATTGCCCTACGTCATGTACATCTCTATATCCTTATGCACATTTTCATGATTAAACACTTATTGAGCAGCAAAAGCATGATAGATATAGTAAATGAAATTGAAAGAAAAAAACAAGTGATATTGCAATCTATTTTTTTTTTTAAGAACCAACCCTTAAGGTTGGGAAGGAACTGAAGAGGCAGGTAATCTGAGAATTGAAATAGAAAAAAACCACCTGAGCTCAAACCTATCTAGCATCTTAGGTCTCCAAAAGGATTCTAAAAATGGTCCAAGGAACACGGAGGTGAAAGCTGGTAAGTTGTAGGTAATGGCAATTGCTTTAATCATATAGAAAAAGTTAATAAAGTCAAATTACTTTGTCCTCCCAAGTACTTGGGTTATTGAATTTTGAGCTTTGTTGGCTCAAACAACAAATGTTCCCTTTCCTGGAACATTTCCTTCCCCATTGGCGCTTCAATCAAGGAATTTCTTTTTGCTGCTTGAAAGTGGCTATAAAGGTCAGGTGGGAGAAGAGGCTGAATTCAAAGGATGACATGGCTCAGGCTCTGCAGGAAGAGAGTTCACCTTGTTCCCTTTGGGGAAAGAGGTGCAGAGGTGTTTGAGCTTGTTATCTCATTTCTAATGTCCTTGAGTCTTGAGTTCACTTTGGGTATGAGATGGTCCTTTGTGTGTGTTCTTGTTTTTTTTTTTTTTTTTAAATCAGAATCTGCTGAAAGAGTGTTCTATTTCATTTTCTGCAATTGATGTCATAGGGAAATATGGATTTTTTTTTTAACTGGCAGACTTACTGTTGATTTTATTTAAACTAAAGAATTGTGGGGCACCTGGGTGGCTCAGGTGGTTAAGCAGCTGCCTTCGGCTCAGGTCATGATCCCAGGGTCCTGGGATCAAGCCCCGCATCGGGCTTCCTGCTCAGCAGTGAGCCTACTTCTCCCTCTGCTGCTCTGCCTACTTATGCTCTCTCTCTATCTCTGTTAAATAAATAAAAATCTTAAAAAAAAATAAAATAAAGAATTGAATTTCTGAAATTATTGGGTGAAATTGGTAAAGGGTTAAAATTTATACATTTAGTTTAAAGATAATTTAGGTAGAGAGGAGCAGGGAATGAAAGCTAAGAGTTTTTGAGCATTTATTTTATGCCTGATATTGTGATTCATCCATCCATCCATCCATCCATTCAACTTTATCAAATAGGTGATATATTTTGGTGGTTCAAAACTTGAAAGGTCCAGAAGGGTATGCAGGGTGCCTCCCCTTCCCTCCCCGGGTCCTCCAGTTTCCCTCCTCAAAGGTCACCAGAGTGATACGATCCTGTGTGTCCTTAGAGAAATATTTCATGCATATTAAACTAATATTTTTTCTTTAAAAAAAAAAGCACAAATTGTGGTATATTGCATACTTTTCCTTTTGGACCTTGTTTTTTCACTGAACAAGTTATCCTGAAGATCATTCCATATACATATACAAAGAACTTCCTCACTTTTTTTTTATAGTTTTATAATTTTCTATTGTATGGATGTGCATTATTTCTGGGGATTTAGATTATCTCTAAGCCTCAGTAATTATAATCCTATAATAAACAACCATGCATGTCTTGTCATTTCCTAATTGTGTGAGACTGTGACAAACTTGTTGAAGTGGGATTTCTTATTCAAAGGATATGTCAACTTGATGTGATGGATGTCGCCATGTATCTCTCCTCAGATGCTATACCAGTTTTCGTTCCCACCAGCAGAGTAGTAGAATTTACTCTTATATGTTAGTTAATCTTTCCCACAATCCTATAAGCCTAGTATTATTATCCCATTCTACAGGTGAAGAAACAGAAGTTCAAAGGAATAAATTTACTTGATAAAGATGACACAGCTAATAACAAACAGCCAAGGTTTGAACCCAAGCTTGTCTGGCTATAAATCTACCTTCTTTCTGCCCCACTATGCTCTTCTATCTTTTTAGTTTTGTTGAATTACAGGCACAAATTTCTTTTTTTTAATACGCATTTCTTTATAAATGTTTATTAAATTCACATACTTATAATAAGAATACTTATAATAGTATTCAACTTTAATATGGCACTTAACTCTTCAAAGTGCTTTCATATTTGTAATTATATTTCATAGGTCCAGGGAGATAGGTTATATCTGTGAGTGTTTTGACACTGATAAATTTTTTTAAAAACCCACAAAATATTTAATTACTTGCCTAAATTCACATAGTGAGCTAGTGTTGGAACTGGGTCTAGAAACTTGCCTTTTGACTGTTTAGCACTATGTGAGACACAAGGCATGCAGGGGCTGACCCTGCCTTGAGCTCTAGTCGCAGGAAACAGGCAGGAAACAAATAAGAGCACCCACTGCTCTTCTCATTAGACAATGATGACCCTTGGGCCTTTGAACTCAGGATAGGGAAGCACTTTTGAATTCGTAACGCTCTTTAACAAAGGATTTTTAAAAAAATGTTGGTGCATATAGTTTGGGTTTTTTTCCCCCCCAAAAGACAATGACAGACTCCTAAATATGTAGTGACAGGGGAGACAGGCTATGGTTACAGCGCAAGGTACGAGAAACAGTCAAGTTCTAGACACCATACAAGAGTAGAAGCCCCTTTTTTTTTAAGATTTTATTCATTCATTCATTCATTTAGAGCACATGCAGGGGGAGTGGCAGGCAGAGGGAGAGGGAGAAGTAGGCTCCAGATGCGGGACAAGATCCCAGGACCCTGGGACCATGACCCGAGCCAAAGGCAGTTGCTTAACCAACTAAGCCACCGAGGCACCCAAGACTAGAAGCTCCTTAAAGTAGAAATCGGTTGTCCCTTTTAAAAAGTAGTATATGATACATCAAAAGAATGTAAGTAAAGTATGTGTATGTTATAAAACACAGAGAATGAACACCTGAGGACCTACCACCCATTCCAGAACTCCAGCACACCACACCAGTGGGAATACCTATATAATCCTCAACCTTCCCATCTCCTTACCTCCCCTAGAGGTGGTACTATTTTGAATTCGGTGGGTTTTAAAATCTATTTAATCACATATATATATGTATATTCCTAAACAATACACTATTTAGCTTTTGAGAAAGTTTCTTAATTCCTGGGACATTGTATGAACTTTTTTTTTAAAGATTTTATTTGTTTATTTGACAGAGAGAGAGAGAGAGAATGAGAGCGAGGGAGGAATCACAAGTAGGGGAAGGGGCAGAGGGAGAGGCAGACTCCCCACTGAGCAGGGAGCCTGAGGCTGGAGCCCAAGGCAGACACTCAACTGACTGAGCCACCCAGGCGTCCCATTGTATGAACTTAATAAACACTTGAACACTTGTTGAAAGAATGAATTAATGACAAGGAAACTCGATCCATTCTTTTTCTTTTACCAACTGTTGAAATTACCAAAGATGTGGTACATCACTAAAACCTTTTGTCCAAACAATGTTCTTTGATACTTTTTATGTATATTTTGTCAATGCTAATAAAAAGGGCTCCTGTTGTTAACCATTAAGAGTAGGAGGGTGGGGGGCACCTGGGTGGCTCAGTTGTTAAGCGCCTGCCTTCGGCTCAGGTCATGATCTCAGGGTCCTGGGGTCGGGCCCCCCCGCATCCATCCATCGGGCTCCCTGCTCGGCGGGAAGCCTGCTTCTCCCTCTCCCCCTCCCCCTGCTTGTGTTCCCTCTCTCGCTGTCTCTCTCTGTCAAATAAATAAAATCTTAAAAAAAAAAAAAAAAGACTAGGACGGTGGGACCCTTCAGACTAAAGCAGGACCCTAATGCAAAGCTCTTTTTCATGTCTTGTAAGCTTGAAGATGGATGTTGTTGAAGGTTGTGTTCTCTTAGGGGATCCCAGAACTTAGTAAAAATAAAAGGACTTTATGTTTTACGTGTATAACAAAACTTTCCTCTTGTGAAAATGTAAATTATTTAAGTTAATTAAATACTGCAAACACTTACTACATTTTTCAAATAAAATGGCTGGATGTACTGTAAACTCCCTAAATATATTAAATACAATATACTTCAAAAAGAATTAAGAATTTAGAAACTGCCAAAGTCTGTAATGGGTATCAGGTCATTGGCAAGTACGGCTAATTTTATCCCATTGTCATGGTGCAGTCCTAAGGCGACAGGCTAATCAGAGAATGCACTTCCTCTGCGTTGTATCAAGAACTGAAATGACTGTGTTTATTTCAAGGTCTCGGTTTAAAATGCAAACTCATCAACCAGCAACACTGTAATTAAGTCCTCAAGAAGTAGCAAAGTTTTTTTTAAAAAATGGTGTTAGGACAGCTTGTTCTAGCAAGATAGGAACAAGCAAGATGAGTTAGGTGTTCAAAGCTAAAAACAAAATATTCTAAGAAGGTACTCCAGGCAATTTAGGACTTCAAAGGTATTAATCCTTTAGCAGGTATGGGCCTTGTGCTGTTTAAGTGGATACAGGAAAAATATATTCGGAGTATGGTTCTCAGGTAAAATCTGGTGACAAAAAATGAAAGAGAAAGGTAAATACAAAACAACAATGAAATAACAATAGCAACACTTAACACTGAGCACTTACTGTGTGTCTGGCTTTACTCTAAATATGGTATGTATTATCTCATCTCATTTCATTAGTCTCATTTTACAGATAAAGAAATAGGAATAGAAAAATTAAGTAACGTTCCCTAAGTCCACCAGAGGTAAATGATAGTCAGGATTTGAATGATGTAGTCACTGTTAGTTTTCTACGGCTGCCATTAACAAATTGTCACAAATTTAGCAGCTCAAACGACACACGATTCTTACCTTATATTTCTGTAGGTCACGAGTCTGACGAAGGTCTCACTGGACTAAAGCAAGTCTCTAGGGGAGGATGTTTCTGTGCTTTCTCCAGCTTCTAGAGGCTTCCTGCCTTCCTTGGCTCCTGGTCCCCTTCCTCCAACTTCAGAGCCAGCAAAGGCAAGTTGAGTGCTCCCACTGCAACGCTTTTACCTCCTCCTTTGTCTCCCTCAGATACTTTGAAGGGCCCTCGTGATCACATTGCCTCCCCGTATAAACTAGGATACTCTCCCTATTTTAAGGTCAGCTGATTAGCGATCTTAATTCTATCTGCAACTTTAATTTCCCCTTGCTGTGTAAGGTAACATCTTCACCGTTTCCCGCATTAAGACAGGGACTGTTGTTTTGATATGTGTGCGTCCTCTTCTCTGATTCCAAAGTGCATGCTCTTAACAATTTCACCCTGCCAGTAGAATGCAAAAATGTTCGTTTATTATTTTGGGAAAGCTGCTTTGCAGATTTTTAGTTATATATAGTCCAAAGTGAATATCTCTTCAGGGAAAACCAATTTGAAATCATTAACTTGGTAATTTTACTAAATACTATCTAAGCATTAACTGTTTTCTGAGTATAATCCATTAAGTATATAGAGATGGAGCCCTCACCACTGAATAAAAAAGCCTGGGGCAGGCAAGTCCTGTGTGGAAGTGGCCTGTTTGTCCACCTGAGCAAGAGCAACCATGCGCAGTTGAATAATCGAGGCTCCAACCTTGCAGCTTCTTCTGGTTTGGCGGGACTGAGAGCCCTCTCTATGTCTTGCCTGGGACTTGCACCCAGCCTGTAGGATACATTTAACCATACACATTTGTCATCTCCCTGACTCTGCCACTACTTGCCACAAACCCACCTTTACTTTCTGGTGTTGGCAACTAGATTCTGTTTAAATAATAGACCTCCCACCCCAGCCTCCTCTGCCCCACTCCCACATACACGACCACCTCTGTTCAACACTTATTAGATCCTTCCACTAGTTTAGCTCACTACCTGACTGAGCATTCAATGTGAACATGACACGTGCAGACTCTTTTACAAAACGTTTGGACTAAAAAAGGAAAGCAATAACTTGAAGCTGTAATTAAAGGGATTGGGATCAACCTGGGTGCGTGTACCACCTGAAGAAAGGAGCCAGTGGAGAATGACAGTGACAGAATCTGCAGAAAGATTGAAACTTTGAGATGCAGGATGGGATTAAATCAGGAGGGTAATTCTAAGAAAGACCAGAAAATCAATGTGGCTACAGATATGGGAGGGGAGATTATGGTTGAAGCCAGTGGAAAATATGCTGGAAAGACCAGAATGTTTCTGAAATAGGGGTGGGGGAAGATCATCTGCAGAGAAGGAAGGGGAATGGGAGAAGAAGTTGACTAATGGCAAGAGGGAAATATTTTTGTTTCAGTTTTTCTTGCTTGGTGACAAACCACCCCAAACTTAGTGGCTTAAAAAACAGCCATGTATGATTTATGATTCTGAAATCTGGGCTAGGCTCAGTTGGGCAGTTCTTCTTCATACAGTGTCAGCTGGACGATCCAAGATGGTCCCGGCACTCCTGTGCCTGGTGCCCCCGCTGGGATGCCTGGAACAGCGTGGGCTTCCTACAGTTTAATGGTCTCAGGACAGTCAGACTTCCTACATGGCGGCTGGCCACCAAGAGGGAGAAAGCAAAAAGCTGCCGAAAGGGCAGGCCCAAAACTGGCAGAGTGTCCTTTCCATCTCGTTCTGTTGGTCAACGCAAGTGATGAAGCCAGCCCAGATGTAAGGGGCAGGCAAAGAGATGGTGCCTGTTAAAATCATGACTGCAGGCACGTACAGAGAGGAAAGGAACCGAGCAGTGGTCTTTGAGGTCTCTCTACCACAATTTCTGAAGATTTGAAGGGTTTGAAGACTCACCTGAGGTTGGAAACTGTATCTACTTTCTAGTGCCCCCGAATACATTACTACGAAGTTGGCTTAATGCAACACAATTTATTCATTTACATTGAAATAATGTATTCATTTCTGACCACAAAATACAGGGAAGCAGCAGGGGCAATGTCTGTACCGTGTGTGTGCCCAGTCTACGACTGGGAATGCCTTTGTGCAACCTGAGGCTCCCACCGCCCCACCAGCATGCTCCCTGATAGCTGCAGAGTATAGTATCTGACATGTGGGAAGTGGAAACAGAGGTCTTGCTCACGACGCCTTGTTCCAATTAGTTTTCCAGCTTGCTTGGGCAAATATCAAAACTAAAGTAACTGGTTGTCCCTACTCTCCATCTTCTAAAACTCCCTCATGGATTGTTAGATCATAGGTGAATTTTGTCTGTGCAACTGTTAGAGCTGCTTGAAGTACATTTAAGTACATTCACAGAAGACAGTTCTTTTTAAAACAGGAGCAGCGACCAAGGCCCCTTCTGTGCTTCAGCTCTCTAAGTCCCACGCTGCCTTGGCACCTGGATGGCTACCTCCAGATCCCCTCCATCCAGGGCAGGGATGGAAAAGTGCAGGCCAGGCCAAGCATGAAGGATAAACAGTCTCTATCATGCTCAGGCCAGGAGTCCATGGGTCTTAAAAAATACCTCTGTGTGTGGGGTGCCTGGGTGGCTCAGTCGTTAAGCATCTGCCTTCGGCTC